>NC_025995.2:36588794-36702266 GCF_000442705.2 Elaeis guineensis | reverse complement strand
AAGCCGGAGTCCGGCACGGAATGCTTCCTGATACAAACAAAAGCGACCGGGAGGGGGAGTGCTGGCCCGATCAGAGGGGCCAGGAAGCTCCAGGTCGTACTGCGGAGGAACCCCATACTGAACCCATATCAGAAGGAGTTCCTCCGAAGTCGAGGAACATGGAATAACACCCGATGCAAAAATCGGGCGAAGCCCAGCCCCAGACGCGGGTTCGTCCACAGAGACAGGGACCTGGGGGTTTGAAGCAGAAGAACTCTCAGAACTGCTGGGAGCAGAAGAGCCAGAGGATATTTTGAGTAGTTTCGAAGGGGGATCTAAAGACCCTAAAAAGACGGACCAAAAGGGAACGAGAGGCCGAAGACTAACTCGGAGGGATGCACAAAAGTAATGATGAGAAAAGAAGCCCCTAGGCGGTGAGAGGAAGGTTTGCACTAACCTATATTACTCTGAGGGACCTGAGGGACGAAAAATGGGAGGTGCCTACGGCTCGAGAAGATGCTCACTGAAGCAGGGCTCTCGAAGAGAAGACAGACACTAGCGAGAACTCAGGAATGAGTAAGATGCCTAAAGGTGGGAGGACGGGTTTAAATAGACCCTGGGATCTGACGCCATAATGATCGGAATCCCCCAGGCCAGTCCGCATCGACATGTGTCCCACTCCCCCTGACAGACGGCTAAAAGCGGCTGACGGTTGGCAGGATCATAATTGTGCCGTACCTAGGCCAGTGTACCTGTGGGAATTTTGAAGCGTCCCCTCGTACCGCTCCAATTCGAAAAGACTCCGGCACGCGCACATTTAATGCCAAAATATCTGGAGGTGGCAGTGCGCAGGATTCGAAGGGACGATTTCGGCTGTGCCCATCTCTCTCTCTCTGTACTTCCTTCATTTGAAATTCAAACTCGGAAGTAGGGGGACTGGTGTTGGGTATAAAATGCCCACAGCCGAAGTCCTCAGTGGAATCGACTACACGACAACTTCGCCGGGCTCCTACGGGAGCCGGGCTCCGTCACCAAGAACTCCAACAACTTCAGTCGCAAGCAGACTCTGCCCGGACTCCTACGGGAGCCGGGCTCCGCCGCCGACATCGACTACAGGACAGCTCCGCCCGGACTCCTACGGGAGCCGGGCTCCGTCCTCAACGTCAACTGCTGGTAAGCCCCGTTCGGACTCCTACGGGAGCGGACTTCACCTTTAACCTTGACTGCAGGAAAACTTCGCCCGGACTCCTACGGGAGCCGAGCTTCATCCTCGACTCCAAAGGCTGTAAAGCAGACTCCGCCCGGACTCCTACGGGAGCCAGGCTCCGCCACCGACATCGACTACAGGACAGCTCTGCCCGGACTCCTACGGGAGCCGGGCTCCGTCCTCAGCATCAACCGTTGGAAGGCCTCGTCCGGACTCCTACGGGAGCCGGACCTCCCCTCTGACTTTAATTGCAGGGAGACTTCGCCCGGACTCTTATGGGAGCCGGGCTTCATCCTCGAAGCCGACAACATCAGCCGCAAGCAGACTCCGCCCGGACTCCTACGGGAGCCGAGCTCCACCGCCGACATCGACTACAGGACAGCTCCGCCCGGACTCCTACGGGAGCCGGGCTCCGTCCTCAGCATCAACCGCTGGTAGGCCTCATCCGGACTCCTACGGGAGCCGGGCTCCATCCTCAGCATCAACCGCTGGTAGGCCTCGTCCGGACTCCTACGGGAGCCGGACCTCCCCTCTGACTTTAATTGCAGGGAGACTTCGCCCGGACTCTTATGGGAGCCGGACTTCATCCTCGAAGCCGACAACTTCAGCGTAAGCAGACTCCGCCCGGACTCCTACGGGAGCCGAGCTCCATCGCCGACATCGACTACAGGACAGCTCCACCCAGACTCCTACGGGAGCCGGGCTCCGTCCTCAGCGTCAACTGCTGGTAAGCCCCGTCTGGACTCCTACGGGAGCCGGACTTCGCCTTTAACCTTGACTGCAAGAAAACTTCGCCCGGACTCCTACGGGAGCCGAGCTTCGTCCTCGACTCCAATGGATGCAAAGCAGACTCCGCCCGGACTCCTACGGAAGCCAGGCTCCGCTGTCGACATCGACTACAAGACAGCTCCGCCCGGACTCCTACGGGAGCCGGGCTCCATCCTCAGCATCAACCGCTGGTAGGCCTCGTCCGGACTCCTACGGGAGCCAGACCTCCCCTCTGACTTTAATTGCAGGGAGACTTCGCCCGGACTCTTATGGGAGCCGGGCTTCATCCTCGAAGCCGACAACTTCAGCCGCAAGCAGACTCCGCCCGGACTCCTACGGGAGTCGAGCTCCGCCGTCGACATCGACTACAGGACAGCTCCGCCCGGACTCCTACGGGAGCCGGGCTCCGTCCTCAGCATCAATCACTGGTAGGCCTCGTCCGGACTCCTACGGAGCCGGACCACCCCTCTGACTTTAATTGCAGGGAGACTTCGCCCGGACTCTTATGGGAGCCGGGCTTCATCCTCGAAGCCCACAACTTCAGCCGCAAGCAGACTCCGCCCGGACTCCTACGGGAGCCGAGCTCCACCGTCGACATCGACTACAGGACAGCTCCACCCGGACTCCTACGGGAGCCGGGCTCCGTCCTCAGCGTCAACTGCTGGTAAGCCCCGTTCAGACTCTTACGGGAGCCGGACTTCGCCTTTAACCTTGATTGCAGGAAGACTTCGCCCGAACTCCTGTGAGAGTCGGGCCCCATCCTCGATTCCAACGGCTGCAGACAGTCTTCGTCCGGATCTCTACGGTGGCCGGACTCTGACCACTGTCGAACTTCAGCCGACAGATCAGCACTCCCAGGCCACAATCGCGGCCATGATTCTGCTACATTTCCTGCAGCAGATTCTGCGCAGCTCCAACACTCCCTGACAGGCCGCAGTAACGATCGCAGCACTGCTCCACTCCCTATGATGGATCCCGCACGGCTCCATTACTACCTGACCAGCCACGATAAACGGCCATGATCCTGCTCCACCTCCTGCGATGGATACTGCACGATTCTCCCATCCACTGGCAAGTCACGACGACAAACGCCGCCCCACTTCATGCGGCAGACTCCATGTGGCACGCCCCAGCGATAGCCACGGGTCCGTTCCACTACGCTTCGCAGCAAACTCCGCCTGACCCCGGGCAGTCCACTGCCAGACGGTTACGAACGTCGCCATCAATCCGTTACTTCCTCCGCCTATAAAAGGGGGACCCAGATACGTTATTCGATAAGCTCATTTCTTATCTCAAAACTCTGCTAAATTCTCCGTTCGAGCACTCCATTCTTGTTGAGGCAGCGAACTGACTTGAGCGTCGGAGGGTCTTACCGGAGCAACCCCACCTCCGGTTTAGACTTCCTTTGCAGGTCCCGGCGGCGACCGCGGCTTCCCCAACTCCAGCTTCTCCGGTGCAAGCAGATTTTTGCACCAACAAGTTCCTTCACCAAGGAACTCTTTTTCTAAAAAGATTGCCTTAAGGCTGACGAACACCTTTTGTTCATCAGTATGGTAGAAAAAATATCCTTTTGTCTCTTTGGGGTACCCTATGAATGAGCATTTGTCAGACCTAGGTCCAAGTTTGTCTGTGACTAATCGTTTGACATAGGCCGGGCACCCCCAGACTCTAAGGTGTGAAAGTGCTGGCTTACGTCCCGTCCATATCTCATATAAGTCTTAATTACAGACTTACTTGGAACCCTATTTAACAGATAACAGGCCGATTCAAGTGCATATCCCCAGAAGGATATCGGCAAGCTAGCAAAACCCATCATGGATCGGACCATGTCTAATAGAGTCCGATTCCTCCTTTCAGACACACCATTATGCTGTGGTGTTCCTGGAGGAGTCTATTAGGAGAAAATCCCATTCTCTCCTAGATATGTGAGAAATTCACTAGAAAGGTATTCTCCTTCTCGATCAGATCGAAGAGTTTTAATACTCTTCCCAGTTTGTTTTTCTACTTCACTTCGGAATCGTTTGAACATTTCAAATGAATCCGACTTATGTTTCATCAGATAGACATATCCAAATCGGGATAGGTCATCCGTGAAAGTTATGAAGTAGAAATATCCACCTCTAGCACTGGTGCTCATGGGCCCACATACATCAGTATGTACTAGGCCCAAGAGCTCAGTAGCTCTCTCACCTTTTCCAGGAAAAGGTGACTTGATCATTTTACCAAGAAGACAAGACTCACAGGTTGGAAGTGATTCATAATCACTGACTTCGAAGATTCCCTCTTGAGTCAACCTGTTTATTCTGTTCTTGTTTATATGACCTAGCCTACAGTGCCATAAGTAGATATCTGACACACTATCTAATCTAGGGTGCTTGCCAGTTGAATAGACTACAATAACAGGTTGTGATAACATATACACACCATTGTTCAAATGTCCACAAAAAATAGTAACACCATTCTTAATGATATTACAAATTTGTTTCTTTATTGAAATTTCATAATCATTTTTGGCCAGAAGGCCTACAGAAATGACATTTAAAAAGAAACTAGGACAGAAATGACAATCATTAAGAACAACGATATGGGATTCAAATACAAGTTTCAAGATTCCTAATGCTAGAATTGGAACTGGTCTTCCATCTCCAACGTTCAGGAACCTCTCGCCTTGCTCGAATCTCCTACTGACCTGCAACCCCTGCAATGAATTGCAAATACGGTAAGGGCTACCGGTATCCAATACCCAGTCAGTTATATCACAAATAGAGAAATTGCAAGGAGTTATCATATAAATACCTTGCCCAGCAACAACTTGCTGCTTTCTCTGCCTGTTTGGGTCTAGGGAGGCAATGTACTGGGGACAGTTCCTCTTCCAGTGCCCCCGCTTCTTGCAAAAGAAGCATTGAGCTTGACTCTTATCGGGTTTGATCTTTTTGGTCTGACACTGTACAGATGTCCCAGCCTGAACTTGCACCTTCTTCACTTTCTTCTTCTTGTTCTTCTTCCCTTTCTTAAAGGGTCGAGAACCAGAAGACGAACCTCCCACAAAGTTCACCGACTCGTTATGGAGTTGGTGATCTTTCTCAAAGTTCTGAAGTAACCCTAGTAATCCATGGTAGTTTACTTCAGGCTTTATCATTCTATAATGAGTGAGGAATGGGAGATAAGACTTGGGCAGCGAGTTCAGTATTGCATCTTTCCCAAGCTGCTCATGCAAGGGAAAGTCGAGCTTGCTCAATCGTTCCATCAGCTCGATCATGTACAATACATGATCAGTGACAGAGGCACCATCCCATATTTTGGCATTGAAGATGGCACAACTAGTCTTGTACCTCTCCACATCATCGGGTGTGCCAAAGGCATCCTCCAACACTTGAAGCATGTCCTTTGGCTGAGCCATCTCGAATCTGCGACTGAACTCGTCGCTCATAGCAGCCAGCATGATACAGCGCACCATGGTCCAGTCACTGAACCACTTCTGGTAAGTGTCTCTGACTGTTCCACGTGCATTGATAGCTGGCTCCTCAGTTACAGGATCCATTATCACATATAGGATCCGTTCATGCTCCAGGACTATCTTCAACTTTCGGTACCAGCTACCGAAGTTGGGTCCCACCAATTTATCATTGTCCAACAATGATCGGAGCGATAGGGAAGTGGCCATATTTGCACAAAGGAGAACCATAACCTAATTAGTAATTGATTCATTAAACCTAAAGATTTGGACTTTAATCAAAAGTTTCTCCCACTATTTTATTCGAATTGATAGCCTCTACCTCCAACTCGAGGAATTACCCTAATTCCTTAGTGGGTACTAGAATCCACTTAGACTGCACACAAGCCCAACTTGGTTGGTCAACCCATGTACATCTAAGGGTAGTTTATAACCAATTATTTCTCTAAATAATTTTAGTAATTTTAATTTTGCCCCAGAAACCTAATCAGTAGGCTTTGGCCTCCACTGTAAGGATCCGGTTAGGTCCAACCATTAACATGATCATACTTGGTGTATCTAACCAACGAATGATTAAGCCCAACTTTGGTTGGCTCACCTAACCACCATTAGAGAGACACTTCCAAGTCGTCATATGATGAGTGATAATTCCATTAGTCAACAAGCACCAGGCCTTTGGGTCTGCAATGATTATTGAGTTAATGGACTCATTATCAAACACCTTAATGGGAGGCTATGACTCAGTTATCTCCATAACTTTATCATTTTAAGGACCTAATAATTTTAGAGGATTTAAATAATATAGAGGATGAGGTCAGATGAACCAGCTTATCATGATCCTCCCACTGGCTTCACCAAGTCAGCTTAAGGGAGACCATTAAAAGGGCTGATCTAGGAGCACCTAAATCAGTCACACTGATTTACCTAGCTGACATGGGTCAGCTCGAATAGTCAAGTGATCCGATCAAAATATAATTTCACCAAGAGGCCAGGTAAGTTCGATCAGTGGGAGGGTCTGCCAAAGCTTGCCTTAGACACCATCAAAAATGGCCAGGTAAGCGGGCTCCCAATTAAAAACCACCAATCTGGTTTACCTTAGACACCAACTGGTTTAATTAGTTTCGATTAGATCAATCTAACAGTTCGTGCTAGACCACTTAGCCAAGAATCAGTCCATTTGGTTCTCGTTAAAGACATGGACTTGACCAACTACAACTATTGTAATTGATCTAGTGAATCCTTGACCTAATCTAAGACAACAATTGATTAGATTTAGTCAATTCTCTAATTAAGTCCATCTTTAATCTAACCATAGGTCTAACCCAATTAATGGACCTAATTTCCACTAACCCATTAACCCAATGTGTTATGATTTGTGTCTTAGGTTCTTCAATTCACAATCTTAGAATCTAATCAAACAACTTCTTAATTCTTAATTAAGTTTTGGGCTGAGGGTTGGGTTCGGCTTTTCAAAAAATAATCTTTATATTTGTAAAATAATTTTATAATATGATTCTACCAACCATATTGCATGTTTGATTCATAATCAAGATACAAGTGAAATAAACATGAAACTACTTTAGATCTAATCTAAACAGGTTCATGTAATTGAAATAATTTCAACTTTAAACAATTTCTTTGCACAAAAATTATTAACAAAGAGATTTTATTTCAGATTTAAATATTTTTTAAATCTAATAAATCATAAATTTAATCTAGATCATATCTAACAAATTTATGATTAAAGATAGATCTACACAAACTAGGACAACCTTTGCACTGTAAGGGGTAAACCTTACAGCAGGACAACCTTGCAGTTTGTGATTGATGTAAAATTTTAATTTCAGATTTAATAATCAGATTATAAATTAGATCTAATCTAAGAAATAATCTAAGTATGTATAAATAATCATGTAATAAAGAACCTAGGCTCTGATACCAATTGTAGGAACCAGATCTAGGGTTTCAGGGTTAGATCTTGAAACTTTTTCAAGATCATACAGAGGAAGACTAAAATAAATAAAATTTATTTTCTAAAATAAAAAATCTCTAGATCTAAGATCCTATTACATGATTGTTACATAGTATTAAATTAAAAATTAAAATATATAAATATAGCATGAACTACATGTTGATCATATCAACATGTTTCTATACTACATCTAATGTATGTATTAAACAATAGATCAGATCTATTACCTTGCAAGTTAGGCATTCTAACCTCGCTGATCTGGGCTTGAGGATGATGTTGCAAGCCGCACATGCATCCGGCCTCTAGGAGTCATCCACACGAGCCCACGAATCTCGATCAGAAGTCCTGCTTTAGGAAATCAGCACAGTATGCCAGTACTGCGCTGATCCTTCTTTGATGGTTGATCAGGTGCCTCCTTCTTCTTGATTTGGACTCTTCCAAAGATGGAAAGTAAAAGGAGGAGTTTCAGATCTGAGACGCTCTCAAGAAACTCAAGATGGAGGGAGGAAAGATATGAAAACAAAAATCCTAGAAGAAGACCCTCTTCTTCTTCACGTTTTTCTCTTTAGACACCCAAACTTGCATCTTTTATATCTCCACGACCCAAAGGTATTTATCTCTAAATTTTGGATGTCACAAAGCTCTCTCAAATCTCTAACTTTTTCTAAAATTTTATAAAGAAACTCATCTTATATAAAGAGATATGATAGAGTCCTTGTCTAGGTCAAACACCTAGTCAAGGCTTATCCAAACATGGCAAGTTAAGGGATGCCCAACTCTTGAGCACCTCCTTCATATTTTTGAGTATGGATTACTAGAAAAGGGTATACAATATATACCCTAATAGCCACAAAAATTTCAAAAAAAAATTTGGATAAATTCGGTGCAAAATTGAAAGAGTTTTGGATTTCTAAAACTCTATCTCATAGAATTCGAAATCCAAACTTATTCTTTTTTGATTTGATCCAAACCACCTTCCATGTAAGAAAGAAGAGAGGAGACCTTTTGTGAACATGGGAGAGATCTGGGAGAGGGCTTTTGTCACACAAAATAAGTGGAGATTGGCGTTGAATAAGAGAGAGGGCGTGGAGAAGGCTTATGTGGCGCAAGGTGGAATCCTAGTCTTACTAGGATTCTGTCTTATGACTTGTTTTAATTTGGTTTCCCAAACCAAATCAAATCAAAATTAGATCAACCCAATTAAAATAGGTCTTAACCCAATTAAGAACCTGTTGGTGCAAAAATCTGCTTGCACCGGAGAAGCTGGAGTTGGAGAAGCCGCGGTCGCCGCCGGGACCTGCAAAGGAAGTCTAAACCGGAGGTGGGGTTGCTCCGGCAAGACCCTCCGACGCTCAAGTCAGTTCTCTGCCTCAACAAGAATGGAGTGCTCGAACGGAGAATTTAACAAAGTTTTGAGATAAGAAATGAGCTTATCGAATAACGTATCTGGGTCCCCCTTTTATAGGCGGAGGAAGCAACGGATTGATAGCGATGTTTGTAACCGTCTGGCAGTGGACTGCCCGGGGTCAGGCGGAGTTTGCTACGAAGCGTAGTGGAATGGACCCGTGGCTATCGCTGGGGCGTGCCACGTGGAGTCTGCAGCATGAAGTGGGGAGACGTTTGTCGTCGTGACTTGCCAGTGGATGGGAGAATCGCGCAGTATCCGTTGCAGGAGGTAGAGCAGGATCGTGGCCGTTTATCGTGGCTGGTCAGGTAGTAATGGAGCGGCGCGGGATCCGTCATAGGGAGTGGAGCAGTGCTGCGATCGTTACTGTGGCCTGTCAGGGAGTGGTGGAGCTGCGCGAAATCCGCCACAGGAAATGTAGCAGAATCGTGGCCGCGATTGTGGCCTGGGAGTGCTGATCTGTCGGCTGAAGTTCGGCAGTGGTCAGAGTCCGGCCACCGCAGAGATCCGGACGAAGACTGTCTGCAGCCGTTGGAATCGAGGATGGGGTCCGGCTCTCACAGGAGTTCGGGCGAAGTCTTCCTGCAATCAAGGTTAAAGGCGAAGTCCGGCTCCCGTAGGAGTCCGGACGGGGCTTACCAGCAGTTGACGCTGAGGATGGAGCCCGACTCCCATAGGAGCCCGGGTGGAGCTGTCCTGTAGTCGATGTCGGCGGCGGAGCTCGGCTCCCGTAGGAGTCCAGGCGGAGTCTGCTTGTGATTGAAGTTGTCGGCTTCGAGGATGAAGCCCGGCTCCCATAAGAGTCCGGGCGAAGTCTCCCTGCAATTAAAGTCAGAGGGGAGGTCCGGCTCCCGTAGGAGTCCGGACGAGGCCTACCAGCGGTTGATGCTGAGGACGGAGCTCGGCTCCCGTAGGAGTCCGGGCGGAGCTGTCCTGTAGTCGATGTCGGTGGCAGAGCTCGGCTCCCGTAGGAGTCCGGGCGGAGTCTGCTTGCGGCTGAAGTTGTCGGCTTCGAGGATGAAGCCCGGCTCCCATAAGAGTCCGGGAGAAGTCTCCCTGCAATTAAAGTCAGAGGGGAGGTCCGGCTCCTGTAGGAGTCCGGACGAGGCCTACCAGCGGTTGATGCTGAGGACGGAGCCCGGCTCCCGTAGGAGTCCGGGTGGAGCTATCCTGTAGTCGATGTCGGCGGCGGAGCCCGGCTCCTGTAGGAGTCCGAGCAGAGTCTGCTTGCGGCTGAAGTTGTTGGAGTTCTTGGTGACGGAGCCCGGCTCCCGTAGGAGCCCGGGCGAAGTTGTCGTGTAGTCGATTCCACTGAGGACTTCGGCTGTGGGCATTTTATACCCAACACCAGTCCCCCTACTTTCGAGTTTGAATTTCAAATGAAGGAAGTACAGAGAGAGAGAGAGATGGGCACAGCCGAAATCGTCCCTTCGAATCCTGCGCACTGCCGCCTCCAGATATTTTGGCATTAAATGTGCGCGTGCCGGAGTCTTTTCGAATTGGAGTGGTACAAGGGGATGCTTCAAAATTCCCACAGATACACTGGCCTAGGTACGGCACAATTATGATCCTGCCAACCGTCAGCCGCTTTTAGCCGTCTGTCAGGGGGAGTGGGACACATGTCGGATGCGGACAGGCCTGGGGGATTCGCGATCATTATGGCGCCAGATCCCAGGGTCTATTTAAACCCATCCTCCCACCTTTAGGCATCCTACTCTATTCCTGAGTTCTCGCTAGTGTCTGTCTTCTCTTCGAGAGCCCTGCTTCAGTGAGCATCTTCTCGAGCTGTAGGCGCCTCCCGTTTTTCGTCCCTCAGGTCCCTCAGAGTAATATAGGTTAGTGCCAACCTTTCTCTCACCGCCTAGGGGCTTCTTTTCTCATCATTACTTTTGTGCATCCCTCCGAGTTAGTCTTCAGCCTCTCATTCCCCTTTCGGTCCATCTTTTTAGGGTCCTTTAGATCCCCCCTTCGAAACTACTCAAAATGTCCTCTGGCTCTTCTGCTCCCAGCAGTTCTGAGAGTTCTTCTGCTTCAAACCCCCAGGTCCCTGTCTCTGTGGACGAACCCGCATCTGGGGCTGGGCTTCGCCCGATTTTCGCACCAGGCGTTATTCCATGTTCCTCGACTTCGGAGGAACTCCTTCTGATACGGGTTCAGTATGGGGTTCCTCCGGAGTACGACCTGGAGCTTCCTGGCCCCTCTGATCGGGTCAGCACTCCCTCTCCCGATCGCTTTTGTTTGTATCAGGAAGTGTTCCGTGCCGGACTCCGGCTTCCACTTCCTTCCTTTGTCGCTGCCCTCTTTCGCTTCTTGGACATCTCCCTCGCTTCCGTGGCCCCGAATTCCTTTAGGTTTTTGATAGGATTTCTCTTCCTCTGCCACGTAGTCGAGGTTCAGCCGTCTCTCTCCTTGTTTAGGCATTTTTATACCTTCAAACATCATCCTTCGGCGAAGGACTGGTGTACTTCTCCCCCCAGTTCGGTAAGAAGGGTTTGCTGAAAGGCGCCCCTTCTTCGATTCACAATTGGAAGGAGAAATACCTCTTCGTCCACTGCCCGATCGTGGAACTGGGCCTGCCCCCTTGGGGCTCTCTGAGGGATTCTGTCCGCCGGGCTCCCAGCCTGGGGGAGGACGACCTCCAGGCCGCCCAGAAGCTTCTAACTTATCCCGCTCCTTCCCTTCCTAATCTTCTGAGGGAGCAGCTTCTTTTCAACATCGGCCTGAGCCCCCAGGATCCAGCGAGTATTCATCTTATCTTTTCTTTTTTTGCCTTTCTCCTCTTCTTCTCTTTACCTCTTTTTCCTTCCCCCTCTCTTCTTTTTCTTTCTTTCTCTCTTTTTTCTTCTTTTTTTTTTTTGACTCTTGATTGATCGGTGTTGCTTCTTTTTCCCCTTTTTCTTCTTTCTTCTCTTTCTTTTTTTTTTTTTTTAAGGAATGGACGCCGAAGCGACGCGGATGCTCGCCAGGGGCATGAGAGCTCAGAAGAGAAAGGGTGCGGCGGCCTCCGGATCGGCGAAGAGGGCCAGGGCGGAGGAGACGAGCTTGGCTGTGCCCGTCCAGGTGGCCCCGGCCATCGACATTCCCTCAGATGCCGAGCTAGTGGCCCCCCGGGCCTCCTCGAGGAGCCCGCCGACTGGGGCCCCCGCTCCGGGGGTTCGCTCCACGGAGGCGCCCGTCGTGGGGAGGAGGAGGAAATCGATGGCTCGCAGGGCGAGTAGCCACCGAGCTGCTGTAGACGAGTCCGTCTGCTCCGAGGAGAGATCGGAGAATCCCTTCAACGATAGGGACTTGATCAGGCGGTTGATCGACGGCTGCATCCTGTCCGACGTCGTGGGGAGGATCGACCGCGCCGATCCTGAGCAGCGGGCCTGGGACTCTTTGGGGTCCTTCCTCAAGGTAAACGAATCTTTATTTACACGATTACTCGGCCTCTGTCGTAATTCTCTATCCGTCCTTGCAGATTGGGCACCAGCTCTTCGCTTACATCGAGGCGGTGAGCTGCATGAGGAGGGACATCCTCTAGGCAGAGGAACGCTGCCAAGCCGAGGTTGCCCGCCTCCAAGCGAAGTCGGCTAAAGTAGCCGCCCTCCAGGAGGCCCTGAAAAGAGAGAAGCAAGCCCGGGAAGAGGAGAGGCAGATCTTGGAGGAGTCGGCGAGGAAGGCGGAGGCCGAGGTCGCCCATTTGGTCGAGCAAACTCAGGTCCTGGTCTCGGAGGCCAGGACCCTTGCGGTGGAGGAATTCAAGGCCTCCACGGAGATGAGGGACCTGAATGTCCAGTTCGGCCAGGAGGCGTTCACCAAGGGGTTCGAGCTCTGCCAAGAGAAGGTGGCCAGCAAATTCCCCGAGCTCGACCTCGGCTTCCTTGAGGAGTCCGAAGACAAGGCCGGCCCCTCGTCTGCCGCCACTGCGGTCGCACCCCCCGCGTCGGGTTCTCCACCTCCCGCCCCTGAGGTCTGAGACCTCTGATCTTGTGCCCTTATTTTATCACAATATTTCCTTTCTGTTTGTCTTCACAATTATTCAATCAATAAAGTCGAATTTCTTGTTGTGGGTGGCTTCTCCTTCCCCCTCCTCCTCCTTTCTACTTTTCTCCTTGCAATGAGTCATTCCCTGATGCTTTTGCCTTCCGATGGCAGTGCCCTGCAGAAGCACTCCCCTTGCCCCTGGGGGTCCCGCTGAAATCGACAATCCAGCGGTTGAAAAATGAGGTCCTTCACCTGACGAAGAAGTTGAAGAAGATGGAAGGCGAACTCCGCAAATCGAGAGAAGGCCATTCTGAAGCCGCTGCTGAGGCCACCCACTTTCGGAGTCTCCATGTGAAGACGATCATGGATTACAGCCGGAGGAAGGCGAACTTCACAAAGGAACTCGAGGAGTGCAAGAAGAGCACCAGCGACCGTATTTGGGCTCAATAAGCCAGGATCAGCGCCCTTAAGGTGGAACTGTCAGCTGCAAAGAGGAAGATCGACCAGCTGGAAGGAAATTCATCCCGGCTCTTGGCCCGGGTCGATGATGAACAGAAGTGGTCGCAGAAGGTCTCCGACCTTCAGAAGTAGCTCCAAGACGCCGAGATGAGCCACGACGTGCAGTGGGCCAGCTGGCGCCGGCAGGTGGAAGAGTATAAAGGGAGATTACGGACGGCGACCGACGAAGTCGTTCATCTCCAGAGGCAGCTGGCTAACAGGGCGCAGCTTACTTCCGCCCAAGATTCTGAAGAGCTCCAAGCCCTGAGAGGCACTGCTGAAGGGATTTCTGTCTCCCTCGGAGAGAAGACAGCCGAGCTGCAACAAGTGAAGATCCAACTGGCGCTTGAGCGGCGGGCCGTCGCAGACGCGGAGGCGGAGTCTGAAGTTTTGAGGAAGAGGCATCGGGAAGCAGAGGCTGAGAGCCAGCAACTTCGTCGGGCGCTCCAGGACACGCTGCGGAAGAGGGAAGAGCTAGAAGGAGAAATAGAGAATCTGAGGCAGTCCTGGTTGAGGGATGGAATAGATAACTCTAGGTCGGAGAGAGCAAGGCCTCCTTAGGGCTCTTTTTGCCTTTCTGTCTTATCATGTAGTTACTTCCTTTTTGTCATTTTGCCCTCCTTTCCTTGGCCTTCCTGGCTTTGTAGTGTGTATATCGAAAATGGAATAAAAAGAGCTTTTTGTGTTACCTCGTCCGCGCGCTGCACTAATATCGCTGTCTGCCGAACCTTTCTTGCCATCTGTCTTGCCTGATGTTGACATCGTTGGGAGGGGCCTTTTTCCTTTCATCTGATCTTGTTAGCCGGCCAGGTTTCGCCACCATTAACCCTTGCTGCAGAAGTCGTGGATGGAGCCCGACTCTCGTAGGACTCCGGTTGAAGTCTTTTTTGTAGGCGGAACCCGGCTCCCGTAGGAGTCCAGGTGAAGTCTTCCTTGCAGGCAGAATCCGGTTCCCGTAGGAGTCCGGGTGAAGTCCTCCTCGGGGCAGAACCCGGCTCCCGTAGGAGTCCGGGTGAAGTCTTCCTCGGGGGCGGAACCCGGCTCCCGTAGGAGTCCGGGTGAAGTCTTCCTCACGGGCGGAACCCGGCTCCCGTAGGAGTCCGGGTGAAGTCTTCCTCGCGGGCGGAACCCGGCTCCCGTAGGAGTCCGGGTGAAGTCTTCCTCGCAGGCGGAACCCGGCTCCCGTAGGAGTCCGGGTGAAGTCTTCCTCACGGGCGAAACCCGGCTCCCGTAGGAGTCCGGGTGAAGTCTTCCTCGCGGGCGAAACCCGGCTCCCGTAGGAGTCCGGGTGAAGTCTTCCTGCGGGCGGAACCCGGCTCCCGTAGGAGTCGGGTGAAGTCTTCCTCGCGGGCAGAACCTGGCTCCGTAGGAGTCCGAGTGAAGTCTTCCTCCGGGCGAACCCGGCTCCCGTAGGAGTCCGGGTGAAGTCTTCCTCCGGGCGAACCCGGCTCCCGTAGGAGTCTGGGTGAAGTCTTCCTTACGGGCGGAATTCGGCTCCCGTAGGAGTCCGGGTGAAGTCTTCCTCGCTGGCGGAACCCGGCTCCCGTAGGAGTCTGGGTGAAGTCTTCCTCGCGGGCGGAACCCGGCTCCCGTAGGAGTCCGGGTGAAGTCTTCCTTGCGGGCGAAACCCGGCTCCCGTAGGAGTCCGAGTGAAGTCTTCCTCGCGGGCGGAACCCGACTCCCGTAGGAGTCCGGGTGAAGTCTTCCTCGCGGGCGGAACCCGGCTCCCGTAGGAGTCTGAGTGAAGTCTTCCTTTGCATCGTGAACGGAACCTGACTCCCGTAGGAGTCTGGGCCTTCCATTTTGCTCGAGCCGGTGTGAGGTTCTCTCCTCATTACCAGCCTGGCTGTGGGGGCGCGTTAGGGCACTGTAAGGCCTCTCCCCCCATCCGGTCTAAAAGAACTGGGCCTTCGACTTTGCTCATGTCAGGACAAGGTTCTCCTCCTGTTCCTGACATGGATGTGGGGGCACATTAGGGCGTTGTAAGGCCTCTCCCCCCATCCGATCTAAAAGAACCAGGCCTTTGACTTTGCTCATGTCAGGACGAGGTTCTCCTCCTGTTCCTGACATGGCTGTGGGGGCACATTAGGGCGTTGTAAGGCCTCTCCCCCCATCCGATCTAAAAGAACCGGGCCTTTGACTTTGCTCATGTTAGGGTGAGGTTCTCCTCCTGTTCCTGACATGGCTGTGGGGGCACATTAGGGCGTTGTAAGGCCTCTCCCCCCATCCAGTCTAAAAGAACCGGGCCTTTGACTTTGCTCATGTCAGGATGAGGTTCTCCTCCTGTTCCTGACATGGCTGTGGGGGCACATTAGGGCGTTGTGAGGCCTCTCCCCCCATCCGGTCTAAAAGAACCGGGCCTTTAACTTTGCTCATGTCAGGACGAGGTTCTCCTCCTGTTTCTGACATGGCTTTATTTTTGGAGGGATCATATCCAGTCATAATAAATTCACGCCAGGTGGGAAGGGCACGTTAGGTAGAAAGGAAAGTAGATTCAAGGTGAAATCATAAGTGATACATTTACAGTTTTCCCACTCCTCCTTGAGGCCCTTCGGTGATGGAGTCGATGGTCCCGATAGGAGGCCGGTCCCCGGATTGCTCCTCCCTTCTCTGCGGTTTAGGCTGTGGGAGGGCTCTTGGCTGGTCTCCTCTACCCTCAGGCCTGCGGTGGATGAATCTGTCGAGTCGACCTCGCCGAATGAGCTCCTCAATCTCGTCCTGGAGCTGGATGCATTCCTCTGTATCGTGGCCGTGGTCGTGGTGGTAGAGGCAGAACTTGTTGGGTTGCGCTTCCCAGGGTGTGTGCGCATCCTCTCCGGCCTAGGGAGCTGCTCCCTGACCTCCATTAATACCTGAGCCTTCGAGGCGTTGAGGGGGGCGTAGTTGCGAAATCTCCCTGGTGGGGAGCCCCGCCGAACCCCACGGTCCGGGCTTCTCTGCCTGCGTGCCCGGGGTGGAGTATGGGCGCGCTTATGTCCAAGAGGGGATCGGAAACGCGGTCGGACTTCCTTTGGCCTTTTCTCAACTGCGGGCTTACTCGAATCTCCCACTTGCTGCTCCCTTGCTGTCTCTTCATCCTTCATTTTGAAGGCTTCTTCCGCTCGGGCGTATCCTTCAGCCCGAGCTAGTAAATCAGCAAAATTCCTGGGGTACTTCTTCTCCAGGGAGAACAAAAGATCATTCTTCTGAAGGCCACCTTTCAGGGCGGCCATGGCAACTGATTGGTCCAAGTTTCGGACCTCCAACGCCGCGATGTTAAAGCGATTGACGTAGGCCCGTATGGACTCTCCTTCCCTCTGCTTGATGTTGATGAAGGACTCCGAACCCTTCTGGGGGCACTGGCTGCTGACAAAATGGGCCACAAATTGGTGGCTCATTTGATCGAAGAAAAAGATGGTACCCGGCTTCAAAGTTGAGTACCAGTTCCTCGTTGCTCCCTTCAAAGTAGATGGGAAAGCCCGGCATAAGATGGTGTCAGGAGCGCCGTGAAGCAGCATCATCATCCGGAAGGCCTCCAGATGATCAACCGGGTCCGAAGTCCCGTCGTAGCTTTCGAACTAGGGAAGCTTGAAGTTTGGCGGGATCGGTTCCTGCATGATCATTTGAGAGAAGGGAGGGTCAGTACAAATATCCTCACCATGAGCGGGGGGCGCGTGGCAGAGTTCTTCAATCCGCCGGTTCATCTCCTGGAGCCTCCGATCCAGGAAATCCTCTCGACTTCGAGTCTCGAGGGTCCTCTGGCAGAGCGGGGGCAGGGATCTTCCAGGGGTGGAGTCGTGGTCCGATTGAGGGCTCTCTACTCTCGAATTTATTTTCCCGGGAAGGATGGGGCGGCTGGCCCAGGTGGCCCGCCCCGCCGTCGGGTTCTGACATTTCGGAGATGCCCTTTCTGGGTGCACCGATGCCTGCGGTTGCTGCTACTGCATTGATTGCACAGCTTCGATGAGGCCTCTGACCTGCTGTGCCAGTAAGTCAAATTGCTCCACGCCGACTACCGCCGTCGGAGGAGGAGGAGGAGGCTGGGAAACAGGAGGGGAGGTCGGAGCCTGAGATCTGGCCGCGGAGGCCGTGGACCGTCATGTGGACGCCTTGCGCGGAGGCATCGAGCATGGATCTCGTGGGGGAAAATTAAGAGTGGGTGTCAGAGAGACGATCGGAGGCGGCTCCATTGAACACTCCTTTAAGAACAAGGGTACTGCGAGGGTTCACGCCCTTCCTCTAGCGCCAATCCTGTTGGTGCAAAAATCTGCTTGCGTCGGAGAAGCTGGAGTTGGGGAAGCCACGGTCGCCGCCGGGACCTGCAAAGGAAGTCTAAACCAGAGGTGGGGTTGCTCCGGCAAGATCCTTCGACGCTCAAGTCAGTTCTCTGCCTCAACAAGAATGGAGTGCTCGAACGGAGAATTTAGCAGAGTTTTGAGATAAGAAATGAGCTTATCGAATAACGTATCTGGGTCCCCCTTTTATAGGCCGAGGAAGCAACGGATTGATGGCGATGTTTGTAACCGTCTGGCAGTGGACTGCCCGGGGTCAGGCGGAGTTTGCTGCGAAGCGTAGTGGAACGGACCCGTGGCTATCGCTGGGGCGTGCCACGTGGAGTCTGCCGCATGAAGTGGGGTGGCGTTTGTCGTCGTGACTTGCCAGTGGATGGGAGAATCGCGCAGTATCCGTTGCAGGAGGTGGAGCAGGATCGTGGCCGTTTATCGTGGCTGGTCAGGTAGTAATGGAGCCGCACGGGATCCGTCATAGGGAGTGGAGCAGTGCTGCGATCGTTACTGCGGCCTGTCAAGGAGTGGTGGAGCTGCGCGGAATCCGCCGCAGGAAATGTAGCAAAATCGTGGCCACGATTGTGGCCTGGGAGTGCTGATCTGTCGGCTGAAGTTTGACAGTGGTCAGAGTCCAACCACCGTAGAGATTCGGACGAAGACTGTCTGCAGCCGTTGGAATCGAGGACGGGGCTCGGCTCTCACAGGAGTTCGGGCGAAGTCTTCCTGCAATCAAGGTTAAAGGCGAAGTCCGGCTCCCGTAGGAGTCCGGACGGGGCTTACCAGCAGTTGACGCTGAGGACGGAGCCCGGCTCCCGTAGGAGCCCAGGTGGAGCTGTCTTGTAGTCGATGTCGGTGGTGGAGCTCGGCTCCCATAGGAGTCCGAGCGGAGTCTGCTTGCGGCTGAAGTTGTCGGCTTCGAGGATGAAGCCCGGCTCCCATAAGAGTCCGGGTGAAGTCTCCCTGTAATTAAAGTCAAAGGGAGGTCCGGCTCCCGTAGGAGTCCGGACGAGGCCTAACAGCGGTTGATGCTGAGGACGGAGCCTGGCTCCCGTAGGAGTCCGGGCGGAGTCTGCTTGCGGCTGAAGTTGTCAGCTTCGAGGATGAAGCCCGGCTCCCATAAGAGTCCGGGCGAAGTCTCCCTGCAATTAAAGTCAGAGGGGAGGTCCGGCTCCCGTAGGAGTCCGGACGAGGCCTACCAGCGATTGATGCTGAGGACGGAGCCCGACTCCCGTAGGAGTCTGGGTGGAGCTGTCCTGTAGTCGATATCGGCGACGGAGCCCGGCTCCCGTAGGAGTCCGGGCGGAGTCTGCTTGCGGCTGAAGTTGTTGGAGTTCTTGGTGACGGAGCCCGGCTCCCGTAGGAGCCCGGGCAAAGTTGTCGTGTAGTCGATTCCACTGAGGACTTCGGCTGTGGGCATTTTATACCCAACAGAACCTAATTTAATCAGATTAAATTAGATTTAAATCTGATTTAATTTTCTAATCAAATTAAAAATTAGATTGACCCAAGTCCTAGTTGAACTAGGACTAGTTTTTCCTTGCACTTGGCTTATCCAATAAACCAATTGAACTTGATCCAATCAATCCCAAACTAAATCTAATTAAATTATATTTAATTAAACTTAATCTCAGCCCATTGGCTTAATCAAATTAAGCCAATCAGCAATTGAATTGCTAATAGATCCTCCTGCAACACTTGCACTGGGTTAAATGTCAATCATATTGATCATTTAACCCTAGAATGATTCTTAATCGTTGATCAACTATCTGATCGGATCATGAACTCTAATGTGTGTGACCTCATAGATCCGAACCTAAGCCGGTAGCATAGGAACAAATTCCTATACTAATCGAAGTGACCATCTAGCAATGGTACCCGACGATCGGATTGGTCGAATGTGTAGAACAACATCCTTAGAACCCATGCGGATATAGTTTTCATATAATTCATCTCCTTGACCAAAATGATCATAGGACACCCAAGAGTTCAACTGTCAACTCTGATCAGGTTGTCCACATTGTATTTCAAAATATCAAATCCATCTGATGGATTACCCTGGCCAAGGTTTTGCTAAATTGAAATACAGCGACTCATTCTTCTCTAACTCTTGGAGTGGTCAATCCCATCTCGATCACACTCTGACTTTGCAAGTACTTGACTGTGCCCAAAAGCCTTCCGTTCCTGAATTAGAAATTCAGTTAGTCCAGTACCAAAGCACAGTGAGTTGCTTGCAAGTCACTGAGGCGATCTCAAGTCTAAGGGATACTTATACATATATCCCATCAGAGACATTCTCGACAGCAGAATGCTCTGGAGTTGGTCACGTTCAATGATGATGTACCCTTACATCTCACCTGTATGCCATACCAGTGTCTCCACACTCCTTGGTTAAGAGGACAACCAACCCATATGGCCTACAGCGACCTATGCTCGATAGAAGCTGTCGTCCTTATTAACAGCTTATCATTTGGTCGTGAACAGTTTTAAGAACTAATCGATAAATCCTCTCTTTATCGAACTTAAATAGTCCTAAGGACTTCATCATAACAACGGAGTTCATTAGAAGATGAAAGCTTATGATGAAGATGCCAAATATATTTTATTTATTAACAAATCAATTACAATACTTGGTTGCTCAATCGTCAATAGCTTGACGATTGACTTTTTGGGACACATTTCCCAACAACTCCCACTTGTCCTAAAGCCACTTGGCACAGTATCTAATACCCATCTTCGACTTGTGGTTGTCGAACTCCTTTATCGCCAGGGCTTTAGTGAAGGGGTCGGCTAGGTTCTCCTTTTCGTCGATCTTCTGAAGGTCGACGTTGCCTCGATCCAGGATCTCTCGGACCAGGTGGAAGTGGCGCAAGATGTGCTTCGTCCGTTGATGTGCTTTGGGTTCCTTCACCTGAGCTATGGCACTAGTGCTGTCGTAGTAGAGCAAGACTGGACCATCGAGGGAGGGTGCTACTCCGAGCTCGTTGATGAATTTCCTCAGCCACACAGCTTCCTTCACGGCATCCGATGCTGCGATGTACTCCGCTTCACAAACAGAGTCTGCCACAGTATGCTGCTTGGAACTCTTCCAGCAGATGGCTCCACCATTCAAAGTAAAGATATAACCCGACATGCTCCTGCTATCATCATGGTCAGATTGGAAGCTGGAGTCTGTGAACCCCACAAGTTTCAGAAATGACTCGCCATAAATCAACCATTGGTCCTTAGTATTTCTCAAATACTTAAGGATGGCTTTAACCACTTTCCAGTGATTTTCTCCAGGATCAGATTGGTATCTACTCACTACTCCTAGTGAGTATGCCACATCTGGTCTTGTACATGTCATGGCGTATATGATAGATCCCATGGCTGAAGCATATGGGACTCTACTCATACGCTCTCTCTCTTCAGGAGTTGTCGAACAATCCTTCTTAGAGAGAGAAATTCCATGGCCTATCGGTGGATAGCTCTTCTTGGAATTCTGCATGCTGAACCTCTTCAGCACAGTGTCTATGTACATGGACTGGGATAACCCAAGCATCCTTTTAGATCTATCCCTATAGATCTTCATCCCTAGGATATAGGATGCTTCACCCAAGTCCTTCATGGAGAACTGTAATGACAACCAAACTTTTATTCCCTGTAGTACGGGGATGTCATTCCTGATTAAGAGAATGTCATCCATGTACAAGATAAGGAATACCACAACTGGACCATTTGCCCATTTATAGATGCAGGGCTCTTCTCCATTCTTAATGAAGCCATACATTTTGATCACCTTATCAAAATGCATGTTCCAACTTCGAGAAGCTTGCTTCAATCCATAAATGGATCTCTGAAGCTTGCACACCTTGGACTCATCTGTGGATGTAAACCCCTCAGGTTGTATCATATACACCTCTTCGATCAGCTCTCCATTCAGGAAAGCTATCTTTACATCCATCTGTCAGATCTCATAATCCAGATGGGCAGCTATTGCAAGCATTATCCGAATGGATTTGAGCATTGTCATAGGAGAAAATATCTCGTCATAGTCAATACCATAACGTTGATGATACCCCTTGGCGACCAGACGGGCTTTATAGGTCTCCACCTTTCCGTCTGTGCCCCTCTTCCTTTTGAAGATCCATTTACACCCAATGGGTTTAACCCCTTCAGGTGGGTCAACCAATGTCCATACATCGTTGACCTTCATGGACTCCATTTCGGATTTCATGGCTTCAAGCCATTTCTCGAAATCAGGTCTCTACATTGCATCCATATAGGTGATCGGATCCTCATTATTCTCATCAAGTTCAATGGGATCACCGTCCTGGATCAAGAAATCGTAGTATCTGTCCGGCTGACGTGGTACTCTACGGATCACCTTAATGGTGCAGGTATATTGAGCTCCGGATCTGATCTAATCATATCTGACTCAGGTTCAGCTATTGGTGTTGGTCCTTCTACCTGTTGAACTTCATCAAGTTAACCTTAGAGGCAACAGTTCCTTCACCAAGGAACTCTTTTTCTAAAAGGATTGCCTTAAGGCTGACGAACACCTTTTGTTCATCAGTATGGTAGAAAAAGTATCCTTTTTCTCTTTGGGGTACCCTATGAATGAGCATTTGTCAGACCTAGGTCCAAGTTTGTCTGTGACTAATCGTTTGACATAGGCCGGGCACCCCCAGACTCTAAGGTGTGAAAGTGCTGGCTTACTCCCGTCCATATCTCATATGAAGTCTTAATTACAGACCTACTTGGAACCCTATTTAACAGATAACAGGCCGATTCAAGTGCATATCCCCAGAAGGATATCGGCAAGCTAGCAAAACCCATCATGGATCGGACCATGTCTAACAGAGTCGATTTCTCCTTTCAGACACACCATTATGCTATGGTGTTCCTGGAGGAGTCCATTGGGAGAGAATCCTATTTTCAGATCGAAGAGTTTTAATACTCTTCCCAGTTTGTTTTTCTACTTCACTTCGAAATCGTTTGAACATTTCAAATCAATCCGACTTATGTTTCATCAGATAGACATATCCATATCGGGATAGGTCATCCGTGAAAGTTATGAAGTAGAAATATTCACCTCTAGCACTGGTGCTCATGGGCCCACATACATCAGTATGTACTAGGCCCAAGAGCTCAGTAGCTCTCTCACCTTTTCCAGTAAAAGGTGACTTGGTCATTTTACCAAGAAGACAAGACTCACAGGTTGGAAGTGATTCACAATCACTGACTTCAAAGATTCCCTCTTGAGTCAACCTGTTTATTCTGTTCTTGTTTATATGACCTAGCCTACAGTGCCATAAGTAGATATCTGACACACTATCTAATCTAGGGTGCTTGCCAGTTGAATAGACTACATTAACAGGTTGTGATAACATATACACACCATTGTTCAAATATCCACAAAAAATAGTAACACCATTCTTAATGATATTACAAATTTATTTCTTTATTGAAATTTCATAATCATTTTTGGCCAGAAGGCCTACAGAAATGACATTTAAAAAGAAACTAGGACAGAAATGACAATCATTAAAAACAACGATATGGGATTCAAATACAAGTTTCAAGATTCCTAATGCTGAACTGAAACTGGTCTTCCATCTCCAACGTTCAGGAACCTCTCGCCTTGCTCGAATCTCCTACTGACCTGCAACCCCTGCAACGAATTGCAAATATGGTAAAAGCTAACGGTATCCAATACCCAGTCAGTTATATCACAAATAGAGAAATTGCAAGGAGTTATCATATAAATACCTTGCCCAGCAACAACTTGCTGCTTTCTCTGTCTGTTTGGATCTAGGAGGCAATGTACTGGGGACAGTTCCTCTTCCAGTGCCCCCGCTTCTTGCAAAAGAAGCATTGAGCTTGACTCTTATCGGGTTTGATCTTTTTGGTCTGACACTGCACAGATGTCCCAGCCTGAACTTGCACCTTCTTCACTTTCTTCTTCTTGTTATTCTTCCCTTTCTTAAAGGGTCGAGAACCAGAAGACGAACCTTCCACTAAGTTCACCGACTCCTTATGGAGTTGGTGATCTTTTCAAAGTTCTGAAGTAACCCCAATAATCCGTGGTAGTTTACTTCAGGCTTTGTAATTCTGTAATGAGTGAGGAATGGGAGATAAGACTTGGGCAGCGAGTTCAGTATTGCATCTTTCCCAAGCTGCTCATGCAAGGGAAAGTCGAGCTTGCTCAATCGTTCCATCAGCTCGATCATGTACAATACATGATCAGTGACAGAGGCACCATCCCGCATTTTGGCGTTGAAGATGGCACAACTAGTCTTGTACCTCTCCACATCATCGGGTGTGCCAAAGGCATCCTCCAACACTTGAAGCATGTCCTTTGACTGAGCTGTCTCGAATCTGTGACTGAACTCGTCGCTCATAGCAGCCAGCATGATACAGCACACCATGGTCCAGTCACTGAGCCACTTCTGGTAAGTGTCTCTGACTGTTCCACGTGCATTGATAGCTGGCTCCTCAGGTGCAGGATCCATTATCATATATAGGATCCGTTCATGCTCCAGGACTATCTTCAACTTTCGGTACCAGCTACCGAAGTTGGGTCCCACCAACTTATCATTGTCCAACAATGATCGGAGCGATAGGGAAGTGGCCATATTTGCACAAAGGAGAACCATAACCTAATTAGTAATTGATTCATTAAACCTAAAGATTTAGACTTTAATCAAAAGGTTTCTCTCACTATTTTATTCGAATTGATAGCCTCTACCTCCAACTCGAGGAATTACCCTAATTCCTTAGCGGGTACTAGAATCCACTTAGACTGCACACAAGCTCAACTTTAGTTGGTCAACCCATGTACATCTAAGGGTAGGTTTATAACCAATTGTTTCTCTAAACAATTTCTAGTAATTTTAATTTTGCCCCAGAAACCTAATCAGTAGGCTTTGGCCTCCATTGTAAGGATCTGATTAGGTCCAACCATTAACATGATCATACTTGGTGTATCTAACCAATGAATGATTATGCCCAACTTTGGTTGGCTCACCTAACCACCATTAGAGAGACACTTTCAAGTCGTCATATGATGAGTGATAATTCCATTAGTCAACAAGCACCAGGCCTTTAGGTCTGCAATGATTATTGAGTTAATGGACTCATTATCAAACACCTTAATGGGAGGCTATGACTCAGTTATCTCCATAACTTTATCATTTTAAGGACCTAATAATTTTAGAAGATTTAAATAATATAGAGGATGAGGTCAGATGAACCAGCTTATCATGGTCCTCCCACTGGCTTCACCAAGTCAGCTTAAGGGAGACCATTAAAAGGGCTGGTCTAGGAGCACCTAAATCAGTCACACTGATTTACCTAGCTGACATGGGTCAGCTCGAATAGTCAAGTGATCCGATCAAAATATAATTTCACCAAGAGGCCAGGTAAGTTCGATCAGTGGGAGGGTCTGCCAAAGCTTGCCTTAGACACCATCAAAAATGGCCAGGTAAGCGGGCTCCCAATTAAAAACCACCGGTCTGGTTTACCTTAGACACCAACTGATTTAATTAGTTTCGATTAGATCAATCTAACAGTTCGTGCTAGACCGCTTAGCCAAGAATCAAGTCCATTTGGTTCTCGTTAAAGACATGGACTTGACCAACTACAACTATTGTAATTGATCTAGTGAATCCTTGACCTAATCTAAGACAATAATTGATTAGATTTAGTCAATTCTCTAATTAAGTCCATCTTTAATCTAACCATAGGTCTAACCCAATTAATGGACTTAATTTTCACTAACCCATTAACCCAATGTGTTATGATTTGTGTCTTAGGTTCTTCAATTCACAATCTTAGAATCTAATCAAATAACTTCTTAATTCTTAATTAAGTTTTGGGCTGAGGGTTGGGTTCGGCTTTTCAAAAAATAATTTTCATATTTGTAAAATAATTTTACAATATGATTCTACCAACCATATTGCATGTTTGATTCATAATCAAGATACAAGTGAAATAAACATGAAACTACTTTAGATCTAATCTAAACAGGTTCATGTAATTGAAATAATTTCAATTTTAAATAATTTTTTTGCACAAAAATTATTAACAAAGAGATTTTATTTCAGATTTAAATATTTTTAAATTTAATAAATCATAAATTTAATCTAGATCATATCTAACAAATTTATGATTAAAGATAGATCTACACAAATTAGGACAACCTTTGCACTGTAAGGGGTAAACCTTACAGCAGGACAACCTTGCAGTTTGTGATTGATCTAAAATTTTAATTTTAGATTTAATAATCAGATTATAAATTAGATCTAATCTAAGAAATAATCTAAGTATGTATAAATAATCATGTAATAAAGAACCTAGGCTCTGATACCAATTGTAGGAACCAGATCTAGGGTTTCAGGGTTAGATCTTGAAACTTTTTCAAGATCAAACAGCGAAAGACTAAAATAAATCAAAATTGATTTTTTAAAATTAGAAAATCCCTAGATCTAAGATCTATTACATGATTATTACATAGTATTAAATCAAAAATTAAAATATATAAATATAGCATGAACTACATGTTGATCATATCAACATGTTTCTATACTACATCTAATGTATGTATTAAACAATAGATCAGATCTATTGCCTTGCAAGTTAGGCATTCTAACCTCACTGATCTGGGCTTGAGGATGATGTTGCAAGCCGCACACGCATCCGGCCTCTAGGAGTCATCCACACGGGTCCACGAATCTCGATCAAAAGTCCTGCTTCAGGAAATCAGCACAGTATGCTAGTACTGCGCTGATCCTTCTTTGATGGTTGATCAGGTGCCTCCTTCTTCTTGATTTGGACTCTTCCAAAGATGGAAAGTAAAAGGAGGAGTTTCAGATCTGAGACACTCTCAGGAAACTCAAGATGGAAGGAGGAAAGATATGAAAACAAAAACCCTAGAAGAAGACCCTCTTCTTCTTCACGTTTTTCTCTCTAGACACCCAAACTTGCATCTTTTATATCTCCAAGACCCAAAGGTATTTATCTCTGATTTTTGGATGGCACAAAGATCTCTCAAATATCTGACTTCTTCTAAAATTTTATAAAGAAACTCATCTTATATAGAGAGATATCATAGAGTCCTTGTCTAGGTCAAACACCTAGTCAAGGCTTATCCAAACATGGCAAGTTAAGGGACGCCCAACTCTTGAGCACCTCATTCATATTTTCATGCATGGATTACCAGAAAAGGGTGCACAATGTATACCCTAAAATCCATAAAAATTTTAAAAAAAAAATTGGATAAATTCGGTGCAAAATTGAAAGAGTTTTGGATTTCTAAAACTCTATCTCATAGAATTCGAAATCCAAACTTATTCTTTTTTGATTTGATCCAAACCACCTTTCATGTAAGAAAGAAGAGAGGAGACCTTTTGTGAACGTGGGAGAGATCTGGGAGAGGGCTTTTGTCACACAAAATAAGTGGAGATTGGCATTGAATAAGAGAGAGGGCGTGGAGAAGGCTTATGTGGCGCAAGGTGGAATCCTAGTCTTACTAGGATTCTGTCTTATGACTTGTTTTAATTTGGTTTTTCAAACCAAATCAAATCAAAATTAGATCAACCCAATTAAAATAAGTCTTAACCTAATTAAGAACCTAATTTAATCAGATTAAATTAGATTTAAATCTGATTTAATTTTCTAATCAAATTAGAAATTAGATTGACCCAAGTCCTAGTTGAACTAGGACTAGTTTTTCCTTGCACTTGGCTTATCCAATAAACCAATTGGACTTGATCCAATCTAGCCCAAACTAAATCTAATTAAATCATATTTAATTAGACTTAATCTCAGCCCATTGGCTTAATCAAATTAAGCCAATCAGCAATCGAATTGCTAATAGATCCTCCTGCAACACTTGTACTGGGTTAAATGTCAATCGTAGTGATCATTTAACCCTAGAACGATTCTTAATCGTTGATTAACCATCTGATCGGATCATAAACTCTAATGTGTGTGACCTCATAGGTCCGAACCTAAGCCAGTAGCATAGGAATAAATTTTTATACTAATCAAGTGACCATCTAGCAATGGTACCCGACGACCGGATAGGTCGAATGTGTAGAACAACATCCTTAGAACCCATGCGGATATAGTTTTCATATAATTCATCCCCTTGACCAAAATGATCATAGGACACCCCAGAGTTCAACTGTTAACTCTGATCAGGTTGTCCATATTGTATTTCAAAATATCAAATCCATCTGATGGATTACCCTGGCCAAGTTTTGCGAAATTGAAATACAGCGACTCATTCTTCTCCAACTCTTGGAGTGGTCAATCCCATCTCGATCACACTCTGACTTCGCAAGTACTTGACTGTGCCCAGAAGCCTTCCGTTCCTGAATTAAAAATTCAGTTAGTCCAGTACGAAAGCACAGTGAGTTTCTTGCAAGTCACTGAGGCGATCTCAAGTCTAAGGGACACTTATACATATATCCCTTTAGAGACATTCTCGACAGCAGAATACTCTGGAGTTGGTCACGTTCAATGATGATGTACCCTTACATCTCACCTGTATGCTATACCAGTGTCTCCACACTCCTTGGTTAAGAGGACAACCAACCCATATAGCCTATAGCGACCTATGCTCGATAGAAGCTGTCGTCCTTATTAACAGCTTATCATTTGGTCGTGAACAGTTTTAAGAACTAATCGATAAATCCTCTCTTTATCGAACTTAAATAGTCCTAAGGACTTCATCATAACAACGGAGTTCATTAGAAGATGAAAGCTTATGATGAAGATGCCAAATATATTTTATTTATTAACAAATCAATTACAATACTTGGTTGCTCAACCATCAATAGCTTGACGATTGGTTTTTTAGGACACATTTCCCAACAAGAACTTACTATTGAAGGATATTTTGATAATTTTTTATCAAAATTTTAAATCTTTCGGATAGTCATGACATATTGTTAGACATCAATATAGACTTGTGGATTCATTAAAATTAAAAGAGTTTAATTTTGGAGTCAATTTGGAAGAGTCCAAGTTGATTGGGACTCTGCGGGTGAACTAATCTTATCAGATTTGGGTTACGTCGAAAGTCTTGGTCCATTGCTGGTTAGATTTAAAATCTAATGGGTCACATACTTTAAAATTTAGCCTTGGTCTGATTTAATTATAGTTTAATATAAATTCTATGGGTTAATTTGATATGCTAGCATATTGTATTAACCCAAGTTCTCAAATTGATTTAGATCAAATTGTTTGAGCTAACCTAGACCAGTTGGCTTTGACCTAATGGGATTGGGTCAATTTGGATTGGATCCTTATCCAACTTAAAAAAAATTTAAGTGGAGAAGGAGTCCTCCATGTCCACTAGAAGTCATGACAAAAAATAAATGCCGCCTACCATAAATTGGTGTGAGAATGGAGAGTCCTTCTTATTGAAGGCTCTTAACTATTACGCTTTACCTTAAATTCTTGATCATTTCTCCTATGATTTGATGCCAAATTTAATTTAAATTTTTATGATATATAGAAGACTGAGAGTTATTCTATTCTAGATATTTGAATCATCAAAAATTTACTTGATGAATTTTTTTGGTGCATGGGAAGTTGGAGCGCCAAAGGTTGGCACCCCATGGTCTCATGTGACATTCCTTGGTCCCCTATTTATAGGAGATGCCCCAGATAGTTTCTTATGGTAATTTTTGGCTGAAACTAAGAGAAGTGATGTGGTAAACATAAGAAAAAATCTAAAAAAATTTTGAAGAAAAAAAGAAGAAATTTTGAGTGGCAAAAGTTCTACTCGGTGGTGAGATTTTCAGCAAGTGTTGCTTGAGTGCCCTAGGATTTGATTTTTTCATGTGTTGGAACCAAAAATCAAATTTTAGATTATATGACATATGAAGAGTGTCTTCTTAGAGTCATTCTAGTGGTGAGATTGAAAGTAACTGAGCTTTGGTGCGATCGTGATGTAAGTTCGAAACCGACAGTGTTCTTAAGAAGACAAGGCTGTGGTAGGGCACCGGTTGGGAAGGACTTTGGCCAACTTTTGTGTGGATCACCATTAGAGGACTTCTACTTTTGGGTCTTATGGAGAATACCAATATGCCACTTTTTTATATTGGTTAAAGTATAATTTTCTATCTCTTTGCATGCTTGAATTTGCTTTGATCATGATCGACAAAGTGATTTTTGGGTTTTGGGTTCAGCTCGATCATTTTATTTGATAAGGCTATTGATTTACTTATTTTGAAATTTTTAAAAATTATTTTCTACTACATGGCTGGAATCCAACAAATCCGAGACTCATCTGTCCAAAAGGGAGGTGATCTGTGCATCAATCTCAAAGGGATTGATCACTTCCCCATGACGATCCTTCAATGGGGAGCATTTAGAAACTAACTACTAATTAATTTATGTCTCAAATTTTCAACACTTTGAGAATATATAAAAATTATCTTTATTAATTTTTAGGATAAATCATGAACACATAAACATGATTGGAATAAAATTACCCTTTATTAATAATAAAAATTTTACAGGTACAAAGTTTTTTGCTCTAAAATTATAAAATGTGTCACCAACAATTGGCTTCTATGGTACACATCTAACAATAATCATATGGCATCCTTATATGTTATAAGAGCACCCCATCGAATAGAAAGAGAGAACATTTAAACTCTACTTGCTCCTATAATCAGACGATCGGATGATCAACCCAGTCAAAGTACATGGCTACTAGGACATCTAATCTATCATATCACATATGAGACTGATCAAATATCAGATCTGAATATAAAAACCATTTAGATCTAATCTAAATATTAAGAAATCAGATCTAAATACTTAAAATTCATGTCGTATAGAACCTATGCTCTGATACTAATTGAAGGAAGACTAAGCAATGTCATGCATGTATTTTTAAAAAATTTCAGCAAAAAATACTAGATTAAACATTTTAATCACTACGCACGCACTAGATCAGATCTAATAACTATCTAATAAGGATCATATGATATGAATTTTATGCACAATTTGATTTCAAAGTACTATTGATCATATCAACAGACAAGTAGATCACATCTATGATAAGCATATCATCATGAGTAGATCATATCTACTGAGATCAGATCTCTTACCAAAGCACGGATAGTTGATCACCACTACTGAAAAATATGGTAAAGGGTTTTTTCAATTGTTCAGCAGTCGCACAGGGTGTCCGACCTCTACGAAAGTCCACTCGAAGTCCTGCACTGATCGGCCGTCCCGAATGTGCTAGCTCGTGCAAAAACCTTGTTGATGATTGATTTGCACCTCTCTTCGGATCTTTTGAACTCTTTCAAAGTCGAAGATGGAAATAGGAGGAATAAGGATTTGAGATAGAAGATTAATAAAAGAACTCTTTCTTTATTTTTCCACTCTCCTAAAAATCTTAGATCACTCAACCCAAGAGGATGTGTATGTTGGAAAATATGTCCCAAAAGCCAATCGTCAATCTGTTGACGATTGAGCAACCTTGTATTGTAATTGATTTGTTAATAAATAAAATATATTTTTGGTATTTTTATCATAAGTTTTCATCTTCTAATGAACTCCGTTATTGTGATAAAATTTTTAGGACTATTTAGATTCAATAAAGAGAGGATTTATCAATTAGTCCTTAAAACTGTTCACGATCAAATGATAGGCTGTTAATAAGGACGACAGCTTCTATCGAGCATAGGTCGCTGTAGGCCATATGGGTTGGTTGTTCTCTTCACCAAGAAGTGTCAAGATACTGGTATGGCATACAGGTGAGATATAAGGATACATATCATTGAACGTGACCAACTCCAAAGCATTCTGCTGTCGAGAATATCTCTGATGGGATATAGGTATAAGTATCCCTTAGACCTGAGATCACCTCAATGACTTGCAAGCAACTCACTGTGCTTTGGTACTGGACTAACTAAATTTCTAATTCAGTGACAGAAGATTCTGGGTACAGTCAAGTACTTGCAAAGTCAATGTGTGATCGAGATGAAATTGACCACTTCAAGAGTTGCAGAAGAATGAGTCACTGTATTTCAATTTAGTAAAACCTTGGCCAGGATAATCCATCAGATGGATTTGATATTTTGAAATACAATGTGGACAACCTGATCAGAGTTAACAGTTGAACTCTGAGGTGTTCTATGAGCATTTTGGTCAAGGAGATGAATTATATGAAAACTATATCCGCATGGGTTCTAAGGATGTTGTTCTATACATTCGACCTATCCAACCGTCGTGTACCATTGCTAGAGGTCACTTCATTTGGTATAAAAATTTATTTTTATGCTACCAGCTTAGATTCAAACCTATGAGATCACACATATTAGAGTTCACGATCTGATTGGATGGTTGATCAATGATTAAGAATCATTCTAGGATTAAACGATCAATACGATTGACATTTAACCTAGTGCAAGTGTTGCAGGAGGATCGATTAGCAATTTGATTACTAATTAACTTAATTAAATTAAGCCAATGGATTGAGATTAATTTTAATTGAATATAATTTAATTAGATTTGGTTTGGACTTGATTGGATCAAGTTCAATTGGTTTATTAGATAAGCCAAGTGCAAGGAAAAACTAGTCCTAGTTCAATTAGGACTTGGATCAACCTAATTTCTAATTTGATTAAAAATTAAATTAAATTTAAATATAATTTAATTTGATTAAATTAAATTTTTAATTGGGTTAAGACCTATTTTAATTGGATTGATTTGATTTTGGTTTGATTTGGTTTGAGAAATCAAATTTGAACAAGTCATAGATTGAATCCTAGTAAGACTAGGATTCCACCTTGCGCCACCTTAGCCCCCCACACCCACTCTCTCTTATTTTGTGCAACCAAACCTTCTCTCCCAAGCCTTTATGCATGCCCAGAGATTTCCACTCTTTCTCTCTTACATGGAATGTGGTTGTGGACCAAGTCAAAGTAGGAATTAGTTTGGATTTCAAATTCTATGAGATAGAATTTTAGGAAACCAAAACTCTTTCCTTATGGCATTGATTTTATCCAGATTTTTTTAAAGATTTTGATAGTTTTTATGGCACACATTGTACACCTTTTTCTGATAATCTATGGTAGAAAAAGAAGGAGGGGGCACCCATGAGTTGGGCGCCACTTGTCTTGCCCTGTTTGGATTCTCCTTGACTAGGTATTTGACCTAGACAAGGATTCTTCATATCTCATTATTTATGATGAATTTCTTCTTAAATTTTTGTAGATTATAGAGCATTGAGACACCATTGGGGCATGTAAAAATCAGAGAGAAAGGGTGTTAGGGCATGGAGATATAATAGACACAAATCTAAGTGTCTGGGTGAGAGCAAAGAGAAGAAGAAGAGGGTCTTCTTCTAGGGTTGCTGTGTTCACCTCTTTCCTTCCTCCATCTGTTAGTTTTCTGAGAGTGTCTCACATCTAAAACTCTTTTTTCTACTTCTCATCTTTGAAAGAGTCTAAATCAAGAAGATGGAGGCATCTGATCGACCATTAAAGAATGATCAGCATAGTACTAGCGTACTGTGCTGATTTCCTGGATCAGGACTTCTGATCGTGATTCGTGGGCTCGTGTGGATGACTCCTAGAGGTCGGATGCATGTGTAGCTTGCAACATCATCTCAAATCCAGATCAGCAATGTTAGATCGTCTAACTTGCAAGGTAATAGATCTGATCTATTATATTTTACATACATTAGATGTAGTATAGAAGCATGTTGATATGATCAACATGTAGTTCTTGCTTTTTATATTTTAATTTTTGATTTAATGCCATATAATAATCATGTAATAAAATATTAGATCTAGAGATTCTCTAATTTTATAAGATAAATTTTGATTTATTTTAGTCTTCCGCTACCTGATCTTGAAAAAATTTCAAGATCTAACCCTAAAACCCTAGATCTGGTTCCTTCAATTGGTATCAGAGCCTAGGTTGTTTATTACATAATTATTTATATATGCTTAAATTATGTTTTAGATTAGATCTAATTTATAATCTAATTATTAAATTTGAAATTAAAATTTTTAGATCAATCACGAACTGTAGGTTGTCCTACTGTAAGGTTTACCCCTTACAGTGCAAGGATTGTCCTAGTTTATGTAGATCTATCTTTAATCATAAATTTATTAGATATGATCTAGATTAAATTTATAATTTATTAGATTTAAAAGATATTTAAATCTAAAATAAAATCTCTTTGTTAATAATTTTCGTGCAAAGAACCATCATATATTTGTCTAAGAAATTTGTGCAATTTAAAGTTGAAATTGTTTCAATTACATGAACCTATTTAGATTAGATCTAAAGTAGTTTCATGCTTATTTCACTTGTATTTTAATTATAAATCAAACATGCAACTTGGTTGGTAGAGCCATATTGTAAAAATATTTTACAAACATGAAAATTATTTTTTAAAAGCTGAACCCCAACCCTTAGCCCAAAACTTAATTGAGAATTAAGAAGTTGTTTGATTAGATTCTAGGATTATGAATTGAAGAACCTAAGACAAACTATAACACATTGGGTTAATGGGTTAGTGAAAATTAGGTCCATTAATTGGATTAGACCTAAGGTTAGATTAAAGATGGACTTAATTAGAGAATTGACTAAATCTAATCAATTGTTGTCTTAGATTAGGTCAAGAATTCTCTAGATCAATTACAATAGTTGTAGTTGATCAAGTCCATATCTTTAACGAGAACCAAATAGACTTGATTCTTGGCTAAACGGTCTAGCACAAACTATTAGGTTGATCTAATCAAAACTAATTAAATCAGTTGGTGTCTAAGATAAACCAGACTGGAGGTTTTTAATTGGCAGCCTGCTTATCTGGCCATTTCTGATGGTATCTAAGGCAAGCTTTGGCAGACCCTCCCACCGATTGAACTTATCTGGCCTCTTGGTGAAATTATATTTTGATCGGATCACTTGACTATTCGAGCTGACCCATGTCAGCTAGATAAATCAGTGTGAATGATTTAGGTGGTCCTAGACCAGTCCTTTTAATGGTCTCCCTTAAGCTGACTTGGTGAAGCCAGTGGGAGGATCATGATAAGCTAGTTCATCTGACCTCCTCCTCTAAATCAATTAAATCCTCTAAAATTATTAGGTTCTTAAAATAAAATAGTTATAGTGATAACTAGATCATAGCCTCCTATTAAGTAGATGATAATGGGTCTATCAGTTGGATAATCATTGGAGGCCCAAAGGCCTGGTGCTTATCGACTGATGGAATTGTCATTCATAATATGATTTTTTGACTGTATCTTTCTAAATGGTGGTTAGATTAGCCAACCAAAGTTGGACCTAATCATTCATTGATTAGATGGGCCAAGTAGGTCATGTTAATGGTTGGATCTAACCAGACCTTTTCAGTGGAGGCCAAAGCCTACTGATTAGAAACTAGGGCAAAATTAAAATTACTAGAAATTATTTAGAGAAACAATTGGTTATGAACCTATCCTTAGATGTACATAGGTTGGCGAACCAAAGTTGAGCTTGTGTGCAGTCTAAGTGGATCCTAGTACCCACTAAAGAATTAGGATAATTCCTCGAATTGGAGGTAAAGACTATCAATTCGAATAAAATAGTGAGAGAAACCTTTTGATTAAAGTCCAAATCTTTAGGTTTAATGAATCAATTACTAATTAAATTATAGTTTTTCTTTGTGAAGATATGGCCACTTCTCTATCGCTCCGATCATTGTTGGACAATAAAAATTTGATGGGACCTAACTTCGGTAGCTGGTACTGAAAGTTGAAGATAGTCCTGGAGCATGAACGGATCCTATATGTGATAACAGATTCTGTACCTGAGGAGCTAGCTGCCAATGTACGTGGAACAGTCAGAGATACTTACCAGAAGTGGCTCAGTGATCGAACCATGGTGCGCTGCATCATGCTGACTGTCATGAGCAACGAGTTCAGTCGCAGATTTGAGATGGCTCAGCCAAAGGACATGCTTCAAGTGTTGGAGGATGCCTTTGGCACACCCGATGACATGGAGAGGCACAAGACTAGTTGTGCCATCTTCAATACCAAAATACGAGATGGTGCCTCTATCACTGATCATGTATTGTACATGATCGAGCAGATAGAGCATTTGAGCAAGCTCGGCTTTCTCTTGCATGAGCAGCTTGAGAAAGATATAATACTGAACTTGCTGCCCAAGTCTTATCTCCCATTCCTCACTCATTATACAATGACAAAGCCTGAAGTAAACTACCACGGGTTACTGGGATTGCTTCAGAACTTTGAGAAGGATCACCAACTCCACAAGGAGTCGGTGAACTTAGTGGGAGGTTCATCTTCTAGTTCTCAACCCTTTGAGAAAGGAAAGAAGAACAAGAAGAAGAAAGTGAAGAAGGTGCAAGTTCAGGCTAGGACATCAGTGCAGGGCCAGACCAGAAAGATCAAGCCCGATAAGTGTCAAGCTGAATGCTTCTTTTACAAGAAGCAGGGGCACTGGAAGAGGAACTGTCCTCAGTACATTGCCTTCCTGGATCCGAACAGGCAGAGAAAAAAGCAAGCTGTTACTGGGCAAGATATTTATATGATAACTCCTTGCAATTTCTCTATTTGTGATATAACTGACTGGGTATTGGATACCAGTAGCCCTTACCATATTTGCAATTCATTGCAGGTCAGTAGGAGATTCAAGCAAAATGAGAGGTTCCTGAATGTTGGAGATCGAAGATCAGTTCCAATTCTAGCATTAGAAATCTTGAAACTTGTATTTGAGTCCCATACCGTTGTTCTTAATGATTGTCATTTCTATCTCAGTTTCTTTTTAAATGTTATTTCTGTAGGCCTTCTGGCCAAAAATGATTATGAAATTTTAATAAAGAAACAAGTTTGTAATATCGTTATGAATGGTGTTACTATTTTTTTGTAGACATTTGAACAATGGTGTGTATATGTTATCACAACCTGTTAACGTAGTCTATTCTATAGACAAGCACCCTAGATTAGATAGTGTATCAGATATCTACTTGTGGCACTGTAGGCTAGGTCATATAAATAAGAACAAGATAAACAGGTTGACTCAAGAGGAAATCCTTGAAGTCAGTGATTGTGAATCACTTCCAACCTGTGAGTCCTGTCTTTTTGGTAAAATGACCAAGTCACCTTTAACTCGAAAAGGTGAGAGAGCTACTGAGCTCTTGGGCCTAGTACATACTGATGTATGCAGGCCCATGAGCACAAGTGCTAGAGGTAGATATTTCTACTTCATCACTTTCACAGATGATCTATCCAGATATGGATATATCTATATGATGAAACATAAGTCAGATTCATTTGAAATATTCAAATGATTCTGAAGTGAAGTAGAAAAACAAACTGAGAAAAGTATTAAAATTCTTCGATCTGACCGAGGAGGAGAATACCTTTCTGGTGAGTTTCTTACATATCTAGGAGAGAATGGGATTCTATCCCAATGGACTCCTCTAAGAACACCACAGCATAATGGTGTGTCTGAAAGGAGAAATCAGACTCTGTTAGACATGGTCTGATCCATGATGGTTTTTGCCAGCTTGTCGATATCTTTCTGGGGATATACACTCGAATTTACCTGTTATCTGTTAAATAGAGTTCCAAGTAAGTCTGTAATTAAGACTCCATATGAGATATGGATAGGGTGTAAGCCAGTACTTTCACACCTTAGGGTATGGAGGTGCCTGACCTGTGTCAAATGGTTAGTTACGGATAAACTTGGACCTAGGTCTGACAAATACATATTTATAGGGTACCCCAAAAAGATCAAAGGATATTTTTTCTACCATGATGATGAATAAAAGGTGTTCGTCAGTCTTAAGATAATTTTTTTAGAAAAAGAGTTCCTTGGTGAAGGAACCATTGCCTCTAAAGTTGAACTTGATGAAGTTCAACAGGTAGAAGAACTAACACCAATAGCTGAACTTGAGTCAGATTTGATTAGATTAGATCCGAAGCTCAATGTACCTACACCATTAAGACGATCTGATAGAGTACCACGTCAGTTGGACAGATACTATGATTTTTTGGTCTGGGATGGTGATCCCTATTAAACTCGATGAGAACGATGAGGATCCGATCACCTATATGGATGCAATGTAGAGATCTGATTCTGAGAAATAGCTTGAAGCCATAAAATCTAAAATGGAGTCCATGAAGGTCAACGATGTATGGACATTGGTTGACCCACCTGAAGGGATTAAACCCATTGGGTGTAAATGGGTCTTCAAAAGGAAGAGGGGCGCAGATGGAAAGGTGGAGACCTATAAAACTCATCTGATTATCAAGAGATATCGTCAATATTATGGTATTGACTATAACAAGACATTCTTCCCTGTGGTAATGCTCAAATCCATTCGGATAATGCTTGCAATAGCTGCCCATCTGGATTATGAGATCTGGTAGATGGATGTAAAGACAGCTTTCCTTAATAGACAGCTGACCAAAGAGGTGTATATGATACAACCTGAGGGGTTTACATCCACAGATGAGTCCAAGGTGTGCAAGCTTCAGAGATCCATTTATGGATTGAAGCAAGCTTCTCGAAGTTGGAACATGTGTTTTAATAAGGTGATCAAAACGTATGGCTTCGTTAAAAATGGAGAAGAGCCCTGCATCTATAAGTGGGCAAATAGTCCAGTTGTGGTATTCCTTATCTTGTATGTGGATGACATTCTCTTAATCGAAAATGACATCCCCATACTACAGGGAATAAAAGTTTGGTTGTCATCACAGTTCTCCATGAAGGACTTGGGTGAAGCATCCTACATCCTAGAGATGAAGATCTATAGGGATAGATCTAAAAGGATGCTTAGATCATCCCAGTCCACGTACATAGATACTGTGCTGAAGAGGTTCAGCATTGAGAATTTCAAGAAGGACTATCTACCGATAGGCCATAGAATTTCTCTCTCTAAGAAGGATTATCCGATAACTCCTGAAAAGAGAGAGCATATGAGTAGAGTCCCATATGCTTTGATCGTGGGATCTATCATGTATGCCATGACATGTACAAAATCAGATGTGGCATACTCACTAGGAGTAGTGAGTAGATACCATTCTGATCCTGGAGAAAACACTGAAAAGTGGTTAAAGCCATTCTTAAGTATTTGAGAAACACTAAGAACCAATAGTTGGTTTTTGGCGAGTCAGATTTGAAACTTGTGGGGTTCACAGACTCCAGCTTTCAATCTGATCATGATGACAGCAGAAGCATGTTGGGTTATATCTTTACTCTGAATGGTGGAGCCATCTACTGGAAGAGTTTCAAGCAGCATACTGTGGCAGACTCTGTTTGTGAGGTGGAGTACATCGCAGCATCGGATGCCGCAAAAAATGTTATGTGGCTGAGAAAATTCATCACCGAGCTTGGAGTAGCACCCTCCTTCGATGGTCCGGTTCTGTTCTACTGTGACAGCACTGGTGCCATAGCTCAGGTGAAGGAACCCAAAGCACACCAACAGATGAAGCACATTTTGCACTGCTTCCACCTGGTCTGGAAGATCATGGATCGAGGTGATGTCGACCTTCAAAAGATCGATGAAAAGGAGAACCTGGCCGACCCCTTCACTAAAGCCCTGACGATAAAGGAGTTGACAACCACAAGTCGAAGATGGGTATTAAATATTGTGCTGAGTATCTTTAGGACAAGTGGGAGTTGTTAGAAAATATGTCTCAAAAGTCAATCGTCAACCTATTGACGGTTGAGCAACCTTGTATTGTAATTAATTTATTAATAAATAAAATATATTTTTGATATTTTCATCATAATTTTTCATCTTCTAATGAACTCTGTTGTTGTGATGAAGTTCTTAGAACTATTTAGGTTCGATAAAGAGAGGATTTATTGACTAGTCCTTAAAACTACTCACGATCAAATGATAGGTTGTTAATAAAGACGACAGCTTCTATCGAGCATAGGTCGCTGTAGGCTATATGGGTTGGTTGTCCTCTTAACCAAAGAGTGTGGAGACACTGGTATGGCATACAGATGAGATGTAAGGGTACATCATCATTGAATGTAACCAACTCTAGAGCATTCTACTGTCGAAAATGTCTCTGATGGGATATAGGTATAAGTGTCCCTTAGACCTGAGATCACCTCAGTGACTTGCAAGCAACTTACTGTGCTTTGGTACTGGACTAACTGAATGTCTAATTTAGTGATGGAAGACTTCTGGACATAGTCAAGTACTTGCAAAGTCAAAGTGTGATCGAGATGGGATTGACCACTCCAAGAGTTAGAGAAGAATGAGTCGCTATATTTCAATTTAGCAAAACCTTGGCCAGGATAATCCATCAGATGGATTTGATATTTTGAAATACAATGTGGACAACCTGATTAGAGTTGTCAGTTGAACTCTGAGGTATTCTATGAGTATTTTGGTCAAGGAGATGAATTATATAAAAACTATATCCGCATGGGTTCTAATGATGTTGTTCTACACATTCGACCTATCCGGCCGTTGGATACCATTGCTAGATGGTCACTTTGATTGGTACAAAAATTTATTCCTATGCTACCAGCTTAATTTTGGACCTATGAGATCACACACATTAGAGTTCACGATCTGATCGGATGGTTGATCAATGATTAAGAATCATTCTAGGGTTAAACGATCAAAACGATTGACATTTAACCTAGTGTAAGTGTTGCAGGAAGAACGATTAGCAATTCAATTACTAATTGACTTAATTTGATTAAGCCAATGGGTTGAGATTAAGTCTAATTGAATATGATTTAATTATATTAGATTTGGACTTGATTGGATCATGTCCAATTGGTTTATTGGATAAGCCAAGTGCAAGGAAAAACTAGTCCTAGTTCAATTAGGACTTGGGTCAACCTAATTTCTAATTCGATTAAAAAATTAAATTAGATTTAAATCTAATTTTATTTGATTAAATTTGATTCTTAATTGGGTTAAGTTCTATTTTAATTGGGTTGATTTGGTTTTGATTTGATTTGATTTGAGAAACCAAATTTGAACAAGTCATATATTGAATAATAGTAAGACTAGGATTCCACCTTGCGCCACCTTAGCCCCCCACGCCCACTCTCTCCTATTTTATGTGACAAAACTGTCATGCCCCCGACCTGAGATTGTGAATCGAGGATCATGGCAACCGTCGCATACTCATAGAAAACTCTTCCCATAAGCATGCAAGGCATCTTATCATGCTATCCTAAAACAACAGCGAAATAATTAGTCAATAATTTAAATCTAAAACATAACGATCTAAATTTCTTTTTTAATATCTCAATAAATTCAACAATGATTCATAGGCTTTATTTCAAATTTAATAAGACTTTTAATCTAAAATAAAAGTATGAAGATTCTGCTTTTGATTACTCTTCCATTCATATCTTGTATCATCTTAATTCCTCAACATCTGTAAAAATAGTAAAATAAGAGGTAATGAGCTAGACAGCCTAGTAAGCAATGATCATTTTCAACAGATTTCATCAGGCATTAAAGTAAATAATTATTTATAGAAAATAAGCATATAGAGTTCATTAATTCAAAATCAATTTCGATTATGCAACATAGTTCATGCCAAATTCATTTCTTTTTCAAAAATTCAAGTTTCTTTCGAGATTTCAATTTCTTTCATTTTTAAATTTTTTTCATCAACCATGAGCTATGACTATATTTTCCTTGTGGTAAGGTCATAACACCGCGTATCTTCTTACGGTGAGCTGCGAATCATCTGGAAGCAAAGTCCTTCGAAACCGCTGGTCTCTCTGGCGGTTTGTCGCTGGTCTCTTTGGCGACATAAATCCTCAGAACAAATCAATTGCCAACATATATGCCCCCATTGGCAGGGTCCTTTACATAGTTAGGTTGTCAATTCATACAATCTCAGGTCGGATTGATTTGATTTTAGTTTGATTTGATTTGAGAAACCAAATTTGAACAAGTCATATATTGAATCATAGTAAGACTAGGATTCCACCTTGCGCCACCTTAGCCCCCCATGCCCACTCTCTCTTATTTTATGTGACAAAACCTTCTCTCCCAGGCCTTCACGCACATCCAAAGCTTTCTACCCTTTCTCTTTTACATGGAATGTGGTTGTGGACCACGTCAAAGTAAGAATTAGTTTGGATTTCAAATTCTATGAGATAAAATTTTAGGAAACCAAAACTCTTTCTATATGGCACTGATTTTATCTAGATTTTTTTTGAGATTTTTGTGACTTTTATGGCACATATTGTGTGCCCTTTTTTGGTAGTCCATGGTAGAAAAATAAGGAGGGGGTGCCCATGAGTTGGGTGCCACTTGTCTTGCCCTGTTTGGATTCTCCTTGACTAGGTATTTGACCTAGACAAGGATTCTTCACATCTCATTATTTAAGATGAATTTTCTCTTGAACTTTTTGTGGATTATAGAGCATTGAGAGACTTTTGGGGTATATGAAAATCAGGGAGAAACAGTATTGGGGCATGAAGATATAATAGACACAAAACTAAGTATCTGGGTGAGAGCAAAGAGAAGAAGAAGAGGGTCTTCCTTTAGGGTTGCTGTGTTCACTCTTTTCTTCCTCCACCTATGAGTTTTCTGAGAGTGTCTCACATCTAAAACTCTTTTTTCTACTTCTCATCTTTAGAAGAGTCCAAATCAAGAAAAAAGAGATATCTGATCGACCATCGAAAAAGGATCAGCACAGTACTAGCATACTGTGCTGATTTTCTGAGCTAAGACTTCTGATCATGATTCGTGGGCTCGTGTGGATGACTCCTAGAGGCCGAACATATGTGCAGCTTGCAACATCATCCTCAAGCTCAGATCAGTAAAGTTAGAATGTCTAACTTGCAAGGTAATAGATCTGATCTATTATATTTTGCAAACATTAGATATAGTATAGAAGCATGATGATATGATCAACAAGTAGTTCTTACTTTTTATATTTTATTTTCTGATTTAATGCCATGTAATAATCATGTAATAGGATCTTAGATCTAAAATTTTTTAATTTTATAAGATAAATTTTGATTTATTTTAGTCTTCCACTGTCTGATCTTGAAAAAGATTCAAGATCTAATCCTGAAACCCTAGATCTGGTTCCTTCAGTGTATATCCTCTGTACATGCACAGAAGGCTTGCCCCTTCTCTATTCATGCCCCACTCTGAGAAATAATTTCTCATGGTGAAAAATACTAGTGTTTTGTGACACAAAACAAATGTCTTTTTATGGTTGGTGTGAAGATGAGGATGAGATCAAGTTCAAATCAAATTTGAACTTGAATTTAAACTAAGATAAGGATCATGATCCAAGTTGAATTCAAATCCAATTTGAATTTAACTTGAACCCGATTTTATCCTCATCCAAGTGGCATTGAGAAGGGGTGAGAACTTCAGATATAGCACATAGAAGCTTCATGCAAATTCATAATTTGCATGAAGAACTAATGGGCGTGGGCAAGGGTGTCGCATGGGAAGAAGTCCAATCACTTTGGACTCTAGATTGTTTCAATTTGGTTCAAACCAAAATTATTTGATTAAACTCAAATACCTAATCTAATTAGGCACTAACAATTTGATTAAATCCTAATCCAATCAAAAATTAATCAAATCCAAGTTTTGATCAAATCAAAAAATAATCTCTCTTAGTGATCAGATCATCTCATAACCTAATCAGATCAAACCTAATTGAATTCAATTCAATTAGATTTGATCCAAATCTCATTGCTCAATCAAATTAAAGTAATCAATAATCTAATTACTACTTAATTTTTTTTATAATTCACTAACTCTTAGCAAATTATTTTATTATAATGTTTGCATAAGATTAACCATCAATCATATTGATGATTTTATCCTGAATAATTTTCAATCATCGATCAGCCATCAGATTAGATAGAAATTTTTTTTGAGTGTGATCTCATAGGTTTGAACCTAAACTGATAGCATAGAAATAAATTTCTGTACCAATCGATGTGATCATCTAGCAATGGTATCCAATGTCCGGATAGGCCAAATAATTATAAAATAATATTCAAAAATTCTGGACTATGATTACCGTATAATTCATCCCTTTGACTCTCAATGCTTAGGATGACTTCAGAGTGAAATTATCAACTCTTAATCGGGACATTCATAATGTGTCTCAATCTCATAATCTTATGACTTCTCACAAAGACTATCCTAGCCAAGATTTTGCTAAATTGAAATACAATGTAACATTAACTCCTAAAATCAGGAGCGATCAATCCCATCTTGACTCACACACCGACTTGGTAAGTACTTGACTGTGTTCAAAAATCTTCCATCACTAAATTAAAAATTTAGATTATCCATCACCAAAGCATAGTGAATTGCTTGCAAGTTACCATGGTGATCTCAGGTTGGAGGGACACTTATACCCATATCCCTCGCAAGCTACTTTTGATAGTAGAATACTTCATAATTGATCACATTTAATATAAATGTACTCCAACATTTCACCTGTATGTCATACCAGTGTCTCCACACTCTTTGTTTACGAGGACAACCAATGCATAAGGTACACAATGACCTATACTTGATAATCACTATCATCCTAGTAATAGCGTATCATTTGGTCATGAATAAGTTTAAGAACTACATGATAAATCTTTCTTTATCGATTAAAAGTAATTCTAAGGACTTCATCATAATACAGGAGTTCATAAAAGAAGATGTATACTTTATGATAAAAAATATCAAATAATTTTTTTTAATAAATAATTCATATATAATTTATAAATAGCATAATTATCAAATGATTGGCTTTGGACACATATTACCAACATCTTTTCTATAAGTAGAAATTCTATTAAATTCATTAGCATCTTTGGACATCAATAATTTTCAAATGATTGGCTTTGATAGAAATATAAGTAGAAATTCTATTGAATTCATTAGCATCAAGAGAGCAATAATGTACCTTTATGGCTTTTATATTTAATTGATCCATTTTCTTATCTAGATCATCCTTTTTGGATTTGGGAGTGATAATGCCATCTACCATGATTGTAGGTGTGTGTGGCCATTGATTATAATACTTCAAGATCATAATCAATATTTGAATGAAAATACACATGTATGCTTTCTATTATATGTAATTTGTACTATTAGCAAAAGACACCAATTTGGACTGCCATCTGATCTTTTCTCCTTGATTGTTAGATCAAAAGGGGTTAAGTATCAAGCTCTGATACTACTTGTTGTCTAGATAGATAATCCAAGAGGAGGATGAATTAGATTTTTCAAAAAATTTAAACTTCTTGTGCTTAATATTTAATCTAAGTGAAGCAAGGTGAGTGAAATCTAAGCAATAAACAATAATGTAATGATGCAAGTAAAGAACAATGAAAAGAAATAATGAGGCACTAGCAAACACTAAATTTTATAATAATTCGATGCCAAACTCAGCACCTATATCTACTCTCTAAGCCATCATTGGAAATTTCACTATAATCTCTTCTTACATTATAGCTTGATTATTTTTTCAAGCTCATAATCAAAATTTAGTTAATTTTCTTAATGAACATCAACCAAAACTGCATCCCCAAGCTAATCCTAGGCTTACATAATAATTTCATACCAATTCAAGGCTTAGATAGGCCTCCCCCAAGTTTCATTCCTAATTAAAACTTATTAATAGCAGTGAATATAAATATAATTAATAATCATAACAAGAAAAGATATCCAAAAGAGCAAATTGAAAAGTCGATGAAGCTCTTGAAGATTGTGTCAAGCAAGTATGTCAATCAATGCACTTAAAATTACTTGAATGCCTCAAGAAAATGGTGGTTGGAAGCTTTAATCTCTTTCTTGAATGCTCACTAAATGCACTTGAAATTTTTCTTTATTTTTCTCTTTCCCTTAACTCTTATATTTATTTGGTAGCCTTTGAAACCTCTTAAAATATCAAAATGACTGTTTCTAGCCTTTGGGAACAAAAAACTAGCCATTGGAATGATTCTATGTACTTTTGAAATTTAGAACTAACGGTTAGATTGGTCAACCATAGTCGAGTCAACTTGAGACCACATAAGGTCGACTCAAGGTAACTATGAGTCGGTTCAACAAAATAGGGGTCGACTCAAAATTTGGTCAAAAAAAATATGGCTCTTTATCTTTTCTGAGAGAGTCAACTTGAGAATAAGTAGGAATCGACTCGAGGTCAGTGGTTAAAAATCTACTCTCTATCTATCTGGAAGAATCGACTTGATAAAAGTAAAGGTTGACTCCTAGAATATGCCACATCATGTTTGCATGCCAGCACTTGATCTCTTTTACTTGATTTTTCATGATATGGTTTCTTTCATTCTACTTTCTTTGATTTCATAACTTGTCATTTAAGAAATACTTCCTAGAAGTGATTATTTTAACTTCTTAAAATATTTTTCATATAAACTTTAAAAACTCATTAGTACTAAAATAAATACTCAAGTATTTTATATTTATCAAAATCAATCCTAAGATCAACATATTTTATAATACAATGCAAGAATTAGTACCACTCACTCTATAATATATAGTACTCAAATAAGTGCCAAATAGGGTTTTACGCACCATACACAAGGGTTGGTGGTTTATTCAAGGATTTATTTCCCATTTTACCCATATGATCCCATGAAAACCTAGTTGGGTTCCCTAAACTATGGGATATACAAAAAAGCATTTTATTGCAAGTTTTCTACCCATGCTATCCATTTTGGGTAAAAATTAAATTAATATACCTACAATATCACCATTGACTGAAAAAACTTATCAAAGGACAATAGAAATTTTTTATTTTGTCAAATTCCTCAAATAAAAATTCTGTTATCTACATCTAAAAATGGAAACTTATCATAGGTTTAGACTTACCCTAGGGATTAACATGTCAAAATCCTTGTGATAAAATCTGTAGTTGCCATGGGATATGAACTTTTTGTAAGGGCTTAGACCTAGTTAGGCCTAAATTAATACAAGCTAAATTTTAAAGCCTAGCTAAGGCCTGAAGTCTATGTCTTAGTCAACCATTCTAACACCTCCAAGGCATTCATAATTAGTGCATGACATCAATGTTAAATCAAAAATTGATTTTGATGATGCCAAAATGCTTGAATATAATTAGTACTAATACAAGCTTGAAAGTATGGTTGTAGGGATTCTTTTAAAGCTCAAAGGTTGCACATAAAATCGAGAAGCCCTCTCCAAAATATTCAAAGAAGAAGTTTTCCAAAGTTTTGACAAAAAATGCAAGAGAAGAGTCAACCCCAAGGCATTAAGAGTCGACTCTAGAATACCTAAAGGAGACTAACACCTTACATGAGTTAACCCCAACAAGCCTCAAGTCAACCCCAAAGTATCTCAGGGTGTAAGATAGGGAGCTATAAAATTGAAATTGTCCTAGAGTCAACTGGAATACATCTCAAGTTGATCCCAATAGAGTAGGAGCCAATCCTAACAAGATACCAGTCAACCCCAAATTGGGCTTAGGGTGAAGCTAAAGAGTAGTAAAAAATAGTCTATTCTCAAGTTGACTCCATATTGGTCTTAAGGTCTTAAGGTATATAAATAATCACGTAATAAACAACCTTAGGCTCTGATACCAATTGAAGGAATCAGATCTAGGGTTTCAGGATTAGATCTTGAAACTTTTTCAAGATCAGGCAGCGGAAGACTAAAATAAATCAAAATTTATTTTTCAAAATCAGAAAATCCATAGATCTAAGATCCTATTACATGATTATTATATAGTATTAAATCAGAAATTAAAATATATAGAGCATGAATTACATGTTGATCATATCAACATGTTTCTATACTATATCTAATGTATGTATTAAACAATAGATCAGATCTATTACCTTGCAAGTTAGACGTTCTAACCTTGCTGATCCGAACTTGAGGATGATGTTGCAAACCGCACATGCGTCTGATCTCTAGGAGTCATCTACATGAGCCCACGAATCTCAACTGAAAGTCCTGCTTCAGAAAATCAGCACAGTATGCTAGTACTGCGCTGATCCTTCTTCGATGGTTGATCAGGTGCCTTCTTCTTCTTGATTTGGACTCTTCCAAAGATGAGAAGTAGGAGGAGGAGTTTCAAATTTGAGACACTCTCAGAAAACTCAAGATGGAGGAAGAGAAGAGATGAAACTAACAACCCTAGAAGAAGACCCTCTTCTTCTTCTCTTTACTCTCTCCTAGACATCCTGTCTTGTATCTATTATATCTCCAGGACCCAAAGGTTTTTTTCTCTAATTTTTTGATGCCCCAAAGGTCTCTCAAATATCTATGTTCTTAAAAAATTTTATGAAGAAACTCATTTTATAGAGAGAGATATGATAGAGTCCTTGTCTAGGTCAAATACCTAGTCAAGGCTTATCCAAACATGGCAAGATAAGGGGCACCCAACTCTTGGGTGCCTCCTCCTTATTTTTATGCATGGACCACCAAAAAAGGGTGCACAATATGTGCCCTAAAAGCCACAAAAATTCTAAAAAAAATCTGGATAAATTTGGTGCAAAAAGGAAAGAGTTTTGGATTTTTAAAACTCTATCTCATAGAATTTGAAATCCAAACTTATTCCTACTTTGATTTGATCCACAACCACTTTCCATGTATGAAAGAAGAGAGAAAATCTTTTGGACTTGAAAAAGACCTGGGAGAGGGCTTTTTTCACATAAAATAAGAGGGGATTGGCGTGGAATAAGAGAGAGGGCGTGGGGGGGGCTTATGTGGCGCAAGGTGGAATCCTAGTCTTAGTAGGATTCTATCTTATGACTTGTTTTAATTTAGTTTTTCAAACCAAATCAAACCAAAATTAGATCAACCCAATTAAAATAGGTCTTAATACAATTAAGAATCTAATTTAATCAGATTAAAATAGATTTAAATCTGATTTAATTTTTTAATGAAATTAGAAATTAGGTTGACCCAAGTCCTAATTGAACTAGGACTAGTTTTTTTCTTGTACTTGGCTTATCCAATAAACCAATTGGACTTGATCCAATCAAGTCCAAATCAAATTTAATTAAATTATATTCAATTAGACTTAATCTCAGCCCATTGGCTTAATCAAATTAAGTCAATTAGCAATCGAATTGCTAATCGATCCTCCTGCAATACTTGCACTAGGTTAAATGTCAATCGTATTGATCATTTAACCCTAGAATGATTCTTAATCGTTGATCAACCATCCGATCGGATCATGAACGCTAATGTGTGTGACCTCATAGGTCCGAATCTAAGTCAATAGCATAAGAATAAATTTTTATACCAATCGAAGTGACCATCTAGCAATGGTATCCGATGACCGGATAGGTCGAATGTGTAGAACAACATCCTTAGAACCCATGCGGATATAGTTTCCATATAATTCATCCCCTTGACCAAAATGATCATAGGACACCTCAGAGTTCAACTGTCAACTCTGATTAGGTTGTCCACATTGTATTTCAAAATATCAAATCCATCTGACAGATTACTTTGGCCAAGGTTTTGCTAAATTGAAATACAGTGACTCATTCTTCTCCAACTCTTGGAGTGGTCAATCCCATCTCGATCATACTCTGACTTCGCAAGTACCTGACTATGCCTAGAAGCCTTCCATCACTAAATTAGAAATTCAGTTAGTCCAGTACCAAAGCACAGTGAGTTGCTTGCAAGTCACTGAGGTGATCTCAGGTCTAAGGGACACTTATACCTATATTCCATCAGAGTCATTTTCGACAGCAGAATGCTCTGGAGTTGGTCACGTTCAATGATGATGTACCCTTACATCTCACCTATATGCCATATCAGTGTTCCATACTCTTTGGTTAAGAGGACAACCAACCCATATGGCCTATAGCGACCTATGCTCGATAGAAGCTGTCATCCTTATTAACAGCTTATCATTTGGTCGTGAATAGTTTTAAGGACTAATCGATGAATCCTCTCTTTATCGAATCTAAATAGTCTTAAGGACTTCATCATAACAACGGAGTTCATTAGAAGATGAAAGCTTATAATAAAAATATCAAATATATTTTATTTATTAACAAATCAATTACAATACTTGGTTACTCAACCATCAATAACTTGACGATTGGCTTTTGAGACATAATTTTCAACAACTCTCACTTGTCCTAAAGCCACTCGGCACAGTATCTAATAGCCATCTTTGACTTGTGGTTGTTGAACTCTTTTATCATCAGGGCTTTAGTGAAGGGGTCGGCCAGGTTCTCTTTTCTGTTGATCTTCTAAAGGTCGACGTCACCTCGATCCATGATCTTCCAGACCAGGTGGAAGCGGTGCAAAATGTGCTTCATCTGCTAGTGTGCTTTGAATTTTTTCACCTGAGCTATGGCACCAGTGCTGTCACAATAGAGTAGGACCGAACCATCGAGGGAGGGTGCTACTCCAAGCTCGGTGATAAATTTTCTCAGCCACGCAGCTTCCTTCGTGGCATCCGATGCTGCGATATACTCTGCTTCACAAACAGAGTCTACCACAGTATGCTGCTTGAAACTCTTCCAGCAGATGGCTCCACCATTCAGAGTAAAGATATAACCCGACATGCTTCTGCTATCATCATAGTTAGATTGAAAGCTGGAGTCTGTGAACCCCACAAGTTTCAGATCTGACTCGCCATAAACCAACTATTGGTCCTTAGTATTTCTCAAATACTTAAGGATGGCTTTAACCACTTTTCAGTGGTTTTCTCTAGGATCAGATTGGTATCTACTCACTACTCCTAGTGAGTATACCACATCTGATCTTGTACATGTCATGACGTACATGATAGATCCCACGATCGAAGCATATGGGACTCTACTCACATGCTCTCTCTCTTCAGGAGTTGTCGGACAATCCTTCTTAAAGAAAGAAATTTCATATCCTATCGATAGATAGCTCTTCTTGGAATTCTCCATGCTGAACCTCTTCAATACAGTATCTATGTACGTGGACTGAGATAACCCAAGCATCTGTTTAGATCATCCCTATAGATCTTCATCCCTAGAATGTAGGATGCTTCACCCAAGTCCTTCATGGAGAACAGTGATGACAACCAAACTTTTATTTCCTGTAGTGTGGAGATGTCATTCTCGATTAAGAGAATGTCATCCATGTACAAGACAAGGAATACCATAACTGGATCATTTGCCCATTTATAGATGTAGGGCTCATCTCCATTCTTAACGAAGCCATACATTTTGATCACCTTATCAAAATGCATGTTCCAACTTCGAGAAGCTTGCTTTAATCCATAAATGGATCTCTGAAGCTTACACACCTTGGACTCATCTGTGGATGTAAACCCCTCGGGTTATATCATATACACCTCTTCGGTCAGCTCTCCATTCAGGAAAGTTGTCTTTACATCTATTTGCCAGATCTCATAATCTAGATGGGCAGCTATTGCAAGCATTATCCGAATGGATTTGAGCATTGCCACAGAGAAAAATATCTCGTCATAGTCAATACCATAACGTTGACGGTACCCCTTGGCAACCAGATGGGCTTTATAGGTCTCCACCTTTCCGTCTGCACCCCTTTTCCTTTTGAACACCCAATGGGTTTAACCCCTTCAGGTAGGTCAACCAATGTCCATACATCGTTGACCTTCATGGACTCCATTTTGGATTTCATGGTTTCAAGCCATTTCTCAGAATCAGGTCTTTACATTACATCCATATAGGTTATCGGATCCTCATCATTCTCGTTGAGTTCGATGGGATCTCCATCTCGAACTAAGAAACCGTAGTATCTGTCCGACTGATGTGGTACTCTATCAGATCATCTTAATGATGCAGGTACATTGGGCTCCAAATCTGATCTAATCAAATCCGACTCAGATTCAGCTATTGGTGTTGGTCCTTCTACTTGTTGAACTTCATCAAGTTCCACCTTAGAGGAAATGGTTCCTTCACCAAGGAACTCTTTTTCTAAAAAGATTGCTTTAAGGATGATGAACACCTTTTGTTCATCAGCATGGTCAAAAAAATATCCTTTGGTCTCTTTGGAGTACCCGATGAATGTGCATTTGCCTGACCTAGGTCCAAGTTTGTCTGTGACTAATCGTTTGACATAGGCTGGACACCCCCAAACCCTAAGGTGTAAAAGTGCTGGCTTACGCCCTGTCCATATCTCATATGGAGTCTTAATTACAGAATTACTTGAAACCCTATTTAATAGATAACAGGCCAATTCGAGTGCATATCCCTAGAAGGATATCGGCAAGCTGGCAAAACCCATCATGAATCGGACCATGTCTAATAGAGTCCGATTTCTCCTTTCAGACACTCCATTATGCTGTGGTGTTCTTGGAGGAGTCCATTGGGAGAGAATCCCATTCTCTCCTAGATATGTGAGAAACTCACTAGAAAGATATTCTCCTCCTCGATCAGATCGAAGAGTTTTAATGCTCTTCTCAGTTTGTTTTTCTACTTCATTTCGGAATCATTTGAACATTTCAAATGAATCCGACTTTTGTTTCATCAGATAGACATATCCATATCTGGATAGATCATCCATGAAGATTATAAAGTAGAAATATCCACCTCTAGCACTTATGCTCATGGGCCTGCATACATCAGTATGTACTAGGCCCAAGAGCTCAGTAGCTCTCTCACCTTTTTCAGTAAACGGTGACTTGGTCATTTTACCAAGAAGACAGGACTCACAGGTTGGAAGTGATTCACAATCACTGACTTCGAGGATTTTCTCTTGAGTCAACCTGTTTATTCTGTTCTTGTTTATATGACCTAGCCTACAGTGCCATAAGTAGATATCTGACGGATTATCTAATCTAGGGTGCTTGCCAGTAGAATAGACTCTTATCGGGCTTGATCTTTCTGGTCTGGTCCTACACTGATGTCCCAGCCTGAACTTGCATCTTTTTCACTTTCTTCTTCTTGTTCTTCTTTCCTTTCTTAAAGGGTCGAGAATCAGAAGACAAACCTCCCACTAAGTTCACCGACTCCTTGTGGAGTTGGTGATCCTTCTCAAAGTTCTGAAGAAACCACAGTAACCTGTGGTAGTTCACTTCAGGCTTTGTCATTCTATAATGAATGAGGAATGGGAGATAAGACTTGGGCAGCGAGTTTAGTATTGCATCCTTCTCAAGCTGCTCATGCAAGAAAAAGCCGAGCTTGCTCAATCGTTCCATCAGCTCGATCATGTACAATACATGATCAGTGACAAAGGCACCATCCTGCATTTTGGCATTGAAGATGGCACAACTAGTCTTGTGCCTCTCCACGTCATCGGGTGTGCCAAAGGCATCCTCCAACACTTGAAACATATCCTTTGACTAAGCCGTCTTGAATCTGCGACTGAACTCGTCGCTCATGGTAGCCAGCATGATACAGCGCACCGTGGTCTGGTCACTAAGCCACTTCTGGTAAGTGTCTCTGACTGTTCCACGTGCATTGGCAGCTAGCTCCTCAGGTGCTGGATCCATTATCACATATAGCATCCGTTCATGCTCTAGGACTATCTTCAACTTTCGATACCAGCTACTGAAGTTGGGTCCCACCAACTTATCATTATCCAACAATGATCGGAGCGATAGGGAAGTGGCCATATCTACACAAAAGAAAACCATAACCTAATTAGTAATTGATTCATTAAACCTAAAGATTTGGACTTTAATCAAAAAGTTTCTCCCACTATTTTATTCAAATTGGTAGCCTCTACCTCCAATTCGAGGAATTACTCTAATTTCTTAGTGAGTACTAGAATCCACTTAGACTGCACATAAGCCCAACTTTGGTTGGCCAACCCATGTACATCTAAGGGTAGGTTCATAACCAATTATTTTTCTAAATAATTTTTAGTAATTTTAATTTTACCCCAGAAACCTAATCAGTAGGCTTTGGCCTCCACTGTAAGGATCCAGTTAGGTCCAACCATTAATATGACCATACTTGGTGCATCTAACCAACGAATGATTAAGCCCAACTTTGGTTGGCTCACCTAACCACCATCAGAGAGACACATCCAAGTCATCATATGATGAGTGATAATTTCATTAGTCAACAAGCACCAGGCCTTTGGGTCTGTAATGATTATTGAGTTAATAGACTCATTATCAAACACCTTAATGGGAGGCTATGACTCAATTATCTCCATAACTTTATCATTTTAAGGACCTAATAATTTTAGAAGATTTAAATGATTTAGAGGATGAGGTCAGATGAACCAGCTTATCATGATCCTCCCACTAGCTTCACCAAGTCAGCTTAAGGGAGACTATTAAAAGGGCTGGTCTAGGAGCACCTAAATCAGTCACACTGATTTACCTAGCTGACATGGATCAACTCGAATAGTCAAGTGATCCGATCAAAACATAATTTCATCAAGAGGCCAAATAAGTTCGACCAGTGGGAGGGTCGGCCAAAGCTTGCCTTAAACATCATAAAAAATGGTCAGGTAAGCGGGCTCTCAATTAAAAACCACCGGTCTGATTTACTTTAGACACCAACTGGTTTAATTAGTTTTGATTAGATCAACCTAATAGTTCATGCTAGACCACTTAGCCAAGAATCAAGTCCATTTGGTTCTCGTTAAAGATATAGACTTGACCAACTACAACTATTGTAATTGATCTAGAGAATCCTTGACCTAATCTAAGACAATAATTGATTAGATTTAGTCAATTCTATAATTAAGTCCATCTTTAATCTAACCATAGGTCTAACCCAATTAATGGACCTAATTCCCACTAACCCATTAACCCAATGTGTTATAGTTTGTGTCTTAGGTTCTTCAATTCACAATCCTAAAACCTAATCAAATAATTTCTTAATTCTTAATTAAGTTTTGGGCTGAGGGTTGGGTTCGGCTTTTCGAAAATAATTTTCATATTTGTAAAATAATTTTATAATATAGTTCTACCAACCATATTGTATGTTTGATTCATAATCAAGATGCAAGTGAAATAAACATAAAACTACTTTAGATCTAATCTAAACAGGTTCATGTAATTGAAATAATTTTAATTTTAAATAATTTTTTTGTATAAAAATTATTAACAAAGAGATTTTATTTTAGATTTAAATATTATTTAAATCTAATAAATTATAAATTTAATCTAGATCATATCTAACAAATTTATGATTAAAGATAGATCTACATGAACTAGGACAACCTTTGCACTGTAAGGAGTAAACCTTACAGCAGGACAACCTTGCAGTTCATGATTGATCTAAAATTTTAATTTTAGATTTAATAATTAGATTATAAATTAGATCTAATCTAAAAGATAATCTAAGCATGTATAAATAATCATATAATAAACAACCTTAGGCTCTGATACCAATTGTAGGAACCAGATCTAGGGTTTCAGGGTTAGATCTTAAAACTTTTTCAAGATCAGGCAGCGGAAGACTAAAATAAATGAAAATTTATTTTTCAAAACTAGAGAATCTATAGATCTAAGATCTTATTACATGATTATTATATAGCATTAAATCAAAAATTAAAATATATAGAGCACGAATTACATGTTGATCATATCAATATGTTTCTATACTACATCTAATGTATGTATTAAATAATAGATCAGATCTATTACCTTGCAAGTTAGATGTTCTAACCTTGCTGATCTGGGTTTGAGGATGATGTTGCAAATTGCACATGCATTCGATCTCTAGGAGTCATCCACACGAGCCCATGAATCTCGACCAGAAGTTCTACTTCAGAAAATCAGCACAGTATGCTAGTACTGCACTGATCCTTCTTCGATGGCTGATCAGGTACCTTCTTCTTCTTGATTTGGACTTTTCCAAAGATGAGAAGTAGGAGGAGGAGTTTCAGATCTAAGACACTCTCAGAAAACTCAAGATGAAGGAAAGAGATGAAACTAACAACCCTTGAAGAAGACCCTCTTCTTCTTCTCTTTACTCTGTCCTAGACACCCTGTCTTGTATCTATTATATCTCCACAACCCAAAGGTCTTCTCTTTGATTTTTGGATGCCCCAAAGGTCTCTCAAGTATCTATGTTCACTAAAAATTTTATGAAGAAAATCAATTTATAGAAAGAGATATGATAGAGTCCTTGTCTAGGTCATAAAAATTCTAAAAAAAATCTGGATAAATTTGGTGCAAAAAGGAAAGAGTTTTGAATTTCTAAAACTCTATCTCATAGAATTTGAAATCCAAACTTATTCCTATTTTGATTTGATCCACAACCATTTTCCATGTATGAAAAAAGAGAGAAAATCTTTTGAACATGGGAAAGACCTGGGAGAGGGCTTTTTTCGCACAAAATAAGAGGAGATTGGCATGGAATATGAGAGAGGGCGTGAGGGGGGCTTATGTGGTACAAGGTGGAATCCTAGTCTTACCAGGATTCTATCTTATGACTTGTTTTAATTTAGTTTCTCAAATCAAATCAAATCAAAATTAGATCAACCTAATTAAAATAGATCTTAACTCAATTAAAAATTTAATTTAATCAGATTAAATTAGATTTAAATCTGATTTAATTTTCTAATCAAATTAAAAATTAGGTTGACCCAAGTCCTAATTGAACTAGGACTAGTTTTTTTCTTGCATTTGGCTTATCCAATAAATCAATTGGACTTGATCCAATCAAGTCCAAACCAAATCTAATTAAATTATATTCAATTAAATTTAATCTCAGTCCATTGGCTTAATCATATTAAGCCAATTAGTAATCAAATTGCTAATCGATCCTCCTACAACACTTGCACTAGGTTAAATGTCAATCGTATTGATCATTTAACTCTAGAACGATTCTTAATCATTGATCAACCATCCGATTGGATCATGAACTCTAATATGTGTGATCTTATAAGTCTGAACCTAAGCTGATAGCATAGGAATAAATTTTTATACCAATCGAAGTGACCATCTAGCAATGGTACCCAACGATCGGATAGATCGAATGTGTAGAACAACATCCTTAGAACCCATGCGGATATAGTTTCCATATAATTCATCCCCTTGACCAAAATGATCATGGGGCACCTCAGAGTTCAACTGTCAACTCTAATCAGGCTGTCCACATTATATTTCAAAATATCAAATCCATCTGATGGATTATCCTGGCCAAGATTTTGCTAAATTGAAATACAGTGACTAATTCTTCTCCAACTCTTGGAGTGGTCAATCCCATATCGATCACACTCTGACTTCGCAAGTACTTGACTATGCCCAGAAGCCTTCCATCACTGAATTAGAAATTCAGTTAGTCCAGTATCAAAGCACAGTGAGTTGCTTGCAAGTCACTGAGGTGATCTTAGGTCTAAGGGATACTTATACCTATATCCCATCAAAGTCATTTTTGACAGTAGAATGCTCTGGAGTTGGTTACTTCAATGATGATGTACCTTTACATCTCATCTGTATGCCATACCAGTGTCTCCACACTCCTTGGTTAAGAGAACAACCAACCCATATGGCCTACAGCGATCTATGCTCGATAGAAGCTGTCATCCTTATTAACAACCTATCATTTGGTTGTGAATAGTTTTAAGGACTAATCGATAAATCCTCTCTTTATCAAATCTAAATTATCCTAAGGACTTCATCATAACAATGGAGTTCATTAGAAGATGAAAGCTTATGATGAAAATGCCAAATATATTTTATTTATTAACAAATCAATTACAATACTTGGTTACTCAACTGTCAATAGCTTGATGATTGACTTTTGAGACATAATTTCCCACATAAATAACTATCTATTTCCAAGTCGATCCCAACATTTCATGAGTTGGCCCAAGCTCTATAAGAGTCGACACCAATAGTAGCGAGTTGACCCCTAACTGACCACAATCAAAAGATAAAGCCATCTAAGACACTTTGTTTCATAAGTTGATCCTTGAAGAAGTCACGTCAATCTCTAATCAAGATGAGTGGACCCCTGAAGATCATAAGTTGATCCCTTTACATCTAACAGTCCAATGGTTAGCTTTTCAAAATATCTCCAATGGATAGAAAAAGCTCCCAATGGCTAGATTGAGCTGTCCAATGGTCATTTAACCTTTTCTAGCCATTTCTGTACATATTTAAGCAAGAAATTTAATTAGGAAACACACCTAATCAAAAAAAAGAGCCAAGGAGTGAACAAAAAACCATCTTTTTCCTGTGTAGGATCTTCCAAATTTTACCAAATCTGAGGTAGAATAAATTTTATATTTTTTATCCTACATTATTTCAGATCTAATATCTATAAGATCTAATTTTATTATATGATATTTAAAATCTAAAATTAAATCTAAAAGTATAAGAAATATAGATATACCTTAAGGGTAATCTAATTACCCTGTAGATGATCGCAACACTGCCTGAGGCTCTGATATAGCCACGCAAGTGCCTGGCCTCTACCAGTATCCACTCAGGTAGGATCTGGAACATCTTCTCCTCATAATTCTATGCCCCAAAAATTAGATCAATATCTGATTTGAAAGTACTTCAGAACTCCTTCTGAAGTTGGAGCAACAACTTGTCGAAGATGTCCTGCAGCCTTCTGTTCCAGGCGTCACCATGCCTTGTACCTTTGCCAAATGAATGTCCAACTTCTTGGACATGAAGAGGGGAGAAAGGAGAATAGGGAGATATGGAGAAGAGAGGAGTGGGCAGCAGCTAATAGGTTTTTTGCATAAAACAAGTTCTATCTCGAAACCCTAGGTGCAGCAGGGTTTATATAATTTCTGTATGCTGCGCAGTGCCACATCATTCGACCAATCAAAAAATTTTAATAAATTTTGAAAAAAATTTGATTGGTGAAGTGATATCATTTAATCATATCAGATAATAACCCCACCTTATCTCCAAAAGATGGCACCAACATTGGATAAGCACAAACAGAGTGGAGCCAAAGAGTCCAAGTTTATCAGGACTCTTTGGTTCTTATCCATTTGGGGTGCCTACTTAAATCCAATTAGGCTCACGCTATAATCTGATTATGGCACCCAATTTGATTAGGTTTAGGCATGTGGACACTCCACAAAAATCTTCCAATAAGTCCTCTTCAGTTTAAGACCCATATGTCAACTTTTGACAGATGTCCTAAAATAAAATTGACAGGTGCTAGAAATTAGCAGGTGTTGTCTTAAATTCATCTCATGAATTAAGACAAGCTTTTTCTGAGCTGGATAAGCTTTAATTAGACTGAGAGAAACTTTCCTAAGGTTCTCTGGATGAGCTAGATCATATTTGGCTCAGTAGAGATAGAAAAGAATACACGAGGAGAAAGTTAGGCTCAATCGAGTGCTAGCACGATTTTCTTGAACCATATTGGATCTTATCCAAATCAATTGGGGTAGCCTAATTGATGACATCCAGACCCTAACCCTTATTTGTGTGACCCAATTAGTTCAATTCTGTATGGTAATGAGACATGTCATGATCTCATCATCGACATCATCGAAACTCCTTTCGATGGATCAGAACTCTTCTGATTCAGACAATTAGAATGATCGATCATCAAAATCATTCTAATTGTTCCCAAAATCCATCAGTGACACCTAACAGTATATGGTGGCAACCCATCAAAACTGAAGATGAATCTCTTGGTGCAACTACCTGTGTGATTGAGTTCCTCTATCATAAGTCCTGACTGAATTAGGGTTAAGGTGAACTCGTCAAACCCAACATCAGTCATATGAATCAATCGATCGATCCGAGTCCGATGTGAAACCCCAATGGAAAACTCTTTTCCCTTATTTCACTCTGCCATGGCCATGGGCTTAAGGACTCGATCTTTCGATCACCATAGGACTACTCTTCTCATCTACCGAGGTTGATAGATCCCATCTTGGTGCGATCTGGTTCCTACAATGAACATGCTACAGCCAACATACACCTCAGGATTTTGAATGGCTAGGAGATCGAGTTATGGTGTAGTCAAACTATAATACACTCAAGATGAACCATCGATGCACCTCAGATCAAAGAACTAGACACACAACTGTAGCATCGAGCTAGTCATCGACGAGAAGGTAGACTTTCTTATGACTGCTCGAGGTGGTCATGCTCAGTACTCTCATTCTCAACGAATACCTGTACTCTCGCTCTGGTGTCTCTACACCATAGACTCAAGACTCATCTACCCTAAGGAAGTGATCGTACATCAACCTTTCGGATCGATCACCATCCTCATGATGATCCTATAGTCAGGAGCAGTTTATGAGTTAGTTATGTAAATTCATGCCTTAAATTTTCAACTCTAGAAAATATGAATTAACATTTCCACTAACTCAAAGGATGTATCACAGATACAATGTACATAATGTGATAGAAGAATAATCTTTTTATTTATTTATAGTCAAAATTATAATTTTGCCCTTAGATTTGTACAGGAATGTGTCAGCCGATCTGGCATCTAGGGTACACATCTAACAAACTCCCACTTGACCTAATACCAATTGGCTACATATCTAAGTCCCATCTTCTCAAGGTGGGCTTCGATCTTTCGTTGGCCCAATGGCTTAGTTAGCAGGTCTGCCATATTATCTGTGGAGTTGACTCTCTTGACCTCAACATAACCTTTTTCGAGGTAATCACGGATCAGATGGAATCGCCGCTCGATGTGCTTGGACTTCTAGTGAGACCTTGGCTCCTTAGCTAGGGCTATGGTGCCATTATTGTTGTAGTAAAGAGGGATGGCATCCGATGACATCACTCCAAACTCTGCGGCAAACTTTTTGTACCAGAATGTCTCCTTCGCAGCTTTCGATGTGGCAATATACTCTGCCTCCATGGTGGAATCTGTAATTACCATTTGCTTGGAACTCTTCCAGCTAACTGCACCACCATTGCAAATGAACAGACTCTTAGATGTCAACTTTCGATCATCTATATCAGACATAAAGTCTGAGTCTGTATATCCCTGAATCTGGAGTTCTCCATTCCCAAAGACTAGAAACATATCCTTAGTTCTTCTCAAGTACTTAAGGATACATTTCACAGAAGTCTAGTGCTCTTCGCCTAGATTCGACTGATATCTGCTTGTGACACTCACAGCATGGGCTATATCAGGTCGTGTACATAGCATGGCATACATGAGGCTCCCTATTGCCGAAGCATAAGGGATCTTGCTCATGCGTTCAATCTCCTCAGGTGTGCTAGGGCACATCTTCTTGGAGAGATGATGCCATGTCTAAAAGGCAATAAACCTCTTTTGGAGTTTTTCATGCTAAACCTCTTTAGCAACTCCTCTACGTACATCTTCTGTGAAAGTCCTAGCATCCTATTTGGTCTATCTCTATAGACCTTAATACCTAGTATAAAGGATGCCTCTCCTAGATCTTTCATAGAGAACTCCTTAGACAACCATACTTTGACTGAGGTCAACATAGGAATGTCATTCCCAATTAGGAGGATGTCATTCACGTACAATACGAGGAAGACAACTGCGCTCCCACTGACCTTTTTGAAAACACATGGTTCCTCTTCATTCTTGATGAAACCAAATATTTTGATCACATCATTGAAATGAGTATTCCAACTCTGAGATGCTTGCTTAAGTCCATAAATGGACCTTTGCAGTTTGCAGACCTTGTGATCATCATCACTAGATGTGAAACTAAGTGGCTGTTCCATATAGATATCTTCCTCAAGATATCCATTTAAGAATGATGTTTTTACGTCCATCTTCCATATTTCATAATTGAAATAGGCTGCAATAGCAAGCAATGTGCGGATGGATTTTAGCATGGCTACAGGCGAGAAGGTATCCTGATAGTCAATGCCATCGCGCTGACTATAACCTTTCGCTACGAGCCTAGCCTTGAATATCTCCACATTCCCATCTACACCTATCTTTCTCTTGAAGATCCATTTATACCCAATAGGTACAATACCTTTAGGTGGATCTACCAAGATCCAGATTTGGTTTGAGTGCATCGAGTCAATTTCTGATCTCATTACCTCTAACCATTTCTCGGAGTCAATATCTGATATCGCCTCGTCATAGGTCTTGGGATCATCACCATGAACCCTATTTCTCGTGAGGAACATTTCCTCTACATCCTCTTATATGGTACCTAAGTACCTTTTATGAGGACGAAAAATCCTAGTCGATCTACGAGGTGGAAGAGGTTGTGTTAGGACTGGTTCTGATTGATTAGGTTCCTCAGGTTCTTTAGCTCGTTGCTCTTGGGAGACATTCTCCTTGAGCTTAATTATTCTTCCGATGCCACCATCTTGAATAAACTATTTTTCAAGAAAAATAGCATTTCGACTCACAATCACATTGAGGTCTTCCGGAATATGAAAATAATATCCTAATGACTCTTTAGGATATCCTATGAACTGAGCTCTAAAAGGCCTGAACTCTAACTTATCCGTCTGCTATCTCTTGACATAAGCCGGACAACCCCAAATTCTGAGATGATTCAGACTTGGCTTCTTATCATGCCATATCTCATACGGTGTGGTAGGAACGATTTTAGAGGGAACCTTATTCAATACATAAATTGCTGTCATGAGACAATATCCCCAAAAAAATTTTGGGAGGTCTGTGAAGCTCATCATGGAACGGACCATATCTAATAGGGTCTGATTTCTTCGTTCTGAAACCCCATTGAGTTGAGGCGTTCCAGGTGGAGTCTATTGAGAGACTATACCATTGTCCTTAAGATAGTCTAGGAATTCTTGACTAAGGTATTCACCTCCTCGATCTGATCGAAGAACCTTAATGGGCTTTCCTATTTATTTTTCTACCTCATGTCTGAATTCTTTGAACCTTTCAAAGGCTTCAGACTTGTGTTTCATTAGAAACACATACCCGTACCTAGACATATCATCGATAAAGGTAATGAAGTAGATACAGTTGCCTCTAGCCGGCACATCAAATGGGCCACACACATCCGTATGTACTAGGGCAAGTAGGTCTGTGGCCCTTTCCCCATGTCCCATAAAAGGGAGCTTGGTCATTTTGCCTTGAAGGCATGATTCACAAACTGGATATGACTCGAAAGTCAATAGACTCAGTAGCCCATATTTCTCCAATTTGTTAACCCTGTCTTCTGCTATATCACCTACCTTAGGTGCCACAGATACTTATCATTTAGACTATCTCTAGGCCTTTTAATTCCTATGGCATTCATATTTTGCTCAATATTAAAAATAGATACATCAACATGTAACTGATAGAGACCATTAATAACAAAACCATTTACAACTTTATTATTTTCATAAAATATGTTACAATGGTCCTTATGAAACCTAATCACATAGCTTTTTGTGCTAAACATGAAACAGAAATCAAATTCCTGCTTGCTGCAGGCACATAATAACAATCTCTTAAAACTAAATCTGATCCTAACGGTAATCGCAGAGGGTAGGTTCCTATGGCCACAGCAGCAACTCTTGCTCCATTCCCGACACATAGGATCATCTCCCCATCCCTCAGCCTCCTGCTCTCCTCAAGACCCTGCATAGAAGTGCACAAATGAGCACTAAAATCAGAGTCAAGCACCCAACTGGATGCAGAAGAAACGTAAGATTAGATTTGATAATGAGCATACCTCCAAAAGGACCATCCTTCTTGTTCTTCAGGGTGGCCAGGTACTGAGGATAGTTCCGCTTCCAATGGCCTTCTGACTGACAGTGGAAATACTTTCCCTTTTCAGAAGCCTTCTTCTTCGGTCCTGTCTTCTTGTTCTTGCCATCCACCTTCTGCTTCTTCACTGACTTCTTTTTCTTTCCAAAAGACTTTCTCTTGGAAGAAGTCCGCTCCACAGTAAGAACTGAGCCTTTTGAACCTTTCATTGAAAGCTCAGCCGTAACCAGCATATTCATTAACTCGGCCAAGGTACATTACATCTTATGCATATGGAAGTTCATGATGAACTGACCATATGCATCGGACAAGGACTGAAGGATCACATCAATCTGAAAATCCTTATCTAAGATGATACCGAGCTTCTCAAGCTCCTCAAGATCCTTGATCATTGTCAAACAATGATCTTGGACTGACTGCCCATCACGCATCTTGGCCTTAAAAAGTCTTTGATAGACTTGATACTTGGCCGCGCGACTCTGTTCACCAAACAACTCTTATAGGTGAGCCAACATTTGGCGGACAGTCAAAATATTTTCATGTTGGCACTGTAAATCATCAGACATTGCACCCAACATGTAGTACCTAGCTTTGTTATCATCATCCATCCACTTTTTCAGAGACGCTCTCTGTTCAGCAGTCGGATGTGCTGGCATGGCAGGTGGGTCTTGGTCCAAGACATGAATCAATTTTTTGGAACTCAGAACAATTCTGTAGTTCCTCAACCAGTCCTTAAAATTTGGTCCAGTCAATTTATGAGTGTCTAGAATTTTGGTCAGGGAGTTTGAAGCAGACATGTTTCCTGTAGAGAGTCAAAAGTTTAAATTTAGATTTTGTAATCAGACTCAACCAATTTATTTAGGGTTTTTATTTTTAAACAAATTAGGCTTCCACTATTTTCTCAGATCCCTACACTTCCTTGGTAGAGATGTGAAAATCTTCATGATTAGTGATTTCTAGTGGGTGGTGCAGTCTCACCGACTGGCTCATCACCTCACCTAACAGTTATTGGTGATGGGTCAACCGATGAGTGGACAACTCTTGTCCAATGATTCTCTAATCATGGTGCACCCAAAACTTAGTCTCTAATTCATGAAGCTCACCATATCTGGGATATTGCTCCAATCCTTAGTTAAGCCAAACCCACCATTTGCACGAACTAGATTTCTGATTGGGTCCCTCACCGTATCCGAAATATTGAGCCCAACCCATCCTCTAATCCATAGCATCCAATGCCTAATGGACATGGTTGCATCTTTTCGGTGCAACTGAGCCACTGTAACCAGTCGAGAACAATCAACTCTGGGAAGGGCCCGCACATCCACAATGGTGGAAGATCTAGACTTAATATTTTCTTAGAGAGATTTGATTTAGGTCTCTTTAAACTTGATTTGACATAGTCATAACAATTATAACTAACCTAGTGGCATGGGTCAGCTCGAATTGTTAGCCACCTCAAATCAGAACTGGGTCGACACATATGGCCAGATAAGTGAGATCGATGGGAGGGATATGCCATTAACTTGACAAGAATGCATTCGAGTCGAGTAGCTCCCAATTAAAAATCAGTCGGTCGCATCACCCAACTTACCTTAGACACCAAATTATCGAACCAGAATTAATTGAGTTAGTCTACAATCCAGGCTCTAACCACTGAGCCAAATTAGGTCTTAACTTGATCGAGTCACATCTAAATGTGATTCAACTTTGACCTAGACTTAATCCTATTTGGCTGGTCAATTATTAGCTTTCATGATCCCACCTAACCAACTCTTGATTCAGTTTGATCAATCGCTAGACCTAATTGAGCTACCCAAGCCCGAACCCAATCTTATGAAAATATCTTAGATCTGAAATTCTTAATTTTAGACCTAACTTAATTTCATAAGCTCAATACATTAATTAAGTTTGGGTTCTTAAACAAAGTATGTAAAATAAATCTTAGAGTTTTGTAGAAAAGTATGTTTTGATTTCTGATTAAGGATGAACGCGCGGCACCCCTACACGTCATATGAACACCCCATTGAATGGAAAGAGAGGGTCTTAAAATCTTACTTTTTTTTTATGACCAGACGGCCATGAGGAACACCTTAATCAGAAATATAAATTTAACTACAAAACTAGTTAGATCTAAATTAACATATCACATATACAATTTAAGATCTAACTAATACATGCTTTGCATACATCTCATGTATCAAAAATCAATCTAATTAACATACTTTCAGATCTGATACATCACATGTAATATCTAAAAAATAGAATTTAAATTGAACTATTCAAAATAAAAACTATTCTAGACAAGTTACAAGAATAATTCTATAACTAGTCTAGGCATGCAACAGATCAATTTTATGAAATAATTAAAATTTTATTTTCTATTTTTTGATCTGATTATAATAATTATAACATCAAAAAAATAAAAAATAAATTATATTTAATTCATATTTTAATCTCATTAAAATATAAAACTTAAGACTATTCATGGATTCAATTAATCCTAGTCTAGTTATGCATCTCATGCATGTTAGATCTTCTTAGATTTAATTTTAAATATTTTGATTTTAGATCCTATCAGATCTGATGTGATATCTAAAATTATTTAATATCAGATAGATTAAAATTAAAATCAGATCTAAAATAGATCTGAAATAGAGCCAACAATCCGGCACTGATACAACTTGAAGGAAAAACTGCCATTTTCCTATGTAGGATCTTTCAGATTTCACCAAATCTGAGGCGGAATAAATTTTATATTTTTTATTCTATACTATTTTTGATCTAATGTCTATTAAATTTAATTTTATTATCTGATATTTAAAATCTAAAATTAAATCTAAAAGTATAAGAAATATAGACATACCTTAAGGGTAATCTAATTACCCTATAGATGATCGCAGCACTGCCTGAGGTTCTGATGTAGCCACACAAGCGCCTAGTCTCTACTAGTATCCACTCAGGTAGAATCTAGAATATATTCTCCTCATGATTCTATGCTCCAAAAATTAGATCAATATCTGATTTGAAAGTACTTCAGAACTCCTTCTGAAGTTGGAGCAGCAGCCTGTCGAAGATGTCCTGCAGCCTTCTGTTCCAGGCGTCACCACACCTTGTACCTTTGATAGATGAATGTCCAACTTCTTGGACGTGAAGAGGGGAGAAAGTAGAATAGGGAGGATGTGGAGAAGAGAGGAGGGGGCAGCAGCTAATAGGTTTTTTTGCATAAAATAAGTTCTATCTCGAAACCCTTGGTGCAGCAGGGTTTATATAATTTCTGTATGCTGCGCAGTGCCACATCATTCGACCAATCAAAAAATTCCAATAAATTTTAAAAAATATTTGATTGGTGGAGTGATGTCATCTGATTATATCAGATAAGAACCCCACCTTATCTCCAAAAGGTGGCACCAACATTGGATAAGCACAAATAGAGTGGAGCCAAAGAGTCCAAGTTTATCAGGACTCTTTGGTTTTTATCCATTTGGGGCGCCCACTTAAATCCAATTGGGCTCATGCCATAATCTGATTATGGCAACCAATTTGATTAGGTTTAGGCATGTGGACACTCCACAAAAATCCTTCAATAAGTCCTCTTCAGTTTAAGACCCATATGTCAACTTTTGACAAATGTCCTAAAATAAAATTGGCAGGTGCTAGAAATTAACAGGTGTTGTCTTAAATTCATCTCATGAATTAAGACAAACCTTTTCTGAGCTGGACAAGCTTCAATTAGACTGAGAGAAACCTTCCTAAGGTTCTCTAGATGAGCCAGATCACATTTGGCTCAGTAGAGACAGAAAAGAATACACGAGGAGAAAGTTAGGCCCAATTTGATTAGGTTTAGGCATGTGGACACTCCACAAAAATCTTTCAATAAGTCCTCTTCAGTTTAAGATCCATATGTCAACTTTTGATAAATGTCCTAAAATGAAATTGATAGGTGCTAGAAATTAGCAGGTGTTGTCTTAAATTTATCTCATGAATTAAGACAAACCTTTTCTGAGCTGGACAAGCTTCAATTAGACTAAGAGAAACCTTTCTAAGGTTCTTTGGATGAGCCAGATCACATTTGGCTCAATAGAGACAGAAAAGAATACACGAGGAGAAAGTTAGGCTCAATTGAGTGCTAGCATGATTTTCTTGAACCATATTAGATCTTATCCAAATCAATTGGGGTAGCCCAATTGATGACATCCAGACCCTAACCCTTGTTTGTGTGACCCAGTTAGGTTCAATTCTGTATGGTAATGAGACATGTCGTGATCTCATCATCGACATCATCGAAACTCCTTTCGATGGACCAGAACTCTTCTGATTCAGACAATTAGAATGATCAATCATCAAAATCATTCTAATTGCTCCCAAAATCCACTAGTGACACCTAGAAGTATATGGTGGCAACCCATCAGAACTGAAGATGAACCTCTTGGTGCAGCTACCTATGTGATTGAGTTTCTCTATCATGAGTCCCGACTGAATTAGGGTTAAGGTGAACTCGTCAAACCTAACATCAGTCATATGAATCAATCAATCGATCTACCGATGTGAAATCCCAATGGAAAACTCTTTTCCATTATTTTACTCTGCCATGGCCATGGGCTTAAGGACTCGATCTTTCGATCACTATAGGACTACTCCTCTCATCTACCGAGGTTGATAGATCCCATCTTGGTGCGATCTGGTTCCTACAATGAACATGCTACAGCCAACATACACCTCAGGGTTCTGAATGGCTAGGAGACTGAGTTATGGTGTAGTCAAACTATAACACACTCAAGGTAAACCGTCGATGCACCTCAGGTCAAAGAACTAGACATACAACTGCAGCATCGAGCTAGTCATCAACGAGAAGGTAGACTTTCTTATGACTGCTCGAGGTGGTCACGCTCAGTACTCTCATTCTCAATGAATATCTGTACTCTCACTCCAGTGTCTCCACACCGTAGACTCAAGACTCTTCTATCCTAAGGAAGCGATCGTACACCAACCTTTCGGATCGATCACCATCCTCGTGATGATCCTATGGTCAGGGACAGTTTATGAGTTAGTTATGTAAATTCATGCCTTAAATTTTCAACTCTTGAAAATATGAATTAACATTCCCACTAACTCAAAGGATGTATCACAGACACAATGTACATAATATGATAGAAGAATAACCCTTTTATTCATTTATAGTCAGAATTATAATTTTACCCTTAGATTTGTACAGGAATGTGTCAGTCGATTTGGCATCTAGGGCACACATCTAACAAGGAGAACTCAAAAGAGCAATCAATTTTCACTTTCTAACATTCAATCCAATTGAGAAGAGAGTTTTATTGCATTCTTTGTGTGAGCTACTAGCTGAGCAAACATTCAAAGCAATTCCATAAGCCTCTCTCATCCAATTTGTAGAGATTTGTGGTGCTCCTAAGCCTTGGGAGCTCACAGGTGGAGTCAGGGTGTTGGCTTCGAGAGTCTAGGATCGGATTGGATCTTAGGGCTAGGACAAAATTAATCCTAGGGTGGAGGGTGCGCATAGCTCTTCACGGGCTCGAAGTTCAGGCAGCAAGAGCTTCAAGGGGCTTGGTTTGAGCTCTGGATATCTGGAGACATAAGATGGAGTGAGATACCAAGGAAGGGCTAAAGACTATGGTGGAAGAGCAGTTTTAGGACAATGGGTCAACTTAGTCTAGGAATGGGTCAACTAGGCCACAAGGCATGCCAGAGAGAGAGGCGTATCGATATTTTGGTATGGCATAGAAAATGGATCGACTCAGTGTCAGATTGAGCCGACTCAATCCAGATGGGTCGACTTAGTCTCAACTGAGCCAACTAACTATGAGAATAGGCAGAGAATGCACTTTTAGGAGACTGCAGGTGACAGCAGACTTAGTCGACTCAGTTTAAGAATGAGCCAACTAAGTGGCATATTGAGCCGACTCAGTTTCAACTGAGCCGACCCAATTCATGGGCTAAAGTTGCATGGGGTTTCTATTTTGGTTTGGGGTCAGGTTTTGATCCTAGGGCTTAGAGCCTTGGTTTGTGAGGTCCTAAGGTGACTAATTCAGGGTTTGGATGGAAGAAGAGTCCAAGAGATACATTGGGTTAGTCTAGAAAGTTTTTTGGGCTTGAATCATTGAACCCATTGTATTTGGTATATATACAGGTCATGTAATACCAAGGAATTGGAATGGAATTCAATTGAGCTTTTTCTCCTGAAAAACCTAGCCTCCTTCTCTTCCCCTCTCTCTCTCTCTCTCTCTCTCTCTCATTTCTAGTCTCCACCTAGGGTTCCATGCCAGGAGAATCCATCATCCAATTAGGCTTCCATGCATCTTTGTTCTCTCTTCTCTGAATTGCTAGTTTAACACCCAGGTCCATGTAAGATATCGATCCACCATTGGTATCAAAGAGATACCAGGTTCTTAACAGTTGGTATCAAAGCACGATTGAGCATGAAGGAGGAAGAAGAGAAGATCAAGGAATTATCTACAACAAAGATTAGAAGCAAGGTTTCAGATCTAGGATTTTCTTTGGGCTTTATGAGAATGGAAGTGATCTGGGGGCTGCTGTCCACCATTCCTACATCTAGTATTTTTCAAATCCATTTGGTTTGTTGTTTGTTGATTGGGGTTGATCATGGAGGGCAGCGGGATGAAGATAGGGTTTGGAAAATCTGATGGAAAAAAGAGTTTCACCATGTGGAAGGTGAGGGTGGAGGATCTACTAGTATAGATAGGATTGGACTCGACTTTGGATGATAGGCCAGAGGAAATGATATACAAACAGTGGGTATCCTTGGAGAAAAGGGCATGTGCAACAATCAGGGCTTGTCTAGCGGATGATGTGCTATATGCATATTGAAAGAGAGATCACCTCGGGGTTTGTGGTCGAGATTACACCAATTGTATATGAAGAAGAATATGTGCAACAAACTGATACTGAAGAAACAACTGTACAGCCTTCAGATGCATGAGGGTGTGAATGTTACGGATCATATTCAACGATTTGATCGAATGAGCATAGATTTTCTCAATATTAGGATGAATTTGGAAGAGAAAGATAAGAGTTTGTTGTTATTGTATTTGCTATCTGGGAGCTTCAATCCGCTGGTGACAATGCTGCAATATAGAAAGGAGACATTGGTGTATAAGGAGGTCGTCTCAGTTCTCATGTCCAACGAACAATGGGAGTGGATGATGAAGAGGGAGGTCTTTCGGAGGGTCTTGCAGTGTTAGAGTAGTCCAAGAAAAGAAAAAAAGGAAGGACAAGTGGGGTGAGGACAGCCTCAGCAAGATAGCAGCATGGAGGCTAAAAAGTACTACATGTGTGGTGTAGTGGGGCATTTTAAGCAGGAGTGTCTACTTAGAAGGAAAGGAGAAAGAAAAAATTTCGGGGATTCTATTGAATCAGTCGCTAAGTTGGAAGAGTCGGATGAGCTCTTGATGGTCTCGGAGAAGCCCGTGGGGTGTTGTGTATCCAAAATGGCTTTGAAAGGATTCATGGAGTGCGGAGAGTTCGAAGGGGCAACGACGGTGTTCAAGGCACAGCAGCAGGCTCAGCAGGGCAACATTGAGTGGTTGACATTGGATGACTTGGGGATAGAGTCGCGATCATCTGCAGCATCAGGTGGACTTCAATTTTAGGTGGAGCATCGGGCAGAGGTGACTTCACAAGTGGAGGCTGATGTGACATGTGTTCAGAGTGGTGGGGTGAGGGAGGATCGACATCCAGCACCAAGGATGCATCGAGCCGGTGCAGTGGAGTGTGCAGGAGAAGCTGTATGGCTCTGAGGAGATCGTGTCAGCTGGAGCATCGATTGTAGCGAGTGTTGGTCTAGGAGCGCTGCAGTTTCTCTAGGGAGGAAGTTCAAGATCAGTGATATAGCTGCCAGGCAAAAAGGGGTCTATAATCTCTAGGATGGTGTAAAGAAGCAAGCTAGAGTCTTTAGCTATTGAGGCGATCATCCCAAAGGCCTCTAAAGGAGCTCGGCAGCTAAGGAGGGATGGCAGAGGCAATGGTTGCAAAAGGGACTGTTAGGGTGCACATCGACAGCAGATTCATGTAGGAGGATGTTGTCAGGTGTGCCAAGACTTGGGTGCACCAAGATGGAGATTGTAGAGATTTGTGGTGCTCCCAAGCCTTGGGAGCTCACGGGTGGAGTCAGGATATTGGCTCTAGGAGTCTAGGACTGAGTTGGGTCCTAGAGTGGAGGGCACGCATAGCTCTTCATGGGCTCGAAGTTCAAGTGGCGAGGACTTCGAGAGGCTTGGCTTCAGCTTCGAATTCCTAGAGATGTAAGGCGGAGCGACATATTAAGGAAGGGCTGAAGACTATGATGGAAGAGCAGTTTCAGGGCATTGGGTCAACTCAGTCTGGGAATGGGTCGATCAAGTCGTAGGCATGCCAGAGAGAGGTGTATTAGCATTTTGGCATGGCATGAAAAATGGGTCAACTCCGTGCCAGGCTAAGCCGACTTAGTCTGGGTGGGTCGACTCAGTCCCAACTGAGCCCACTAACTATGAGAACAGGTAGAGAGTGCACTTTTGAGAGTTTGTAGGTGGCAGCAGACTTAGTCGACTCAGTCTAGGAATGAGTTGACTAAGTGGCATACTGAGCCGACTCAGTTTCAGCTGAGCCGACCTAGTTCACGTGCTGAAGTTGCATGGGGTTTCTATTTTGGTTTGGGGTCAGATTTTGATCTTAGGGCTTAGGGCCTTGGTTTGTGAGGTCCTAAGGTGATAACTCAGGGTTTGAACTGGAGAAAAGTCTAGAGGATACATTGGGTTAGTTTAGGAAGTTTTTCAGGCTCGGATAGTTGAACCCATTGTATTTGATATATATACAGGTCATGTAATACCAAGGAATTGGAATGAAATTTAATTGAGCTTTTTCTTTTGAGAAACCTCACCTCGTTCTCTCCCTCTCTCTCTCTCTCATTCCTAGTCTCCACCTACGGTTCCACGCCAAGAGAATCCATCATCCAATTAGGCTTCCACGTATCTTTATTCTCTCTTCTCCAGATTGTTGGTTTAACATCTAGGTCTGTGCAAGATATCGATCTGTCGCTGGTATCGGAGAGATACCAAGTTCTTAACACAATTAAGGAGGAAGTCAAAGCTTTCAAGATGCTTCATCAGTGACTTCCTTGGGATTCAAAGAGTTTTTATTTTTGAACTTTAAATTGTTCATTCATTGTATTTCTTATATTGTATTAAGTTTCTTAAGGATAGAAACTTAGGGTTTAAACTTGGTCCAAGCCCATGATTGGACAATTGTATTGTGACTAAATCTTAGGGGACTTAGTTGGGAAGGTTATAATTGGTGAGCTTGAGCAAAACTATCTGGGTATGATTGTAAGCCCTACTAAAATAATTAGACTATAATTAAGGAGTGATTATAGCTGAAATTCTCAAGTAGGAGCTCTTAAAGAGTGGACATAGGTACTGAGTTTAGCATTGGACCATGATAAAATTTGTTGTATTTATGATTGTATGATTGATTTTTATTTATTTTTTGCTGCTACTTTTATTTCTCTCTTGGCACTTCACAAGCAAACCCATAACTTATAATTAGGGCACATATTAGGTATGAATTTTTAAAGAATTCAATTCACCCCCATCTTAAGTTGCTATCTTTGGGCAACAAGTGGTATTAAAGTAAGGTACTCAGCCTATTTGATCTAACAATTAAGAGTTAAAGATTATGGCAACCTCGATTGGATCTTCTCCAGCTGAAGGCCAATCTACCAATAGACCACCTCTTTTAAAAGGTACTAATTATACTTATTGGAAAGCATAAATGAAGATATTCATTCAAGCATGTGATTGTGACATATGATGTTGTTGGGTTCCGATGGCGCAGTGAAAGAACTAAGTGTTTAAAATTTTTCATTCGAAACACCCGATCACCAGAAACCCTAATGCTCAGAAATCCTTGACTATAATAATCAAAGTACAATAAATTAAACTTGGATAAGAAGCATACCTGTAGTGCTAATCTTAGTTTTCACAAAGCATCCAAGTGTCCACCCTCTAACGATGATCCACATGAAAATTAAATCAAAGACAGTGCTCCTTCTTCTCCTTGCTTCAGGAGTTCTAGCCCCTAGAACTCGAATAGCCTCATACCGATCAGGTTCTTCAAGAACCTAATCTCACCCTCTCAGAACCTCCTCTAGACTTCTGATTCCTCTTCTTTAGGATACTCACAAGCCTTATTTTGATTAGATAAGGCTTTGTTTTAAATCTCAAAGCCTTATCCTAAGACCAAGATAGGTTGTAAGAAAGAAAAGAAAGTAACGGAGAGATTGGAAACTCGATCTGAATGCCTCGGACACCCAGTGCCCAAACCTTTTATATAGCCACTAGAGGGATGCCAAAAGAGAGGGACATGCCTCATCTAAGAGGCATATTTGATCTGATTATCAAAGATAAGAGTTTCTTCAAGCAAAAAGACTCTTATCAATAATATGTCAATCAGCACCCTCTTCTGCGTGTGCGATTAGAGAAGGGATGTTTTCACATCCCTTCTCAAATTAGAAAAATCCACAAAAATCTACATGATAGGGGATTCAATCATAATCTTAGATCACCTGATAAGGAGATCAAAAAATCCACAAAAAAAAGTGATCCTTGCACCTCTTCACGTGAGTGCTGATCACCACGCACGTGCGCACGCGAGGAAAGTTTTTGCATCCTTTTGGCCATCAGATAAGTCTGAAAAAATTTCAAAAAAATTATCAAAAATAGCTTGTCAAATGTGAAACATTATTACAAAAAATTATTCTAATTTGAAAGTATTTAGTCAAGAGAAAGACTCTCTAAAATACAGAGAGATGCGACACTTTTGCGCATGTGTGAGAGAGACCCTTCTCGTTTCTAATTTTTCTCCATCCCAAAAATTTCAAAAAAAATCTATTTCATACTTTCAGATGTGCTCTAGAGGATGGAGGGTAATATGGGCTACCACATATATCTTAATCCCATACTAGAAGGACTCTTTTTTTCTGCTCATGCCAACACTTGCACGCAAATAGTTTTTTGTGCCAAGAGTCCTTCACAATTTGGACTCTTCATAATTGGCATTAACATGGGATGTGGCACCTCCAATTTGGGTTGCTTCTTGGTGGCACAATCTGACCCAAATTTTCATCAAATTGGGCTAGCTAATTAGCAAGGGATGAGACCAAATTGATCTCCAAAGGAGCAAGGGTTTCCACACGTGCTAGCATGCTTATCAGAATCCTGATTGAATCCAAAATTCCAATCAATCTTTTTCAAAAGGGTCCTTGGCAAATTTTTATATGTGTGTGACCTATTAGATTTCACATCTAACTAGTAGTAGATTTAGATACAAATTGATAAAATTTGATTAAATTTTAATCTTATCGATTAAGGTCCAATCAAGCTAATTCGAGCTCAACAATTAGAATCTTTTCTAATTGACAATCAAATTAAACTCTTTAATTCGATCAAAAATCTATAAGTCAAGATTGACATCTTACAATATATTAAGACTATCTAGAAGATATAGAATTTAGTAGAAATATCAAATATATCTTTCAGTCGTAAGTTACCGTGCAATTCAGTCCTTTGATCATCCCTGCATCCTGAATATGTTCATGAGTATGGAATCATGTCAAACTCAAACATATATTCATATTAATTCTCAATTAACCAATGATGACTCTGATGAAGAAGCATTAGAAATTCTTTCTAATCTCTTTCCTACTTTTGTTCAAAAATTTTTTTTGAGTCATCTAGGAATGAGAATTCATAAGATGCGATCTCCTCTTACTAGGAGTGATCGATTCCATATTGACCCACTCATAATCTCCATATACATTCCACCATATCCAGAACACCCCGTACATGTCTTAATACCATGCCTGGGTATGAACCAAAATATGGGTTCATATGCATAAGATTCCATGGTAGTCTCAGGTCTAAGGATTACTTGCACAACTCCCACTTAGAGAACCATCTTTGACGTGCAAGTAAGGCTTCTATAAAATATTCTCTTTCATCGAGTCAATTCAGTAGACTCATTTTCTAAATGAGCACCCACATCCTTGTATTAGTATCCCATACGCTAGTGAGATCTACCACCCTCTCCATCGAGCATACATAGGATGTGCCAGTCTATCTGAAACATTAATCCCCGACTCAATACTCTTACAATCAGAAATATTTAAGATTAAAGTTTAAGATTTTAGATCTCACTAGCATAACCCATTCATGTCTTCTAAAATCATTATCTTAATCTTTAAGATTCATCATAATCTTAAAATAAGATGCAGCTAAAATGATGAATCAATACCTCAAATAATAAATATCATTATATGAGTTGGAAAATCATAAAGAAAAGTCCCATCACAACATACTTACGATTGGTTTATAGGACACTCTTCTTTCAATCTCCCACTTGCACTAAAGTCAATCGCCTTTGTATCCTATACAATCAAGATGGTGATCAAATAGCTACTGTGGTATGGCCTAAGTGAATAGATCTGCTATATTGTTCTTTGTATCTACTCATCCAAGGACAACATCTTGTCTCTCTATAATTTTTCAAATGAGGTGAAAGTGTCTGAGGATGTGCTTAGATTTATAATGAGACCTAAGTTTCTTAGCTTGAATAACGGCTCCAGTGTTAATACAATAGAGTGACACCGGTCCTTCAATCTTAGGAACGACTCCTAAATCTATGATGAATTTCTTCATCCAGACAGCTTTTTCAATGGCTTCACTAGCAGCAATGTACTCTGCTTCAATAATTGAGTGAACTACTGTCTGTTGCTTGAAACTCTTCCAACTCACTACCCCACCATTTAGGATAAACACATATCCTAATATTTACTTGTTATTATCCAGATCAAATTGAAAACTAGAATCTGTATATCTCTCTAGTTTCAACTCTGAGCCTCCATATATGAGAAAAACATCTTTAGTCCTTCTTAGGTACTTCAGAATATTTTTCACAGCTTTCCAATGATCCTCTCCTGGATTAGTCTGAAATCTGCTAGCTACACCCAAAGCATAAGCTACCTCAAGCTTGGTACATAGCATGGCATACATAATAGATTCCACTGCTGAAGCATAAGGGATTTCATTCATCCTCTTCCTCTCTTCTGGTGTCTTAGGATACATTTTCTTAGAGAGACGTATACCATGACTTGCAGGCAGGTAACTTCTCTTACTTGCCTCCATATTAAATCTCTTTAATATGAGATCTATGTACCGTGACTGGGATAAGCCTAACATCTTTTTAGATCTATCTCTATAGATCTTTATACCTAGTATATAGGATGTTTCACCCAAGTCTTTCATGGAAAACTTATTCGATAGTCAAGTTTTGACCGATTGCATCATTAGGATATCATTCCCAATAAGCAGTATGTCATCGATATACAGAACTAAGAAGACAATAGCACTCCCACTTGTCTTCTTATACACATACAGTTCATCCTTATTTTTGATAAAGCCAACCTCTTTGACTGTCATATCAAATCAGATGTTCCAACTCCTCGAAGCCTGCTTCAATCCACAAATGGATCTCTTAAGCTTGCATACTTGATTTGCCCTCCCACTTGAGATAAATTCCTCTAGCTGAATCATATAGACCTCTTCCTCTAGATTACCATTGAGGAATGCGGTCTTGACGTCCATCTGTCAAATCTCATAATTGTAGTATGCTGCTATAGCAAGCAAAATTCAGATTGATTTGAGCATAGCCACTGGTGAGAAGGTTTGATCATAGTCAATCTTTGCCTTTGTTTGAAATCCTTTGCCACCAACCTAGCTTTGTAGGTTTCTACGTGACCATCTACTCTGATCTTCTTTTTGAAGACCCACTTGCACCCTATTGGGGTCACACCCTCAGGTGCATTAACCAAGGTCCACACTTGGTTGGTATATATTGAGTCCATCTCAGATTTCATGACTTTCAGCTATCTGTCTGAGTCTCTACTCATGACAGTTTCTGAATAAATCAATGGATCATCATCTTGAATGATGTTGATCATATTGTCATTCTCAATGATAAAACTATATCTCAAATGTGCTTGATGCACACTATCTAACCTTCGAAGAGGAGGTGTGCATTGTGGATGTACCTCATCCTTGGGTACTTCTGATTGAGGATCTTCTTGTGGTCCAACCACAGGTATTTCTAGATCAGTTTGTAAATCATTAACTTTCATAAGTTAAATATCCCTCCCATTGCCTCCTTCTTGGATAAATTTATTTTTCAAGAAAATGGTGTACCTACTAACAAATACCTTTTGTTTAGTAAGGTGGTAGAGGTAGTATCCATTAGTTTTCTTAGAATATCCTATAAACCTACACTTGTCTGATCTAGCACTAAGCTTATATCAAAAAATAATTTTGACATAAGCATGACAGCCCCAAATCTTAAGATGTTTAAGATTAGGCTTCCTTACCTTTCATATCTCATATGGTGTGCTTACAATAGACTTTGTGAAGGAACCAGATCTAGGGTTTTAGGGTTAGATCTTGAAACTTTTTCAAGATCAGGCAGTGGAAGACTAAAATAAATCAAAATTTATTTTCTAAAATTAGAAAATTTTTAGATCTTAGATTTTATTACATGATTATTACATAGCATTAAATCAAAAATTAAAATATATAGAGCATGAACTACATATTGATCATATCAACATGTTTCTATACTACATCTAATGTATGTATTAAACAATAGATCAGATCTATTACCTTGCAAATTAGATGTTCTAACCTTGTTGATCTGGGTTTGAGGATGATGTTGCAAACTGCACATGCGTCCGATCTCTAGGAGTCATCCACACGAGCCCATGAATCTCGACTAGAAGTCTTGCTTCAGGAAATCAGCACAGTATGCTAGTACTGCACTGATCCTTCTTCGATGGTTGATCAGGTACCTCTTTCTTTTTGATTTGGACTCTTCCAAAGATGAAAAATAGGAGGAGGAGTTTCAGATCTGAGATGCTCTCAGAAAACTCAAGATGGAGGAAGGAAAGAGATGAAACTAACAACCCTAGAAGAAGACCCTCTGCTTCTTCTCTTTACTCTGTCCTAGACACCCTGTCTTGTGTCTATTATATCTTCATGACCCAAAGGTATTTCTCTTTGATTTTTGGATGCCCCTAAGGACACTCAAATCTCTATGTTCACCAAAAATTTTATAAAGAAACTCAATTTATAGAGAGAGATATGATAGAGTCCTTGTCTAGGTCAAATACCTAGTCAAGACTTATCCAAACATGGCAAGATAAGGGGCACCCAACTCTTGGGTGCCTCCTCCTTATTTTCATGAATGGACCACTAGAAAAAGATGCACAATGTGTGCCCTAAAAGCCATAAAAATTTTCAAAAAAATCTGAGTAAATTCAGTGCAAAAAAGAAAGAGTTTTAGATTTTTAAAATTCTATCTCATAGAATTTGAAATCCAAACTTATTCCTACTTTGATTTGATCCACAACCACTTTTCATGTATGAAAGAAGAGAGGAAACTTTTTGGACATGGGAAAGACCTAGGAGAGGGCTTTTGTCGCACAAAATAAGAGGGGATTGGCATGGAATAAGAGAGAGGGCGTAGGGGGGCTTATGTGCCGCAAGGTGGAATCCTTGTCTTACTAGGATTCTATCTTATGACTTGTTTCAATTTGGTTTCTCAAACCAAATCAAATTAAAATTAGATCAATCCAATTAAAATAAATCTTATCCCAATTAAAAACCTAATTTAATCAGATTAAATTAGATTTAAATCTGATTTAATTATTTAATCAAATTAGAAATTAGATTGGTCCAAGTCCTAATTGAACTAGGACTAGTTTTTTTTCTTGCACTTGGCTTATTCAATAAACCAATTGGACTTGATCCAATCCAGCCCAAACCAAATCTAATTAAGTCATATTCAATTAGACTTAATCTTAGCCCATTGACTTAATCAAATTAAGCCAATTAGCAATCGAATTGCTAATCGATCCTCCTGCAACACTTGCACTAGGTTAAATGTCAATCGTATTGATCATTTAACCCTAGAATGATTCTTAATCATTGATCAACCATCCGATCAGATCATAAACTCTAATGTGTGTGACCTCATAGGTCCGAACCTAAGTCGGTAATATAGAAATAAATTTTTATACCAATTGAAGTGACCATCTAGCAATGGTACCTGACGATCGGTAGGTCGAATGTGTAGAACAACATCCTTAGAACCCTTGCAGATATAGTTTTCATATAATTCATCCCCTTGACCACAATGATCATAGGACACCTCAGAGTTCAACTGTCAACTCTGATCAGGTTATCCACATTGTATTTCAAAATATCAAATCCATCTGATGGATTATCCTGACCAAGGTTTTGCTAAATTAAAATACAGTGACTCATTCTTCTCCAACTCTTGGAGTGGTCAATCTCATCTCGATCATACTCTGACTTCGCAAGTACTTGACTATGCCCAGAAGCCTTCCATCACTGAATTAAAAATTTAGTTAGTCCAATACCAAAGCACAGTGAGTTGCTTGCAAGTCACTGAGGCGATCTCAAGTCTAAGGGATACTTATACCTATATCCCATCAAAGACATTCTCGATAGTAGAATGCCCTAGAGTTGGTCACGTTCAATGACGATGTATCCTTACATCTCACCTGTATGCCATACCAGTGTCTCCACACTCCTTGGTTAAGAGGATAACTAACCCATATGGCCTACAGCAAACTATGCTCGATAGAAGCTGTCGTCCTTATTAACAGCCTATCATTTGATCATGAACAGTTTTAAGGACTAATCGATAAATTCTCTTTTTATCGAATCTAAATAATCTTAAGGACTTCATCATAACAATGAAGTTCATTAGAAGATGAAAGCTTATGATGAAAATACCAAATATATTTTATTTATTAACAAATCAATTACAATACTTGGTTGCTCAACCATCAATAGCTTGACGATTGACTTTTGGGACATATTTTCCAACAACTTCATTTGTCTTAAAGCCACTCGGCACAGTATCTAATGCCCATCTTTGACTTATGGTTGTCGAACTCCTTTATTGCCAGAGCTTTAGTGAAGGGGTCGATCAAGTTCTCTTTTCCGTCAATCTTCTGAAGGTCGATGTCATCTCGATCTACGATCTCTCGATCAGGTGAAAGCGACGCAAAATGTACATCATCCGCTGGTGTGCTTTGAGTTTCTTCGCCTGAGCTATGGCACCAGTGCTATCGCAGTAGAGCAGGACCGAACCATTGAGAAAGGATGGTACTTCGAGCTCAGTGATGAATTTTCTCAGCCATACAGCTTCTTTCGCGGCATCCGATGCTGCGTGTACTCGGCTTCACAAATAGAGTCTGCCATAGTATGTTGCTTGAAACTCTTCTAGCAGATGGCTCCACCATTCAGAGTAAAGATTTAACCTGACACGCTTCTACTGTCATCATGGTCAGACTGAAAGCTAGAGTCTGTGATGTTAGATGTATGTCCTAGATGTCAGATTGGCTGACACATTCCTATACAAATGTAAGGAGAAATTTATAATTTTGACTATAAATAAATAAAAAGATTATTCTACTATCACACTGTGTACATTATGTTCGTGATACATCCTTTGAGTTAGTAGAAATGTTAATTCATATTTTCAAGAGTTCAAAATTTAAGGCATAAATTTACATAACTAACTCATAAATAGCTCCTGACCATAGGATCATCATGAGGATGGTGATCGATCTGAAAAGTTGGTGTACGATCGCTTTCTTAGGATAGATGTGTCTTGAGTCTACGGTGTGGAGACACTAGAGTGAGAGTACAGCTATTCATTGAGAATGAGAATACTGAGCGTGACCACCTCGAGCAGTCATAAAAAAGTCTATCTTCTCATCGATGACTAGCTCGATGCTGCAGCTGTGTGTCTAGTTCTTTGACCTGAGGTACATTGATAGTTCACCTTGAGTGTGTTATAGTTTGACTACACCATAATTCAGTCTCCTAGCCATTTGGAACCCTAAGGTGTATGTTGGCTGTAGCATATTCATTGTAGAAATCAGATCGCATCAAGATGGATCTATCAACCTTGGTAGATAAGAGGAGTAGTCCTATGATGATCGAAAGATTGAGTCCTTAAGCCCATGGCCATAGCAGAGTGAAATAATGGAAAAGAATTTTTCATTAAGGTATCACATCAGACTTGGATCAATCGATTGATTCATATGACTGATGTTGGGTTTGATGAGTTCACTTAACCCTAATTTAGTCGGGACTCATGATAGAAGAACTCAATCACATAGGTAGCTGACCGAGAGGTTCATCTTCATTTCTGATGGGTTGCCACCATATACTGCTAGGTGTCACTGATGAATTTTAGAAGCAATTAGAATAATCTTGATGATCGATCATTCTAATTATCTAAATCAGAAGAGTTCTGATCCATCGAAAGGAGTTTTGATGATGTCGATGATGAGATTACGACATGCTCATTATCATATGAAAATGATGAAGGAAAAACCACCTTTTTCCTGTGTAGGATCTTTCAGATTTCACCAAATCTGGGATGGAATAAATTTTATATTTTATATTTTATACTATTTTAGATCTAATGTCTATTATATTAATTTTACTATCTGATATTTAAAATCTAAAATTAAATCTAAAAGTATGAGACATATAGACATACCTCAAGGGTAATCTAATTACCCTGTAGATGATCGCAGCACTGCCAGAGGTTCTGATATAGCCACGCAAGCGCCTGGCCTCTACCAGTATCCACTCAGGTAGGATCTAAAATATCTTCTCCTCATGATTCTACACTCCAAAAATCAGATCAATATCTAATTTGGAAGTACTTCAGAATTCCTTCTGAAGTTGGAGCAGCAGCCTGTCGAAGATGTCCTGCAGCCTTCTGTTCCAGGTATCACCATGCCTTGTACCTTTGCCAGATGAATGTCCAACTTCTTGGATGTGAAGAGGAGAGAAAGGAGAGCAGGGAGGATATGGAGAAGAGGGGAGGGGGTGGCAGCTAATGGGTTTTTTGCATAAAATAAGTTCTATCTCAAAACCCTAGGTGCAATAGGGTTTATATAGATCCTGTATGCTGCGAAGTGCCACATCATTCGACCAATCAAAAAATTCCAATAAATTTTGGAAAATTTTGATTGATTGAGTGATATCATCTGATTATATCAGATAAGAATCTCCATGCTCTCTCCTATGTTGGCACCAACATTGGATAAGCACAAATAAGGTGGCGCCAAAGAGTCCAAGTTTATCAGGACTCTTTGGTTCTTATCCATTTGGGGCACCCACTTAAATCCAATTGAGCTCACACCATAATCTGATTACGGCACCCAATTTGAAGTGGTTTGGACATGTGGACACTCCACAAAAATCCTCCAATGAATCCTCTTCAGTTTAAGATCCATATGTCAACTTTTGACAGATGTCCTAAAATGAAATTGGTAGGTGCTAGAAATTAGCAGGTGTTGTCTTAAATTCATCTCATGAATTAAGACAAGACTTTTTTGAACTGAACAAGCTTCAATTAGACTGAGAGAAATCTTTTCAAGATTCTCTGAATGAGCCAGATCACATTTGGTTCAGTAGAGACAGAAAAGATTACACGAGGAAAAAGTTAGGCTCAATCGAGTGCTAGCACGATTTCCTTGAACCTAATTGGATCTTATCCAAATCAATTGGGGTAGCCCAATTGATGACATCCAGACCCTAACCTTTGTTTGTGTGATCTAGTTAGGTTCAATTCTGTATGGTAATGAGACATGTCATGATCTCATCATCAACATCATCGAAACTCCTTTCGATGGACCAGAACTCTTCTGATTCAGACAATTAGAATGATCGATCATCAAAATCATTCTAATTGCTTCCAAAATCCACCAGTGACACCTAGCAGTATATGGTGGCAACCCATCAGAACTGAAGATGAACCTCTTTGTGCAGCTACCTGTGCGATTGAGTTTCTCTATCATGAGTCCCGACTGAATTAGGATTAAGGTGAACTCATCAAACCCAACATCAGTCATATGAATCAATCGATCGATCCGAGTTCGATGTGAAACCCAATGGAAAACCTTTTTCCATTATTTCACTCTGCCATAGCCATGGGCTTAAGGACTCGATCTTTCGATCACCATAGGACTACTTCTCTCATCTATCGAGGTTGATAGATCCCATCTTGGTGCGATCTGGTTCCTACAATGGATATGCTACAGCCAACATACACCTCAGGGTTCTGAATGGCTAGGAGATCAAGTTATGGTGTAGTCAAACTATAACATACTCAAGGTGAACCATCGATGCACCTCAGGTCAAAGAACTAGATACATAACTGCAGCATCGAGCTAGTCATCGACGAGAAGGTAGACTTCCTTATGACTGCTCGAGGTGGTCATTATCAGTACTCTCATTCTCAATGAATACCTATACTCTCGCTCCGATGTCTCCATACCATAGACTCAAGACTCATCTACTCTAAGGAAGCGATCGTACACCAATCTTTCAGATCGATCACCATCCTCGTGATGATCCTATGGACAGGAGCAGTTTATGAGTTAGTTATGTAAATTCATACCTTAAATTTTCAACTCTTGAAAATATGAATTTACATTCTCACTAACTCAAAGGATGTATCACAGACACAATGTATACAATGTGATAGAAGAATAATCCTTTTATTCATTTATAATCAAAATTATAAATTTGCCCTTAGTTCTGTACAGGAATGTGTCAGTCGATCTGACATCTAAGGCACACATCTAACAAACTCTCACTTGACCTAATGCCAATTGGCTACATATCTAAGTCTCATCTTCTCAAGGTGTGCTTCGATCTTCTATTGGCCCAATGGCTTAGTCAGTGGATCTGCCACATTGTTTGCGGAGTCAACTCTCTTGACCTCGACATAACCTTTTTCGAGGTAATCACGGATCAGATGGAATCGCCGCTCGATGTGCTTGGACTTCTGGTGAGATCTTGGTTCCTTAGCTAGGGCTATGGTGCCATTATTATTATAGTAAAGAGGGATGGCATCCGATGACATTACTCTAAGCTTTGTGGCAAACTTCTTGTACCAGAATGCCTCTTTTGCAGCTTCCGATGCAGCAATATACTCTGCCTCCATGGTGGAATCTGTAATTACCATTTGCTTGGAACTCTTCCAGCTAACTGCACCACCATTGCAAATGAATAGACTCCCAGATGTCGACTTTCGATCATCTATATCGGACATAAAGTCTGAGTCTGTAAATCTCTGAATCTGGAGTTCTCCATTCCCAAAGACTAGATACATATCCTTAGTCCTTCTCAAGTACTTAAGGATACATTTCACAGAAGTCCAGTGCTCTTCGCCTGGATTCGACTGATATATGCTTGTGACATTCACAGCATGGGCTATATCAAGTCGTGTACATAGCATGGCATACATGAGGCTCCCTATTGCCAAAGCATAAGGGATCTTGCTCATGCGTTCAATCTCCTCAGGTGTGCTAGGGCACATCTTCTTGGAGAGATGAATGCCATGTCTAAAAGGCAATAAACCTCTTTTGGAGTTATCCATGCTAAACCTTTTTAGCACCTCCTCTATGTACATCTTCTGTGAAAGTCCCAGCATCCTATTTGGTCTATCTCTATAGACCTTAATACCCAGTATAAAGGATGCCTCTCTTAGATCTTTCATAGAGAACTCCTTAGACAACCATACTTTGACTGAGGTCAACATGGAAATGTCATTCCCAATTAGGAAGATGTCATCCACGTACAATACGAGGAAGACAACTGCGCTCCCACTGACCTTTTTGAACACACATGGTTCCTCCTCATTCTTGATGAAACCAAATGTTGGGTATAAAATACCCCCAGCCAAAGTCCTCAACAGAATCAACGACTCCGCCAACAAGGCCGACCTTAAAAGAAGACTCCGCCCGGACTCCTACGGGGGCCGGGCTTCGCCCTCGACTCCAACGGCTGCAGATAGACTTCGTCCGGACTCCTACGGGAGTCTGACTCCGCCGACAACTCCGACCTCAAGTTGACTCCACCCGGACTCCTACGGGAGCCGGGCTCCGTCCTCAAACATCAACTGCTAGTAAGCCCCGTCCGGACTCCTACGGGAGCCGGACTTCACCAACAACTTTGATTGCAGGAAGACTCCGCCCGGACTCCTACGGGGGCCGGGCTTCACCCTCGACTCCAACGGTTGCAGACAGACTTCGTCCGGACTCCTACGGGAGCCGGACTCCGCCGACAACTCCGACCTCAAGTTGACTCCGTCCGTCTCCTACGGGAGCCAGGCTCCATCCTCAACATCAACTGCTGGTAAGCCCCATCCGGACTCCTACAGAAGCCAAACTTCGCCAACAACTTTGATTGCAGGAAGACTCCGCCCGGACTCCTACGGGGGCCGGGCTTCGCCCTCGACTCCAACGGCTGCAGACAGACTTCGTCCGGACTCCTACGGGAGCCGGACTCCGCCGACAACTCCGACCTCAAGTTGACTCCGTCAGGCTCCTACGGGAGCCGGGCTCCATCCTCAACATCAACTGCTGGTAAGCCTCGTCCGGACTCCTACGGGAGCCGGACTTCGCCAACAACTTTGATTGCAGGAAGACTCCGCCCGGACTCCTACGGGGGTCGGGCTTCGCCCTCGACTCCAACGGCTGCAGACAGACTTCGTCCGGACTCCTACAGGAGCCGGACTCCGCCGACAACTCCGACCTCAAGTTGACTCCGCCCGGACTCCTACGGGAGCCGGGCTCCATCCTCAAACATCAACTACTAGTAAGGCCCGTCCGGACTCCTACGGGAGCCGGACTTCGCCAACAACTTTGACTGCAGGAAGACTCCGCCCGGACTCCTACGGGGGTCGGGCTTTGCCCTCGACTCCAACGGCTGCAGACAGACTTCGTCCGGACTCCTACGGGAGCCAGACTCCACCGACAACTCCGACCTCAAGTTGACTCCGTCCGGCTCCTACGGGAGCCGGGCTCCGTCCTCAACATCAACTGCTGGTAAGCCCCGTCCGGACTCCTACGGGAGCCGGACTTCGCCAACAACTTTGATTGCAGGAAGACTCCGCCCGGACTCCTACGGGGGCCAGGCTTCGCCCTCGACTCCAACGGCTGCAGACAGACTTCGTCCGGACTCCTATGGGAGCCGGACTCCACCGACAACTCCGACCTCAAGTTGACTCCGCCCGGACTCCTACGGGAGCCGGGCTCCATCCTCAACATCAACTGCTGGTAAGCCCCGTCCGGACTCCAACGGGAGCCGACTTCGCCAACAACTTTGATTGCAGGAAGACTCCGCCCGGACCCCTACGGGAGCCGGGCTTCGCCCTCGACTCGAACGACTGCAGACAGACTTCGTCCGGACTCCTACGGGAGCCGGACTCCGACGACAACTTCAACCGCAAGGGGGACTCCGCCCGAGCCGGGCTACGTCGCTGACTCCGATTGCCGGTATGATCCGTTCGGACTCCCACGGGAGCCGGACTTTCCACCTGACTTTAGTTGCAGAGGACTCCGCCCGGACTCCTATGGGAGCCGGACTTTGCATCTGATTTTGATTGCAGGGGATTCCACCCGACTCCCACAGGAGCCGGGCTCCACCCACTACCCCAACCGCAAGGAGGACTCCGCCCGGACCCCTACGTGGGGTCAGACTCCGACCACTGCGAACTTCAGCCGACAGATCTGCACTCCCAGGCCACGATAAACGGCCACGATCATGCTCCACTTCCTACGACGGATTTCGCGCAGCTCCATCACCCCCTGACAGGCCGCAGTACGGTCGCAACACTGTTCCGCTCCCTACGATGGATCTCACGCGGCTCCATTACTACCTGACAGGCCACGATAAATGGCCACGATCCTGCTCCACCTCCTGCAATGGATACCGCACGATTCTTCCATCCGCTGGCAAGACGCGATAGCAAACGCCGCCCCACTTCCCGTGGCAGATTCCACGTGGCACGCCCCAGTGATGGCCACGGGCTTACCCCACTACTCTTCGCAGCAAATTCGCCTGACTCTGGGCAGCCCACTACCAGGCGGTTACAAACGTCGCCATCAATCCGTTACCTCCTCCACCTATAAAAAGGAGGACCCAGATACGTTATTCTATAAGCTCATTTCTTATCCCAAAACTCTGCTAAATTCTCCATTCGAGCGCTCCATTCTTGTTGAGGCAGAGAACTGACTTGAGCGTCAGAGGGTCTTGCCGGAGCAACCCCACCTCCGGTTTAGACTTCCCTTGCAGGTCCCGACGGCGACCGTGACTTCCCTGACTCCAGCTTCTCCGGCGCAAGCAGATTTCTGCACCAACAGGATTGGCGCTAGAGGAAGGGTGCGAACCTTCGCAGTACCCTTGTTCTTAAAGGAGCGCTCAACGGATCCACTTCCGGCCATCTTCTCTGGTACCCACTCCTCCTTCCTTCGTCTGATGCCTTCTTGCGAGGCCTTTGCACAATTATCTCCGGCTATGGTCGCCGATGAGGAGTGGCCGGATGATCGGCCTCTGTCGGATTCCGTCAATGCCATCTCGGGAGAATCCCGGTGGGGGACAACCAACATACCGGCTGCATCCCCCAAGCGACAAAAAGTTGGAGAACCCATAACCTTTACCGAAGAAGACACCCAGGGAGTCCAATTCCCTCATAACGATGCGGTCGTGGTTTCCTTGAATATAGCAAACTACGACGTCTGTCGCATTCTCGTCGATAACGGAAGTTCGGCCGACATCTTGTTCTACGATGCCTTTTCAAGAATGTCCACTCTAGGCGGACATCTGAGACCGATTTGCTCCCCCTTGATAGGGTTTACCGGTGATGCCGTTCCGACGGAGGGAATGATGGCTTTGACTGTGACCGCGGGTCAGTATCCAAAGCAGTCCAGGGCTCTGGTGAATTTCTTGGTGGTAAAGGCGCCATCCGCCTACAATGCGATCCTTGGCCGACCCGGCCTTAATGCTCTTCGAGCTGTCGTATCGACCTACCATTTGAAACTGAAGTTCCCCACCAGCCAGGGGATTGGAGAGGTCCGGGGAGACCAAGCCCTAGCTAGATACTGCTACAACATCGCCTTGCAAAGAAGCAATCAATCGGACCCCTGTCCTGTCGATGGATTGGATGCTCGCGATGACCTCACTGAAGAGAGGGGCGCCCAATCGAAGATCTAGTACCAATCCCTTTGAATGATGGGGACGCGGATCATGTGGTGCTAATTGGTTCCAACCTGGGGGAGGAGGTGCGGACGCGTCTTATTGATTTTCTATGAAGAAATGCGGACATTTTCGCTTGGGTTCCAGTGACATGCTAGGGATTGACACGGAAGTCATGGAGCATCATCTGGCTATCGACCCAAGGCATCGACCGACAAAATAAAAAATCCGGAGTCATGCCCCGGAGAGGCAGAAGGCGATAGCCGAGGAAGTGGATAAGCTTCTTAAGGCCGGATTCATTAAGGAAGTCAATTATCCTGATTGGATTTCAATGTTGTTTTGGTCAAGAAAGCAAACGGCAAGTGGAGGATGTGTATAGACTTCAAAAAGCTGAATAAGGCTTGTCCAAAGGATAGCTACCCCCTTCCCAGAATCGACCAACTGGTGGATGCTACTTCAGGCCATGAGCTCCTCACTTTTATGGATGCGTTCTCCGGCTATAATCAAATTAGAATGGCATCGGAAGATGAAGAAAAGATAGCTTTCATCACTAATCGCGGCCTTTACTGCTATAGGATCATGCCATTCGGCCTCAAAAATGCAGGCGCAACCTACCAACGGCTGGTGAACAAAATCTTCAAAGAGCAGATCGGCCGAAACATGGAGGTCTACGTGGATAATATGCTTGTAAAAAGCAGGTCTTCCAGAAATCATGTCGCCGACCTTGAGGAAACCTTTGACGCTCTTCAAAAGTATAGAATGAAGCTGAACCCAACTAAATGCGCTTTTGGGGTAACCTCAGGAAAGTTTCTGGGCTTTATGGTATCAGGGCGCAGGATTGAGGCCAATCCAGAGAAAATTCATGCCATCCAAGAGATGACCGCCTCAAGGTCGATCAAGGAGGTTCAGTGCCTCACAGGGAGGAAGCGGCTCTTAATCGCTTTGTCGCGAGGTCGGTCGAACGATGCTTGCCCTTCTTTCAAACCCTCAAGCAGCTGAAGAACTTCTGTTGGACCTCTGAATGCCAACAGGCATTCGAAGAATTAAAAAGCTATCTTAGCTCACCCCCGCTGTTGGCGAAGCCTGAACCTGGGGAGGAACTATTTTTGTACCTGGCAGTCTCTCCCACGGCCCTCGCGGCCGTCCTTGTCAAAGAAGAAATGAAAGTCCAGTGACCAGTCTACTACATTAGCTGCGCGTTGAGGGACGCCGAGATCAGGTACACCAAATTAAAAAAACTGACCTACGCCTTGTTGATTGAAGCTCGGAGTCTCCGACCCTACTTTCAGGGGCACACTGTGACGCTACTCACTGATCAACCAATCAAGGTGGTTTTGCACCGAGCTGACACCTCCGGAAGAATGGCAAAATGGGCGATTGAGCTCACAGAATTCGACATCAACTACAGACCTAGACCAGCAATAAAGGCCCAAATATTGATAGATTTCGTAGTAGAGTGCACCATCTCAGAGGAGGCCGAGCTTGAGCAAGGCGAAGTTGACGACCTGAAGTCTCACCCGAACTCCCCCAACGAAGAGGCCGATCCCTCCGATTACTTTTGGACCCTCTATGTGGATGGATCTTCCAACATGGCAGGCGCGGGTGCAGCCTGATCTTGGTCAGCCCAGAGGGAGTCATCGCGGAGTACGCTCTGCGTTTCGAGTTTCCCGCAACAAACAATAGAGCGGAATATGAAGCTCTGATCGCAGGATTAAGGATCGCCAAAGAGCTGGGAATAGGTCAACTCCGGGTACACAGCGACTCCCAACTAGTGGTGGGATAAGTCAGCGGGAGCTTCGAAGCGCGGGAGGACAGTATGACCAGATACCTTGAGAAGGTAAAGGAGCTCACCCCCGCCTTTAGCAGCTTCAGCATTAAATAGATTCCAAGGCTGGAGAATACCAGAGCCGATCTTCTCTCCAAATTGGCGACATCGGCTCCGACCGAATTGCCCAAAGGCATCCTCTTTGAAGTTCTAAAACACCCGAGTACAGAAGAATCGCGGCCCGTAATGGAGATCAACCACGAGCCCAGCTGGGTTGACCTGCTGATAATCTATCTCAGAGATGGAGTCCTCCCCCAGGATGCGAAAGAAGCTCGGAAACTCCGAAATCAAGCCTCGAGATACCTCTTTTATGAGGGTAAACTGTACAAGAGATCATACTCCTTGCCCCTCTTAAAATGCCTTCGGCCCTTGAAAGCTGACTACGCCTTATGGGAAGTACACGAGGGAGTTTGCGAAAACCATTTAGGAGCCAGGTCTTTATTCCACAAGCTACTCCGCCAAGGATACTACTGGCCAACGATGCATCATGATTCGATTGAATATGTCAAAAAGTGTGATCGATGCCAGAGATACGCCAACGTCCAGAGACAGCCTGCCACCGAGCTCACACCTTTGAGTGCCCCATGGCCTTTTGCACAATGGGGGATGGACATCCTTGGCCCCTTTCCCATGGCGTCTGGACAAAGGAAGTTTCTCCTTGTAGCGATCGACTACTTCACCAAATGGATTGAAGTCGAACCACTAGCGAAAATCACAGAAGCGAAAGTGCAAGATTTCGTCTGAAAATCCATCGTTTGTAGGTTTGGTTTGCCTAGAACCCTAATCACTGACAATGGGTGGCAATTCGCGGGAGCCAGATTCGCCGAATTTTGCGAAGATCTAAACATCTCCCACAACTTCACGTCAGTAGCCCATCCTCAGGCGAATGGCGAAGCTGAGGTGACTAACAGAACCCTTTTGCAGGAGATTAAGACAAAGCTTGAAAAAGCAAAAGGAACTTGGGCGGACGAGCTTTATCATGTGCTATGGGCGTATCGAACTACCCAGAGGTTACCTACGGGGGAAACCCCCTTTGCTTTAGCCTTCGAAACGAAAGCCGTCATCCCGATCGAACTTAAACTCCCGTCGGCACGAGTCGTGGCATTCGATGGACACCAAAATTCACAAAGTCTTAGAGCCAACCTCGACCTACTAGAAGAAAGACGGGAGATCGCTCAGGTTCGAATGGCAGCCTACAGACAGAAAGTTGCTCGATATTATAACGCCCGGGTCAAGAACAAAGCCTTTAAAGCAGGAGATCTAGTGCTTCGACGAGCTGCTGTCTCGCAACCTCAGGACCGGGGGAAAATCGCCCCAAACTGGGAGGGACCTTATGAAGTCAAAGAAGTAGTCCGGCCCGGTACTTATTATCTTAAGGAGCTCGGAGGAGCCGACCTCCCGTGGCCGTGGAGCTCAAAAAACTTACGGATGTACTACCAGTGACTTTGTTTTAATCGAAAACCACATATCCACATGTCTTTGGGCAATTCAAACAAACTGTATCAAAAATGAAAGGGCAACCTCGTAAAGTCGAAGGCCCGGTTCCATTTAGACCGGATGGGGGAAGAGGCCTTACAACATCCATATGTGCCCCCACAGCCCTGTTAGAGACAGGAGGAGAACCTCGCCCTAACTTGAGCAAAGTTGAAGGTCCGGTTCCATTTAGACCTGATGGGGGGAGAGGCCTTACAACGCCCATATGTGCCCCCACAGCCCTGTTAGGGACAGGAGGAGAACCTCGCCCTAACTTGAGCAAAGTCGAAGGCCCGGTTCCATTTAGACCGGATGGGGGGAGAGGCCTTACAACGCCCATATGTGCCCCCACAGCCCTGTTAGGGATAGGAGGAGAACCTCGCCCTAACTTGAGCAAAGTCGAAGGCCCGATTCTTTTAGACCAGATGGGGGGAGAGGCCTTACAACGCCCTAATGTGCCCCCACAGCCATGTCAGGAACAGGAGGAGAATCTCGTCCTGACATGAGCAAAGCCGAAGGCCCGATTCTTTTAGATCGGATGGGGGAAGAGGCCTTACAGCGCCCTAACGCACCCCCACAGCCAAGCCAGGAACGGGAGGAGAACCTCACACTGGCTCGAACAAAAAGGAAGACTTCACCCGGACTCCTACGGGAGCCGGACTCCGTCCACAAGGAAGACTTCACCCGGACTCCTACGGGAGCCGGGTTCCGTCCACAAGGAAGACTTCACCCGGACTCTTACGAGAGCCGGGTTCCGGCCACGACGCCAAGGAAGACTTCGCCCGAACTCCTACGAGAGCCAGGCTCCACCCACAACTCCAACTTCAAGAGGGATTCTCCGTCCGGACTCCCACCGGAGCCGAACTTAGCCTCGACTTCAGCGGAGAAAAACTCCAAGCAATAAAGGAAGGCAGTGGATTGCAACAGTGATGATTGGAAAACAAACAGCGCCCGAGGGCAACGGAAGCTCGGACCCCCGAATTCAAGCCCTAGGAGGGACCTCGGGTCCGAATGGCCCCGAGCGAACCTCTAGCCATTGATGGAAAAGTGACAACCGGGTATCTTCGAACGGCGTAAAAGTCGAAAAGGAGCTCGGCAGATAACAACCCTACACGAATAAAAGAAGTCGTCGATGACCTTAGGACGACGTAAAAAAAAAAAAAAAAAAGAAAATACGTAAAAAAAAAAAAAAAGGAAAGAAAAAAGAGAAGAAAGAGGAAAGGAAAATGAAGAAGCTCGACAAACAACTATTCGATGCAAGATGCAGACAAGGTAGCAAAATCTCCTTTTCATTTAACAAGATATATGTTACAAGACCCGGTGGGTCAAGAAAAAAAAAAGAGAAGATATACATCATTACAAGCCTCACGAACACAGTTCGGGAAGGATATACCGGAGGCCGCTCCCAGCTGCAAACTCCTCTCCCCGTCTCTGTCCTTCTCAGCCGCGTTCTCCAGTGCGTGTAACGGACCTATCGGCTCTCGCCTCGCCTCGCTTCGCTCCATCTCCGAAGTCCCAACCCTAGGGGAAAAAGGGTGGGATAGATTCTCGGGGGCGATAAGGGCAACGACAGCAGTGACGAAGACCTATTTCAAGAAGAGCCGGAGTCACCTTGGAGGCAGTGGTGACGCCAGAAATATGCTCCATCTCCGAATGCTCCACGACAGCCGCCATCCAAAATGCTCCGGCAAGGTCAGCATGCGCTACTTCCACCGTCCCCGCAATAGATTTTGCTGCCCCACCATCGACGCCGACCGCTTCTGGTCCCTCGACCCCGACGGCATCAAAAATCCCGCCACAGCTTATGACGACAGCTCTGCCCTCTTGACCGGTATCACCCCGCCTTGCTACTCCAAAATTTTCGGACAGAATAACTTCACCGGCGGCCCCCGTTATTAAACCCCTGTTGTTGAAGGAATTCTTCCTTGAGCCCCCTTTAAAACGACGGAGACCCTCACCGACCGCTGTTCTCCTCCTCACCTTCCTCCAAGCCCTAGACATCCCTTCAAGAATGGCCTCCGGGGTAGAAGACATGGTGTGGGAACCCTCAGAGAAGAATTGGGGAGCTGAAGAAGGCAAGGACTGGTGCGAGGGAAGTAGCTGAGTAGCTAGGCTCTCAGGCGAAAGAAAGGTACCGTCCTATCAACAGGATGAAGCCACGAAGGGAGATTAGGGGGTTTAAATAGCTGACAGATCCTAGCGCAGTTATGCCGGGGGTGTTCCTGGGCCAACTGGTGCGTGCCACGTGTCCCACATGTCCCCCTCACCGCTATCGAGGGTTGACTGTTCACAAATTTCCGTAGCACGACGCTTGGGATCGCATTCCGACGGGGGTTCCGAAAAGACTCTTCAAGTCACCTTCACCAAAAAATGGGCTCTGACGTGCACGTGTTAAAGGCCAAAATATCTGGGGGCGCAGTGCGCGGGATTCGAAGGGACGGCTTCGACTGTGCCCATCTCTCTGTACTTCCTTCGTTCGAAATTCAAACTCGAAAGTAGGGGGACTGGTGTTGGGTATAAAATACCCCCAGCCGAAGTCCTCAACAGAATCAACGACTCCGCCAACAAGGCCGACCTTAAAAGAAGACTCCGCCCGGACTCCTACGGGGGCCAGGCTTCGCCCTCGACTCCAACGGCTGCAGACAGACTTCGTCCGGACTCCTACGAGAACGGACTCTGCCGACAACTCCGACCTCAAGTTGACTCTGCCTGGACTCCTACGGGAGCCGGGCTCCATCCTCAAACATCAACTACTAGTAAGTCCCATCCGGACTCCTACGGGAGCCAGACTTCGCCAACAACTTTGATTGCAGGAAGACTCCGCCCGGACTCCTACGAGGGCCGGGCTTCGCCCTCGACTCCAACGACTGCAGACAGACTTCGTCCGGACTCCTACGGGAGCCGGACTCCGCTGACAACTCCAACCTCAAGTTGACTCCATCCGGCTCCTACGGGAGTCGGGCTCCGTCCTCAACATCAACTGCTGGTAAGCCCCGTCTGGACTCCTATGGAAGCCGGACTTCGCCAACAACTTTGATTGCAGGAAGACTCCGTCCGGACTCCTACGAGGGCCGGGCTTCGCCCTCGACTCTAACGGCTGCAGACAGACTTCGTCCGGACTCCTATGGGAGTCGGACTCCGCCGACAACTCCGACCTCAAGTTGACTCCTTCCGGCTCCTACGGGAGCTGGGCTCCATCCTCAACATCAACTGCTGGTAAGCCCCGTCCGGACTCCTACGGGAGCCGGACTTCGCCAACAACTTTGATTGCAGGAAGACTCCGCCCGGACTCCTACGGGGGTCGGGCTTCGCCCTCGACTCCAACGGCTGCAGATAGACTTCGTCCGGACTCCTACGGGAGCCGGACTCCGCCGACAACTCCGACCTCAAGTTGACTCCGCCCGGACTCCTACGGGAGCCGGGCTCCATCCTCAAACATCAACTGCTAGTAAGCCCCATCCGGACTCCTACGGGAGCCGGACTTCGCCAACAACTTTGATTGCAGGAAGACTCCGCCCGGACTCCTACGGGGGCCGGGCTTCGCCCTCGACTCCAACGGCTGCAGACAGACTTCGTCCGGACTCCTACGGGAGCCGGACTCCGCCGACAACTCCGACCTCAAGTTGACTCCGTCCGGTTCCTACGGGAGCCGGGCTCCGTCCTCAACATCAACTGCTGGTAAGCCCCGTCCGGACTCCTACGAGAGCCAGACTTCGCCAACAACTTTGATTGCAGGAAGACTCCGCCCGGACTCCTACGGGGGTCGGGCTTCTCCCTCGACTCCAACGGCTGCAGACAGACTTCGTCCGGACTCCTACGGGAGCCAGACTCCGCCGACAACTTGACCTCAAGTTAACTCCGCCCGGACTCCTACGGGAGCCGGGCTCCGTCCTCAACATCAACTGCTGGTAAGCCCCGTCCGGACTCCTACGGGAGCCGGACTTCGCCAACAACTTTGATTGCAGGAAGACTCCGCCCGGACCCCTACGAGAGCCGGGCTTCGCCCTCGACTCCAACGGCTGCAGACAGACTTCGTCCAGACTCCTACGGGAGTCAGACTCCGATGACAACTTCAACCGCAAGGGGGACTCCACCCGAGCCGGGCTCCGTCGCTGACTCCGATTGCCGGTAAGATCCGTTCGGACTCCCATGGGAGCCATACTTTCCACCTGACTTTAGTTGCAGAGGACTCCGCCCGGACTCCTACGGGAGCCAGACTTTGCATCTGATTTTGATTGCAGGGGATTCCACCCAGACTCCCACGGGAGCCGGGCTCCACCCACTACCCCAACCGCAAGGAGGACTCCGCCCGGACCCCTACGTGGGGTCAGACTCTGACCACAGCCGAACTTCAGCCGACAGATCTGCACTCCCAGGCCACGATAAACGGCCACGATCATGCTCCACTTCCTGCGGCGGATTCCACGCAGCTCCATCACCCCCTGACAGGCCGCAGTAACGGTCGCAACACTGTTTCGTTCCCTACGACGGATCTCACGTGGCTCCATTACTACCTGACAGGCCACGATAAATGGCCACGATCCTGCTCCACCTCCTGCAACGGATACCGCACGATTCTCCCATCCGCTGGCAAGACGCGACAGCAAACGCCGCCCCACTTTTCGCGGCAGATTCCACGTGGCACGCCCCAGTGATGGCCACGAGCTTACCCCACTACTCTTCGCAGCAAATTCTGCCTACCCTGGGCAGCCCACTACCAGGCGGTTACAAACGTCGCCATCAATCCGTTACCTCCTCCGCCTATAAAAAGGAGGACCCAGATACGTTATTCTATAAGCTCATTTTTTATCCCAAAACTCTGCTAAATTCTCCGTTCAAGCGCTCCATTCTTGTTGAGATAGAAAACTGACTTGAGCGTCAGAGGGTCTTGCCAGAGCAACCCAACCTCCGGTTTAGACTTCCCTTGCAGGTCCCGGCGGCGACCGCGACTTCCCCGACTCCAGCTTCTCCGACGCAAGCGGATTTCTGCACCAACACCAAATATTTTGATCACATCATTGAAACGAGTATTCCAACTTCGAGATGCTTGCTTAAGTCTATAAATAGACCTCTGCAGTTTGCAGACCTTGTGATCATCATCACTGGATGTGAAACCAAGCGGCTGTTCCGTATAGATATCTTCCTCAAGATATCCATTTAAGAACACTGTTTTCACGTCCATCTGTCATATTTCATAATCGAAATAGGCTGCAACAGCAAGCAATATGCGAATGGATTTTAGCATGGCTACAGGCGAGAAGGTATCCTGATAGTCAATGCCTTCGCGCTAACTATAACCTTTCGCTACGAGCCTAGCCTTGAATGTCTCTATATTTTCATCTGCACCTATCTTTTTCTTGAAAATCCATTTACACCCAATAGGTACAATACCTTCAGATGGATCTACCAAGGTCCAGACTTGGTTTGAGTGCATCGAGTCAATTTTTGATCTTATTGCCTCAACCATTTCTCGGAGTCAATATCTGATATCGCCTCGTCATAGGTCTTGGGATCATCACCATGAACCTCATTTTCTGTGAGGAATATTTTCTCTACATCCTCTTGTATGGTACCTAAGTACCTTTCAGGAGGACGAAAAATCCTAGTCGATCTACGAGGTGGAAAAGGTTGTGTTAGGACTAGTTCTGATTGATTAGGTTCTTCAAGTTCTTTAGCTCATTGCTCTTGGGAGACATTCTCCTTGAGCTTAATTATTCTTCCGATGCCACCATCTTGAATAAATTATTTTTCAAGAAAAATAGCATTTCGACTCACAATCATATTGTGGTCTTTCAGAATATAAAAATAATATCCTAATGACTCTTTAGGATATCCTATGAACCAAGCTCTAAAAGACTAGAACTCTAACTTGTCTGTCTGCTGTCTCTTGACATGAGCCGGACAATCCCAAATTCTGAGATAATTCAGACTTAGCTTCTTACCATGCCATATCTCATATGGTGTGGTAAGAACGGTTTTAGAGGAACCCTATTCAATACATAAATTACTGTCATGAGACAATGTCCCCAAAAAAATTTTGGGAGGTCTGTGAAGCTCATCATGGAACGGACCATGTCTAATAGGGTCCGATTTCTCCATTCTAAAACTTTGTTGAGTTGAGGCATTCCAGATGGAGTCCATTGAGAGACTATACCATTATCCTTAAGATAGTCTAAGAATTTTCGACTAAGGTATTCACCTTCTCGATCTGATCGAAGAACCTTAATGGGCTTTCCTGTTTATTTTTCTACCTCATGTCTGAATTCTTTGAACCTTTCAAAGGCTTCAGACTTATGTTTCATTAGAAATATATACCCATACCTAGACATATCATCGGTAAAGGTAATGAAGCAGACAAAGTTGCCTCTAGCTGACACATCAAATGGGCCGCACACATCCGTATGTACTAGGGCAAGTAGGTTTGTGGCCCTTTCCCCATGTCCCATAAAAGGGAGCTTGGTCATTTTGCCTTGAAAGCATGATTCACAAACTAGATATGACTCGAAAGTCAACGGACTCAGTAGCCCGATTTTTCCAATTTGTTAACCATGTTTTCCGCTATATGACCTAGCCTTAGGTGCCACAGATACCTATCATTTAGACTATCTCTAGGCCTTTTAATTCCTATAGCATTCATATTTTGCTCAATATTAAAAACAGATACATCAACATGTAACTAATAGAGACCATTAATAACAAAACTATTTGCAACTTTATTATTTTTATAAAATATGTTATAATGGTCCTTATGAAAGCTAATCACATAGCCTTCTTGTGCTAAACACGAAACAAAAATCAAATTCTTGCTTGTTGCAAGCACATAATAACAGTCTCTTAAAACTAAATCTAATCCTAACGGTAATTGCAGAGGATGGGTTCCTACGGCCACAGCAGCAACTCTTGCTCCATTCCCGACATGTAGGATCATCTCCCCATCCCTCAGCCTCCTGCTCTCCTCAAGACCCTGCATAGAAGTACATAAATGAGCACTAGAACCAGAGTCAAGCACCCAACTGGATGCAGAAGAAACCATAAGATTAGATTCGATAATGAGCATACCTTCAGAAGGACCATCCTTCTTGTTCTTCAGGGTGGCCAAGCACTGAGGACAGTTTCGCTTCCAATGGCCTTCTGACTGACAGTGGAAATACTTTCTCTTTTCAGAAGCCTTCTTCTTCGGTCCTGTCTTCTTGTTCTTGCCATCCACCTTCTGCTTCTTCACGGACTTCTTTTTCTTTCCAAAAGAATTTTTCTTGGAAGAAGTCCGCTCCACAGTAAGAACTGAGCCTTTTGAACCTTTCATTGAAAGCTCAGCCGTAACTAGCATATTCATTAACTCGGCCAAGGTACATTGCATCTTATGCATATGGAAGTTCATGATGAACTGACCATATGCATCGGACAAAGACTGAAGGATCATATCAATCTGAAAATCCTTGTCTAAGATGATACCGAGCTTCTCAAGCTCCTCAAGATCCTTGACATTGTCAAACAATGATCTTGGACTGACTGCCCATCACGCATTTTGGCCTTAAAACATCTTTGACAGACTTGATACTTGGCTGCGCAACTCTGTTCAGCAAACAACTCTTATAGGTGAGCCAATATTTGGCGGGTAGTCAAAATATTTTCATGTTGGCGCTGTAAATCATCAGACATTGCACCCAACATGTAGTACTTGGCTTTGTTATCCTCATCCATCCACTTTTCCAAAGATGCTCTCTGTTCAGCAGTCAGATGTGCTGGCATGGCAGGTGGGTCCTGATCCAAGACATGAGTCAATTTTTTAGAACCCAGAGCAATTCTGTAGTTCCTTAACCAATCCTTAAAATTTGGTCCAGTCAGTCTATGAGTGTCTAGAATTTTGGTCAGGGGGTTTGAGGCAGACATATTTCCTGTAGAGAGTCAAAAGTTTCTAGTTAGATTTTATAATCATACTCAACCAATTTGTTTAGGACTTTCATTTTTAAATAAATTAGGCTCCCACTATTTTCTCAGATCCCTACACTCCCTTGGTAGAGAAGTGAAAAGCTTCGTGATTAGTGATTTCTAGTGGGTGGTGCAGTCTCACCGACTGGCTCATCACCTCACCTAACAGTTATTGGTGATGGATCAACCGATGAGTTGATAACTCTTGTCCAATGATTCCCTAATCATGGTGCACCCAAAACTTGATCTCTAATTCATGAAGCTCACTGTATCCGAGATATTGCTCCAATTCTTAGTTAAGCCAAACCCACCATTTGCACAAACTAGATTCTTGATTGGGTCCCTCACCGTATCCGAAATATTGAGCCCAACCCATCCTCTAATCTATAGCATCCAATGCCTAATGGACATGGTTGCATCTTTTCAGTGCAACTGAGCCACTGTAACCAGCCGAGAACAATCAACCCTGGGAAGGGCCCGCACATCCACAATGGTGGAAGACCTAGACTTAATATTTTTTTAGGGAGATTTGATTTAGGTCTTTTTAAACTTGACTTGACATAGTCATAACAATTATGACTAACCTAGTGGCATGGGTCAGCTCGAATTGTTAGCCATCTCAAATCAGAACTGGATCGACACATATGGCCAGGTAAGTGAGATCGGTGGGAGGGATATGCCATTGACTCAACAAGAACGCATTCGAGTCGAGTAGCTCCCAATTAAAAATCAGTCGGTCACATCTGTCCAACTTACCTTAGATATCAAATTATCGAACCAGAACTAATTGAGTTAGTCTACAATCCAAGCTCTAACTACTGAGCCAAATTAGGTCTTAACTTGATCGAGTCACATCTAAATGTGATTCGACCTTGATCCAGACTTAATCCTATTAGGCTGGTCAATTATTAGCTTTCATGATCCCACCTAACCAACTCTTGATTCGGTTTGATCAATCGCTAGACCTAATTGAGCTATCCAAGCTTGAACCCAATCTTATGAAAATGTCTTAGATCTGAAATTCTCAATTTTAGACCTAACTTAATTTCATAAGCTCAATACATTAATTAAGTTTGGATTCATAAACAAAGTATGTAAAATAAATCCTAGGGTTTCAGGATCTAGAGTTTTGCAGAAAAGTAAGTTTTAATTTCTGATTAAGGATGAACGCGCGGCACCCCTAACGTCATATGAACACCCCATTGAATGAAAAGAGAGGGTCTTAAAATTCTACTTTGTTCTTATGACCGGACGACCATGAGGAACACCTTAATAAGAAATATAAATTTAACTACAAAACTAGTTAGATCTAAATTAACATATCACATATACAATTTAAGATCTAACTAATACATGCTTTGCATACATCTCATGTATCAAAAATCAATCTAATTAACATGCTTTCAGATCTGATACATCACATGTAATATCTGAAAAATAGAATTTAAATTGAACTATTCAAAATAAAAACTATTCTAGACAAGTTACTAGAACAATTCTACAACTAGTCTAGGCATGCAACAGATCAATTTTATGAAATAATTAAAATTTTATTTTTTATTTTACAATCTAATTATAACAATTATAATATCAAAAAAATATAAAATAAATTATATTTAATTCATATTTTAATCTCATTAAAATATAAAACTTAAGACTATTCATGGATTCAATTAATCCTAGTCTAGTTATGCAACTCATGCATGTTAGATCTTCTTAGATTTAAATTTAAATATTTTAATTTTAGATCCTATCACATCTGATGTAACATCTAAAATTATTTAATGTCAGATAAATTAAAATTAAAATTAGATATAAAATAGATCTGAAATAGAGCCAACAACCTGGCTCTGATACCACTTGAAAGAAAATCCATCTTTTTCCTGTGTAGGATCTTTCAGATTTCATCAAATCTGAGGTGGAATAAATTTTATATTTTTTATCTTACACTATTTCAGATCTAATATCTATTAAATCTAATTTTATTATCTAATATTTAAAATCTAAAATTAAATATAAAAGTATGAGAAATATAGACATACCTCAAGGGTAATCTAATTACCCTGTAGATGATCGCAGCACTGCCTGAGGTTCTGATGTAGCCATGCAAGCGCCTGGCCTCTACCAGTATCTACTAGGTAGGATCTAGAACAACTTCTCCTCACAATTCCACGTTCCAAAAATTAGATCAATATCTGATTTGAAAGTACTTCAGAACTCTTTCTGAAGTTGGAGCAGCAGCCTGTCGAAGATGTCCTGCAGCCTTCTGTTCCAGGCGTCACCACGCCTTGTACCTTTGCCAGATGAATGTCCAACTTCTTGGACGTGAAGAGGAGAGAAAGGAGAGTAGGGAGGACATGGATAAGAGGAGAGGGAGTGGCAGCTAATGGGTTTTTTCCATAAAACAAGTTCTATCTCCAAACCCTAGGTGCAACAGAGTTTATATAGATCCTGTATGCTGCGCAATGCCACATCATTCGACCAATCAAAAAATTCTAATAAATTTTGGAAAAATTTTGATTGGTGGAGTGATGTTATCTAATCAATCAGATAAAAATCTCCATGCTCTCTCCTATGTTGGCACCAACATTGGATAAGCACAAATAAGGTGGCGCCAAAGAGTCCAATTTTGTTAGGACTCTTTGGTTCTTATCCATTTGGGGTGCCCACTTAAATCCAATAGAGCTCATGCCATAATCTGATTATGGTGCTCAATTTGAAGTGGTTTGGATATGTGGACACTCCATAAAAATTTTTCAATGAATCCTCTTCAGTTTAAGACCCATTTGTCAACTTTTGACAGATGTCCTAAAATGAAATTGGCAGGTGCTAGAAATTAGCAGGTGTTGTCTTAAATTCATCTCATGAATTAAGACAAGCCTTTTCTGAGCTAGACAAGCTTCAATTAGATTAAGAAAAATCTTTTCAAGGTTCTCTGGATGAGCCAGATCACATTTGGCTCAATAGAGACAGAAAAGATTACACAAGGAGAAAGTTAGGCTCAATCGAGTGCTAGAATGATTTTCTTGAACCTAATTGGATCTTATCCAAATCAATTGGGGTAGCCCAATTGATGACATCCAGATCCTAACCCTTATTTGTGTGATCCAGTTAGGTTCAATTCTGTATGGTAATGAGACATGTCGTGATCTCATCATCGACATCATCGAAACTCCTTTCGATGGACCAGAACTCTTCTGATTCAGATAATTAGAATGATCGATCATCAAAATCATTCTAATTGCTCCCAAAATCCACCAGTGACACCTAGCAGTATATGGTGACAACTCATCAGAACTAAAGTGAACCTCTAGGTGCAGCTACCTGTATGATTGAGTTCCTCTATCATGAGTCCCGACTGAATTAGGGTTCAGGTGAACTCGTCAAACCCAACATCAGTCATATTAATCAATTAATCGATCTGAGTCCGATGTGAAACCCAATGGAAAACTTTTTTTCATTATTTCACTCTGCCATGGCCATGGGCTTAAGGACTCGATCTTTTGATCACCATAGGACTACTCCTCTCATCTACCGAGGTTGATAGATCCCATCTTGGTGCGATCTGGTTCCTACAATGGATATGCTACAGCCAACATACACCTCAGGGTTTTGAATGGCTAGGAGATAGAGTTATGGTGTAGTCAAACTATAACATACTCAAGGTGAACCATCGATGCACCTTAGGTCAAAGAACTAGACACACAACTACAGCATCGAGCTAGTCATCGACGAGAAGGTAGACTTCCTTATGACTGCTCGAGGTGGTCATGCTCAGTACTCTCATTCTCAATGAATACCTATACTCTCACTCTGGTGTCTCCACACCATAGACTCAAGACTCATCTACCCTAAGAAAGCGATCGTACACCAATCTTCCAGATCGATCGCCATCCTCGTGATGATCCTATGGTCAGGAGCAGTTTATGAGTTAGTTATGTAAATTCATGCCTTAAATTTTCAACTCTTAAAAATATGAATTTACATTCCCACTAACTGAAAGGATGTATCACGGATACAATGTACACAATGTGATAGAAGAATAATCCTTTTATTTATTTATAGTTAAAATTATAAATTTGCCTTAGTTCTGTACAGGAATGTGTCAGTTGATCTGGCATCTAGGGCACATATCTAACAAATGAACCTAATTGGGTCACACTGTTGCCCAGCTATGCAACCCAAGAGGGGGGGTGAATTGGGTTTTTAAAAATTTTATGCTCAATTAATTGCTTATGAAAAGTATTTGTTAAAAGCTTGATGAATGAGAAGAAAGACTTTAAATCAAGATTAATTACCTAAAGTAAGAATGCAAGGATATAATAAAGAAATAAAGAGAAACAATAAAGCACACCACAAACACAAGGATTTATAGTGGTTCGGTGCCAACATTGCACCTACATCCACTCCCCAAGCTCCTACTTGGGAATTCCAATCCACTATACTTGTATTCAACCCGAATACAAACGTCAAAACTCCGACACTAGCTATCCCAAGCTAGTCCACTTGTTTCTCGGGTACAAGCCAACCCAAAACACTCCGATTTCAGGTTCAGATCAACCTACCCTTGTTTTGGAAACCCTCCAAAAACAAGAACAATTACTCACAAAGAGTAAGACAGTTTAGAGCATAAATAAGTACAAGAATAGCTCCTTAAATGAGCGAATATAACAATAAAAATACTTTACTCAAATGAAGAATCCCCTTTTTGGATTTTCTCAAGGTGGATGAACGCTTGAGGAGGAGAAGGTGAACTTTGATTGAAGACTTCTTGAAGGCTTTGAAAGAGCTCTTGATCAAGGTTGAACAGTTGGCTTGAAAAACTCTCTCTTTGAATGCTCTTGAATGCCCTTTTGAACGCTCTTGCTTTTCTCTTTCACAATCTCTCGTGTATATTGTAGATTCCTTGTCTCTCTCGAGTATATTGTGGATCCCCTTTTCTTTTTCTCTCATGTATCTCGTTGATCACTGTCTCTCTCGTGTAGATTTTGGATCCTCCCTTTTTCTTTCACCTTTTGAAACCTTTTATAGCCTTAAGAAACAAGGGAAAATATTTTAGGCAGAAAAAGAGCCGTTAAAGCATTTTAAGGGAGCATAAAAGGCAATTAAAATGGGCAAAAGACTAGCCGTTGCGGAGATTTCCATCGCAGGGGTCGACTCATGAGTCGACTCATGCTTCAGGAGTCGACTCATGAGTCGACTTCTGTTGCAACAGCCAGACACTTTGATTTCTGGATTTTTTGGCCCAAATCAGCAGAGGTCGACTCATGAGTCGACTCATGCCTTGTGGGTCGACTCATGAGTCAACTCACAGGTCATGCCAAGCCAAAAATCCAGCATGCCAAGGGAAATTTTTGCGTGCCAATCAGCTCATTGTGCCATTAGTTGACTCATGAGTCGACTCATGCACTTCAAACATTCATAACTTCAAAAATATAAGTCCAAAAACAATGAAATTTTCATCAATAGATTATAAATCATTTGTTCTACCAAATGGTACTATCAAATCAAGATTTTAGTAAAATTATGATTTTGCCCCTGAAGAGCATAAAGACTTTTTCAACTAAAAATATTTGTATCCCTTCAATCTGCTTTGTAATCATCAAAATCAATCTAGGAGCAACAATCTCCCCCTTTTTGATGATGACAAAACACTTGAACAAAAGCATTTATGTGAATGCATTATAGATGCTTGAAAAGAGTATGATTCTTTTGGCATGTAATATAAATGGTCATATACAAAAATAGTTTGTCCATTTTCTTAAAGATTTGAAGATATGCTCATTGAATTATGTGATTTTGGTGTTAGAGCAGAAAACTTATTTTTGTTATCAGATCAAGCTGTATTTTGAAAATTTGCTCATTCTCATTTGATTTTAGTTTTAGCATCAGAGCAAAAAATACTTATGTGCTTTAATTGCTTTTGATACAAAAGAAATAATTATGTGTGCCAAAGCATGTTTAAGAGTTGATTTGGAAAGTGTATTAAATCATTTTGAGTTTAAGATGTATTAGAGCAAGAGAAAAATAAATTTTGCAATGTATCAGAGCAAGAAAAATAATTTTACAATGTTATCAGAAAAAATTTTACAATGTATCAGAGAAAATTTTGCAATGTATCAGAGCAAGTTAAAAAAAAATTTTAAGATGTATCAGAGTAAGTTAAATTTCTTAAGATGTATCAAGGCAAATAAAATTTAAAAAAAATATATCAGAGCAAGTTGGAATTTTAAAGTATATCAGAGCATATTTAAATTTTTTTTTTTAAAGCAAATCAGAGCATATGTAAAGAAGTAATTTAAAAGTTACTTATTTGCATTATATTTAAAAGTTCTTTAAATTTTCCAATTCATTCATTAATTTCTCATAACTTGTAGTTTTGTTTTTGATGGATTACTTTTTCTTTAATTGCTCATAATTTATGGTTTTGCTTTTGTTGGATTGCTTTTTGTTTAATTTTTGTTTAATTTCTCCCCCTTTTTGACATCATCAAACATGGTTAACTCCTCCTTTTTCTGAAACATTCTTTAATTTCTCTCCCTTTAGAGTTTATCACTGATGTTTGCTCCCCCTTAATATAGCAATTATTAACAGCAAACAACAACAAAGAGAAGATAATATTTCAACAAGAAGAATATATATATAACCAAAATATGATCGTCATCATTACAAAAGGTAGAAATATAAGTAAAAAATGATACCATAAAACCATAATTGTTTCAATACATAGTTCATAATATAAAAGTCAACCAGCTAATTGTCAATACATGGCCCAAAATACAGATCCTAGAACAAGACACTGACACCTAGGATCTAGTAATGATCATGAGAAGTCATGGATCGGAGTCATCAGATATGGGATGAGAAGCTGATGGATCAGAAGTGCGTCCTCTACCCCGTCTGCCTCTGGCACGAGCAGGAGAGCGAGATGAACTGGGAGGCTGAGAACACTGAGAGGCTAAGGACTGAACAGAAAGGGTGAGTCTGATGGAATCAAGTACGTTCAGTGCTCTGGAAACAGACTGAAGTAGAGCAGTGAACTGAGTGGTTGCATGCTCACTCGATCCTCGGATCTCTTTCCTCAGTAACTCATATCCACCCTCTAGTGCTCCTCTGAGCCTGCCAGCCTCTGCAGTGAGGTCTGTGACCTTAATAGTGGACTCCTGTGGCTGAGGATGGGCCAAAGCAAGGACTTGCCCCTGCAAGTCAAGAACTCTGCCAGTCAGTCTCCAGACTGTGTCCTCAAGCTGCTGAATCCAGATGGACTGATCTGATATCATCTGAAACACAGTGGATATGTGGGGAGTCATGGTCTGATCAGAAGAAGTGGCTCCAGGTGCAAAAGTAGTACTACTCCACTGACTAGATAGCAAAGAAGCCACACACTGTGATATCTGTTCAATCTGATCATCAGCCAGTCTGAACTCTGATTGAGGTGCTCTGCTCTCTGGCTGATACATTGGTGTGGGCATCCTAGTAAACTCTGAAGGGCCAGCCTCTGTATCAGGAATGAACTGGACATTTGGTGATGCTGCCCTGAAGTCATGGACAGGAGATGATGGACCTTCTTCTTCAGCTCTGTCTTCAGTTCTGTCTTCAGCTCTATCTTCAGTTCTCTCCCCAGCTCTCTCCTCAGCTCTCTCCTCAGATCCCTTGATCCAACCACCATCTGTCTTTGTAAATCCCATTCGGTGCAGGGTGTGTTGGTTGAAAGTGTCCACATGAGAGAGCTTAGTAGAAGCCTCCCCCTCACAGCTAACTCCAAACCTCCTAAATACTCTAGTAAGGGCCATACCATAAGGCAAGTGTGCCTTGGATCTGTTCAAAGTCTCTCTCATGGCCTCTATCATAAGTGCAGAGAGGTTCAGGGGGGTCTGAGTGATGACATGAAACATGATACATACATCTCTGCTGGAAAGCAAATCATGCCTACCACTCCTAGGAAAGAAGAGCTTCGTTACCATCTGATGTAGGATCCTCATTTCAATGGACAAAATCTTTGCTTCCAATTTGTTTAAACTTCCTGAGTAAGTTCCCCCTAAAATAACTCTGATCCCCTCTTCTTTTACTGGGAGTTCCATATAAGAGTAACCCTCACTAGGCAACTGAAGAATTTCTCCCAATATACTAGAATCCAAGCAAATATCAATACCCTTGACTGTTGAAGTCACTGACCCATTTCCATAATGTAGATTTTGGTAGAATTCTCTAACTAGGTCAACATAGGTGACTTCCTTAAGGGAGCAGTAGAAATCCCATCCTTGGTTTTTAATCTTAGTTGCAAATGTAAAGCCCTCTTTTTCAAAGAACCGAAAATCTATATTCTTCCCGGTTTAGACTTTTCTATCAGAAAGAGGATTCTTACTGGGGCTTAGGGAGGATTGAGGGGGACCTTGAGCAGATACTGAAGCTGGAGTGGGAGCAGTGGAAGACTGACCAGCTTGCCTTTTCTTTCGGACAATTTCTTCAGGCTCACGGACTGACTTTCTTCTTTGGGGAAGCTTCATCTTCGGAGCCATATTCACTACAGTAGTAGGCAAGGAGACTTGGAGGAACAAGTGAATAAGTGGAGGAGGGATCACAAGAGAGTGAAGAGGGATTTTGGTGAAGAAAAGAAGTAGATTTGGGAAGAACGGTGGAGTGCTAGGGCATGCTCCAACCGTGCCAAACAATGGGAGAAAGCACAAAAAATCCCTTTCCAAGGTGGCGATTTTTGGTGGAGAGGAGGAGGGAGAAGTAACTCGAATTAGATCCTTGGATTTGGAGCAAAAAGAATTGGAGAAGTCGGCTTTTGGAAGGAGGAAGATGAGAGGATGAGTCGTCTCACGAACAGAATCCCGTATAAAAACAATGAGCCCATGGGAAGTTTGAGGAAATAACAAGTTTGCCATTGAGTCGACTCATGGGGGTCGACTCATGAAGTTCAGAAATTCAGAAAAAATGTGAATAAATTTCAGAAAAATTTAAAATTTTGGGAGAAGGAGTTTTGCTCAAAGATAAGTTTTTAGAATGATAAATTTGAGCTTTTGGGACCAGGATAGATGTTGGAAATTGAGCTCTAAGAATTTTTGACATCAGTTCTTGGAAATTGAGAAAAATTTAGGCATATGGATCTAGAATTCCTAGATTTCTCCTAATTTCATAGAATTTATCCTCACTAAGGGCCTTTTAAAGATATCAGCTAATTGATTTTCAGTGCAAACATATTCAAGAATTATATTTTTGTTTTGAACATGTTCTCTTATAAAATGATGTCTTATTTCAATATGTTTGGATCTTGAGTGTTAAATTGGATTTTTAGATAGATTTATGGCACTTGTGTTGTCACATCTTATTGGTGTTTCATTAAGTTTGATTCCAAAGTCTTCGAGTTGTTGCTTAACCCACAAGATTTGAGTACAACAACTTTCGGCTGCAATGTATTCGGCCTCAGCCGTAGACAGTGCCACCGAATTTTGTTTCTTGCTAAACCATGAGATTAGGTTAACTCCAAGAAATTGGCAAGTTCCACTTGTGCTTTTTCTATCTAATTTACATCAAGCAAAATCAGCATCTGAATATCCTAATAAATCAATTTGTGAGTCCTTAGACTACCATAACCCTAGAGTTTGAGTACCATTTAAGTATCTAAGGATTCTTTTAACAGCATTCAAATGAGATTCTTTAGGATTAGATTGATATCTAGCACATAAACAAACACTAAACATGATATCAGGCCTACTTGCAGTTAAATATAATAATGAGCCAATCATACCTCTATAGTATTTTAAGTCTACACATTTACCTTCATCATCCTTGTCAAGCTTACATGAGGGACTCATTGGTGTGCCAATTGGTTTGCAGTTCTCCATTCCAAATCTTTTGAGTAGTTCCTTGGTGTACTTGCTTTGGGTGATGGAGATTCTCTCTTTTGATTGTTTGATTTGGAGTCCGAGGAAGAAGGTGAGTTCTCCCATCATGCTCATCTCGAACTCCCCCTGCATAAGCTTAGCAAAGTCTTGACAAAGGGATTCATTAGTAGACCCAAAAATTATGTCATCAACATAAATTTGTATAACTAGTATATCATTTTGATTTCTTTTAATAAAGAGGGTTGTATCTACATTATCTCTTGAAAAACTATTATTTAGTAGAAATTTGCTTAGCCTATCATACCATGCTCTAGGTGCTTGTTTTAATTCATATAAAGCTTTATTTAATCTAAAGACATGATTAGGAAAAGCATGATTTTCAAATCCAGGGGGTTGTTCTACATATACTTCTTCAGCAATATATCTATTTAAAAATACACTTTTAATATCCATTTGAAATAATTTGAATTTCATAAAGCAAGCATATGCAAGTAGAAGTCTAATAGCTTCTAATCTAGCAACAGGTGCAAAGGTTTCATCAAAATCAATTCCTTCTTCTTGATTATATCCCTTAGCAACCAGTCTTGCTTTATTTCTAATTATATTTCCATGCTCATCTAATTTGTTTCTAAAGACCCATTTCGTGCCAATTATTGAATAATTTTTAGGTCTTGATACTAAGGTCCAAACATTATTTCTTTCAAATTGATTAAGTTCCTCTTGCATTGCATTAATCCAATTATGATCATTTTCAGCTTCTTCAAAAGTTTTAGGTTCAAGATGAGATACAAAAGCACAATGATTAACTACATCTCTAAGTGAAGAACGGGTTTTTACCCCATGCATAGGATCACCAATAATTAACTCCTTAGGGTGGTTGTGAACATATCTCCATTCCTTGGGTAGGTCATTTGTACCTTGAGGTTGTTCTTGAATTTCTTCACCTCTCTCATCTTGTTCGTCTTCTTGATCCTTGTCTTCTGGAGTTGCTGAATCTTTCAGAGTGATCTCCTTCATACCTTCTATTAGTAGATCTGCATCATTAACACCCTCATTCTTCCTTGAAGGAAGATCGTTAGATTCATCAAAAACAACATGTATGGACTCCTCAACTACTAAAGTTCTTTTGTTGAAAACTCTAAATGCTTTACTAGTGGAGGAGTAACCTAGAAAGATTGCTTCATCTGATTTTGCATCAAATTTACCAAGTTTTTCTTTGCCATTATTTAATACAAAACATCGGCAACCAAAAATATGAAAATATGCAATATTTGATTTTCTTCCTTTCCAAAGTTCATAGGGGGTTTTCTTTAAAAATTATCTAATCAAAGCACGATTTAAAATGTAACATGCTGTGTTAATTGCTTCCGCCCAAAAATATCTTGGAAGGTTGCTTTCACAAAGCATGGTACGGGCCATTTCTTCTAAGGTTCTATTTTTCCTTTCAACTACCCCATTCTGTTGGGGTGTCCTAGGAGCAGAGAAGTTATGGCCAATTCCATTTTCATCACAAAAATTTTCAAAGTCTTGATTTTCAAATTCAGTTCCATGATCACTTCTAATATTTTGAATTGAAAACCTTTTTTTATTAGTGACTTTTCGGTGAAATTTAGTGAAAATATGAAAAATTTCATTTTTGTGTGCCAAAAAGAAAACCCAAGTAAAACGAGAGTAATCATCTATAATTACAAAGCCATATCATTTTCCTACTAGACTAGTGGTTCTAGTTGGTCCAAATAAGTCCATATGTAAGAGCTCTAAAGGTCTAGAAGTTGAAACAGTATTTTTGGATTTAAATGAAACTCTAGTTTGTTTACCTAATTGGCATGCATCACAAATTCTATCCTTTTCAAAATTCAGTTTTGGCAAATCAAGAACTAATTCTTTCTTAATTAATTTTGAAAGAGAATGCATGCTAATATGTGCAAGTCTACGATGCCACAGCCAACTAGTCTCATTAACTTTAGCATTCAAGGATACTAGGCATTGCATGTCTAATTTGGCTAAATCATTCAAATCTACCATATAAACATTGCCATGCCTATGTCCTATAAATTTAATACCATCATTAATAGGACTAGTCACAATGCAAATAGATGATTCAAAAACAACTTTATACCCTTTATCACAAAATTGACTAATGCTAAGTAAGTTATGCTTTAAACCTTTAACTAACAAAACATTTTTAAGGTATTTGGAGGGAGTGATACCAATGTTACCTATCCTGATGATCTTTCCTTTGCCATTATCTCCAAAGGTGACCATCCCTCCATCCTTAGTATCAAGCGTGATGAATTGTGATTCATCACCAGTCATGTATCTCGAGCATCCACTGTCAAGATACCATTTCCTGTTTCCTCCTTGGGATGCTAGACACACCTGCAAGCAAAAGTCAAGTTTCTGTCTTAGGTACCCAAGCTTTCTTGGATCCTTTTAGGTTAGTCAAAATGGTTCCTTTTGGAACCCATATTTTCTTTATAGCTATGTTTGTAGATTTGTTAATCAGGCATGTGTATGATTTATGTCCTATTCTACCACATTTGAAACAAGTAATATTTGTAGACTTGTTACTTGAATAATTTACATAAATATTCTTCAGAAATTTTTGTTTCTTCAAGGGGTTGTAGCCAAGTCTAGCCTTATCATATACAGCTTTTTGATTATCAAGAATCATATTTAGTTTGTTTGAACTTAAGGTAAACTTATCTACTATAGGTTTCAGCTTGTTAATTTCATTCTTTAAGCTTTGATTTTCTTGAATCAAGGTGGATTTTTCAATTGAAAGGTTTTCAGCTTGTTTCACTAAGGATTGATTTTTTAATTTCAGTTCTTTATTTTTCATCCCTAGTTTCTTTAATTCATCAATTAAATCATAGAATGCTTCATGCAATTCTTCAAAAGTAAATTCACTAGGGGATTCAGAAGTTACCTCATTTTCGTGTGCCATAAGGCACAGGTTGGCTTGTTCTGTTGAGATTTTCTCATCGAAGCTTGAGTCATCACTCGCACTCCAAGTCACCATCATTGCTTTCTTTTTGAACTTTTTGAGACCTTTCTTCAGTTGTGGACATTCGGATTTGAAATGTCCCGGCTTCTTGCACTCATAGCATATAAGGGGTTGATCTTTCTCTTTTTCTTTGCTTTGTTCCCCTTTTATGAATGACTTCTTTCTCATCCCCTGTTTCCTTTTTCTTAGAAACTTCTTAAATCTCCGGGTGATGAGTGCCATCTCTTCATCCTGTTCTTCATCTTCAGTGTCATCCGTTTCATCATCAGGTAAAGCTGTGGATTTGAGGGCAATGGTTCTTTTCTTTTTGACTTCATCCTCTTGATGTTGCTTCATGCAAAGTTCATGAGTCATCAAGGATCCAAGAAGCTCTTCTAGAGGTAGAGAGTTCAAGTCCTTTGCTTCTTGGATGGCAGTCACCTTGGCTTCCCAAGTTCTTGACAATGATCTGAGAATCTTCCTTACAAGCTCACTGTTAGTATAAGATTTGCCAAGACTCTTCAAACCATTAATTATATCAGTAAAACGAGTAAACATAGCAGTTATGGACTCATCATGCTCCATTTTAAACAATTCATATTTATGCACAAGCATGTTTATTTTAGACTCTTTTACTTGATTTGTTCCCTCATGGGTTACTTCTAACCTATCCCATATTTCTTTAGCAGATGCACAAGTAGAAATGCGATTAAATTCATTTGCATCAAGTGCACAATAAAGAACATTCATAGCTTTAGCATTTAATTGTGCCAATTTCTTATCAACCTCATCCCATTCTTTCTCGGGTTTGGTTGACTCCTCACCATCTATAATCTTGGTGGGTGTGTGAGGACCGTTCACTATGATACTCCACATATCATAGTCGAGTGCTTGTATGAATATCTTCATCCGAGCTTTTCAATAGGTGTAATTAGACCCATTGAAAAGTGGAGGTCGGTTGGTAGATTGCCCCTCGGCTTAAGAAGTACCGACATGGGTTGTCATAGATCTTTGGCTCTTTGATTGTTAGATCAAAGAAGGGCTAGAGCACCGGGCTCTGATACCACTTGTTGCCCAGCTATGCAACCCAAGAGGGGGGTGAATTGGGTTTTTAAAAATTTTATGCTCAATTAATTGCTTATGAAAAGTATTTGTTAAAAGCTTGATGAATGAGAAGAAATACTTTAAATCAAGATTAATTACCTAAAGCAAGAATGCAAGGATATAATAAAGAAATAAAGAGAAACAATAAAGCACACC
>NC_025995.2:36501177-36588694 GCF_000442705.2 Elaeis guineensis | reverse complement strand
ACAAACACAAGGATTTATAGTGGTTCGGTGCCAACATTGCACCTACATCCACTCCCCAAGCTCCTACTTGGGAATTCCAATCCACTATACTTGTATTCAACACGAATACAAACATCAGAAACTCCGACACTAGCTATCCCAAGCTAGTCCACTTATTTTCGGGTACAAGCCAACCCAAAACACTCCGATTTCAGGTTCGGATCAACCTACCCTTATTTTGGAAACCCTCCAAAAATAAGAACAATTACTCACAAAGAGTAAGACAGTTTAGAGCAAAATAAGTACAAGAATAGCTCCTTAAATGAGCGAATATAACAATAAAAATACTTTACTCAAATGAAGAATCCCCTTTTTGGATTTTCTCAAGGTGGATGAACGCTTGAGGAGGAGAAGGTGAACTTTGATTGAAGACTTCTTGAAGGCTTTGAAAGAGCTCTTGATCAAGGTTGAACAGTTGGCTTGAAAAACCCTCTCTTTGAATGCTCTTGAATGCCCTTTTGAACGCTCTTGCTTTTTTCTTTCACAATCTCTCGTGTATATTGTAGATTCCTTGTCTCTCTCGAGTATATTGTGGATCCCCTTTTCTTTTTCTCTCGTGTATCTCGTTGATCACTGTCTCTCTCGTGTAGATTTTGGATCCTCCCTTTTTCTTTCACCTTTTGAAATCTTTTGTAGCCTTAAGAAACAAGGGAAAATATTTTAGGCAGAAAAAGAGCCGTTAGAGCATTTTAAGGGAGCATAAAAGGCAATTAAAATGGGCAAAAAACTAGCCGTTGCGGACGATTTCCATCGCAGGGGTCGACTCATGAGTCGACTCATGCTTCAGGAGTCGACTCATGAGTCGACTTCGGTTGCAACAGCCAGACACTTTGATTTCTGGATTTTTTGGCCCAAATCAGCAGAGGTCGACTCATGAGTCGACTCATGCCTTGTGGGTCGACTCATGAGTCGACTCACAGGTCATGCCAAGCCAAAAATCCAGCGTGCCAAGGGAAATTTTTGCGTGCCAATCAGCTCATTGTGCCATGAGTTGACTCATAAGTCGACTCATGCACTTCAAACATTCATAACTTCAAAAATATAAATCCAAAAATAATGAAATTTTTACCACTAGATTACAAATCATTTGTTCTACCAAATGATACTATGAAATCAGGATTTTAGTAAAATTATAATTTTGCCCCTGAAGAGCATAAAGACTTTTTCAACTAAAAATATTTGTATCCCTTCAATCTGCTTTGTAATCATCAAAATCAATCTAGGAGCAACACACACAAAAAAGAGTTAGGGTCTGAATGTCATCAATTGAGCTAGTCCAGTTTGATTGATTTGGATTAGATCCAATTTGGTTCAAGAAAATCATGCTAGCACACGATTGAGCCTAACTTTCTCCTCATGTAATCGTTTCTATCTCGACTGAACCAAATATGATTTGACTCACTCAGAGAATCTTAAGAAGGTTTCTCATAGTTTAACTGGAGCCCGTCCAGCTCAGAAAGGACTTGTCTTAATTCATGAGATGAATTTATGACAACACCTACTAATTCCTGTCACCTGCCATTTCTGTTTTAGGACATTGGTCAAATGTTGACCCATGGATCTTGGACTGAAGGCCACTTGGCAAGAGGTCATTGGAGATTTTTTATGGAGTTTCTACCTGCAAATTTTACCCTCAAAGTGAGCACCATAATCAGATTGGGCGTGCGCCCCAAGTGGATAAGGATAGAGTCTCATGAGATGAGGACTCTGATCCCTTGATCAACTTGGACTGTGGGGCGCAAATCTCACTTTGCTTATCCAGTGTTGGTGCCAACAGTAGGAGGGATTGTGAAGATTCTTATCTGATATAATCAGATGACATCACTCCATCAATCAAAATTTTTTCAAAATTAATTAAAATTTTTTGGTTGGTCGAATGATGTGGCATTGCATGGTGCAGCAGGGTCTATTTAAACCCTGTCTGCACCTAGGGTTTAGACACTCTACTCAATACCCAGCAAAAGCCTAAAATCCCTCTACTTCTCTATGCCCCCTTTGCTTCTCTCCCTCCTCTCTTCACATCCAAGAGGTTGGGCATCCATCTGGTGCTTGTCCGAGGCATGGTGGCTCTTTGATTAGAAGGCTGCAGAGACTTGTCGAGAAGCTGCTGCTCCAGCTTCAGAAGATCTTTTGAAGATCTTCTAGATCAGATCCAGATCTAATTTTTAGAGTAAAGATTCATGAGGAGAAGATGATCCAGATTCTTCTTGAGTGGATACCGATGAGGCCAGGCCACTGCGTGGCTATTTTAGAACCTCGGATATTGCTGCGATCATCTACAGGGTAATCTAGTTATCCTAGAGGTATTTCTCTATTCCTCATGATTTTAGATTTAATTTTAGATTTAATATCAGATAATGAGAATTAAATCTAATAGATCTTAGATCTAAAATATCATAGGATAATATTTTTAAAATATTCCACCTCAGATCTCATTAGATCTGGAAGATCCTACAAGGAAAAAGTCAGTTTTTCCTTCAACTGTTATCAGAGCCAGGTTGATGGCTCTATTTCAAATCTAATTTAGATCTAATTTTTATTTTTATTTATCTGATATTGATAGATTTTAGATATCACATCAGATATGATAGGATCTAAAATCAAAAAAAATTAAAATTAAATCTAAGTAGATCTAACATGTATGAGATGTATGACTAGACTAGGAGTAGTTTAATCTATGAATAGTCTTATAGTTTTATATTTTAATATGATTAAAATAAAAATTAGATCTAATTTATTTTCTGATTTTTTGATGTTATAAATATTATATTCAGATCAAAAAATAAAAAATAAAAATTTAATTAATACATAAGTTTGATCTGTTGCATACCTAGACTAGTTGTAGAATTGTTCTAGTAACTGTTTAGAATAGATTTTATATTGAATAATTTAATTTAAATCTTATTTTTAAGATATTTCATGTGATGTATCAGATCTTAAAGCATGATAATTAGATCAGATTTTAATACATGAGATGTATGCAAAGCATGTATAAGTTAGATCTGAAATTATATATGTGATATGTAACTTAAATCTAACTAGTTTTGTAGTTAAATTAATATTTCTGATTAAGGTATTCTTCATGGCCGTCCGGTCATAAGAATAAAGTAAAATTTAAGACCCTCTCCTCCCATTCAATGGGGTGTTCTTATGGTGTGTAGGGGTGTTGTGCATTCATCCTTAATCAGAAATCAAAATTTACTTTTTTGCAAAATCCTAGATCCTGAAATCTTAGGATTTATTTACATATTTTGTTTATGAACCCAATACTTAATTAATGAATTAAGTTTATGAAATTAAATTAGATCTAAAATTGAGAATTTTAGATCTAAGTCATTTTCATAAAATTGGGTTCAGACTTGGGTAGCTCAATTAGGTCTAGCGGTTGATCAAACCGAATCAAAAGTCGGTTAGGTGGGATTATGAAAGCTAATAACTGACCAGCCTAATAGGATTAAGTCTAGGTAAAGGTTGAATCACATTCATATGTGACTCGATCAAGTTAAGACCTAATTTGGCTCAGAGGTTGAGCCTGGATTGTAGGCTAACCCAATTGGTTCTGGTTAGACAATTTGGTGTCCAAGTTAAGTTGGACAGATGCGATTGACTGATTTTTAATTGGGAGCTACTCGACTCGAATGCATTCTTTCAAGTTAATGGCATATCCCTCCCATCGGTCTCATTTACCTGGCCATATGTATCGACCCAACTCTGATTTGAGGTGGCTAACAATTCGAGCTAACCCATGCCACTAGGTTAGTCATAATTATTATGACTATATCAAGTCAAGTTTAATGAGACCTAAATCAAATCTCCCTAAAAAAATATTAAGTCTAAGGTCTTCCACCATTGTGGATGTGCGGGCCCTTCCTGAGGTTGATTGTTCTCGGCTCGTTACAATGGCTCAGTTGCACCGAAAAGATGCAACCATATCGATTAGGCATTGGATGCTACGGATTAGAGGATGGGTTGTGCTCAATATTTCGGATATGGTGAGGGACCCAATCAGGAATCTAATTCATGCAAATGGTGGGTCTGACTTAACTAAGGATTGGAGCAATATTTCGGGCACGGTGAGCTTCATGAATTAGAGATCAAGTTTTGGATGCACCATGATTAGAGAATCATTGGACAAGAGTTATCCACTCATCGATTGATCCATCACCAATAACTGTTAGGTGAGGTGATGAGCCAGTCGGCGAGACCGCACCACCCATTAGAAATCACTAATCACGAAAATTTTCACATCTCTACCTAGGGAGTGTAGGGATCTGAGAAAATAGTGGGAGCCTAATTTATTTAAAAATGAAACTCCTAAATAAATTGGTTAAGTCTGATTGTAAAATCTAACTAGAAACTCTTGACTCTCTACGGGAAACATATCTGCGTCCAACCCCCTGACCAAAATATTAGACACCCACAGATTAACTGGACCTAATTTTAAAGACTGGTTGAGAAACTATAGAATTATTCTGAGTTTTGAAAAATTGACTCATGTCTTGGATCAGGACCCACCTGCTATGCCAGCACGTCCGACTGCTGAATAGAGAGCGTCTCTGAAAAAATGGATGGATGATGATAACAAAGCCAGGTACTATATGTTGGGTGCCATGTCTGATGACTTGCAGTGCCAGCATGAGAACATTATGACTACCCGCCAAATGTTGGCTCACCTACAAGAGTTGTTTGGTGAACAAAATCATGCAGCCAAGTATCAAGTCTGCCAAAGGCTTTTTAAGGCTAAAATACATGATGGGTAGTCCATCCAAGATCATTGTTTGACAATGATCAAAGACCTTGAGGAGCTTGAGAAGCTCGGTATCATCTTAGACAAGGATTTTTAGATTGATGTGATCCTTCAGTCCTTGTCTGATGCATATGGTCAGTTCATCATGAGCTTTCATATGCATATGATGCAGTGTACCTTGACTGAGTTAATGAACATGTTGGTTATGGCTGAGCTTTCTTTGAAGGATTCAAAAGGCTCAGTCTTTACTGTGGAATGGACTTCTTCCAAGAGAAAGTCTTTTGAAAAGAAAAAGAAGTCTATGAAGAAGCAGAAGGTGGATGGGAAGAAGAAGAAGACAGAACCAAAGAAGAAGGCTGCTGAAAGGGAAAATATTTTCACTGCAATTCAGACGGCCATTGGAAGCGAAACTGTCCTTAGTACCTGGCCACCCTGAAGAATAAGAAGGATGCTCTTTCTGGAGAAATGCTCGTTATAGAATCTAATCTTACGGTTTCCTCTGCATCCAGTTGGGTACTTGACTCTGGTTCTAGTGCTCATTTGTACACTTCTATGCAGGATCTTGAAGAGAGCAAGAGATTGAGGGATGGGGATATGATCCTACGCATCGGGAACAGAGTAAGAGTTGCTGCTGTGGCCGTGGGAGCCTACCCTCTGCGATTACCGTTAGGATTAGATTTAGTTCTTAGAGATTGTTATTATGTACCTGCAGCAAGCAGGAATTTGATTTCTGTTTCATGTTTAGCACAAAAAAGCTATGTGATTAGCTTTCATAAGAACCATTATAACATATTTTATGAAAATAATAAAGTTAAAAATAGTTTTCTTATTAATGGTCTCTATCAGCTACATATTGATGTATCTGTATTTCATATCGAGCAAAATATGAATGCCATGGGAATTAAAAGGCCTAGAGATAGTCTAAATGATAGGTATCTGTGGCACGAAGGCTAGATCATATAGCGGAAGACAGGGTTAACAAATTGAAGAAATCCGGGCTATTGAATCTGTTGACTTTCAAGTCATATCCAGTTTGTGAATCATGCCTTCAAGGCAAAATGACGAAGCTCTCTTTTACAGGACATGGGGAAAGGGCCACAGACCTACTTGCCCTAGTACATACAGATGTGTGCGGCCCATTTGATGTGCCAGCTAGAGGCAACTATATCTACTTCATTACCTTCACCGATGATATATCTAGGTACGGGTATGTGTTCCTAATGAAACACAAGTCTGAAGCCTTTGAAAAGTTCAAAGAATTCAGACATGAGGTAGAAAAACAAACAGAAAAACCCATTAAGGTTCTTCGATCAGATCGAAGAGATAAATATCTTAGTTGGGAGTTCCTAGACTATCTTAAGGACAATGGCATAGTCTCTCAATGGACTCCACCTGGAACGCCATAACTCAATGAAGTTTCAGAATGAAGGAATCGAACCCTATTAGATATGGTCTGTTCCATGATGAGCTTCACGGACCTCCTTGAGTTTCTTTAGAAATATTGTCTCATGACAGCAATATATGTATTGAATAGGATTCTCCCTAAAACCGTTCCTACCACATCGTATGAGATATGGCATGGTAAGAAGCTAAGTCTGAGTCATCTCAAAATTTGGGGTTGTCCGACTCATGTCAAGAGACAGCAGGCGGATAAGTTAGAGTTCAGATCTTTTAGAGCTCGGTTCATAGGATATCCTAAAGAGTCATTAGGATACTATTTCTATATTTCGGAAGACCACAATGTGATTGTGAATCAACATGCTATTTTTTTTTAAAAAATAGTTTATTCAAGATGGTGGCATTGGAAGAATAATTAAGCTCAAGGAGAATATCTCCCAAGAGCAACGAGCTAAACAACCTGAGGAACCCAATAAATTAAAACCAGTCCTAACACAACCTCTTCCACCTCATAGATTGACTAGGATTTTTCGAATCCAAATAAAGAGCACTAGACTTCTGTGAAACGTATCCTTAAGTACTTGAGAAGGACTAAGGATATGTTTCTAGTCTTTGGGAATGGAGAACTCCAAGTTCAGGAATTTACAGACTCAGACTTTATGTTTGATATAGATGATCGAAAGTCGACATTTGAGAGTCTATTCATTTGCAATGGTAGTGCAATTAGCTAGAAGAGTTCCAAGTAGATGGTGATTGCTGATTCCACCATGGAGGCAGAGTATATTGCTGCATCGGAAGCTACGAAGGAGGTATTCTAGTACAAGAAGTTTGCCGCAGAGCTTGGAGTGATGTCATCGGATGCCATCCCTCTTTACTGCGATAATAATGGCACCATAGCCCTAGCTAAGGAGCCAAGATCTCACTAGAAGTCCAAGCATATCGAGCGACGATTCCTTCTGATCCGTGATTACCTCGAAAAAGATTATGTCAAGATTAAGAGAGTCGACTCCACAGATAATGTGGCAGATCCACTGACAAAGCCATTAGGCCAGCAGAAGATCGAAGCCCACTTTAAGAAGATAGAACTTAGATATGTAGTCAATTGGCATTAGGTCAAGTGGGAGTTTGTTAGATGTGTGCCCTAGATGCCAGATTGGCTGACACATTCCTGTACAAATGTAAGGGTAAATTTATAATTTTGACTATAAATAAATGAAAGGGTTATTCTACTATCACATTGTGTACATTATGTCTGTGATATATCCTTTGAGTTTGTAGGAATGTTAATTCATATTTTCAAGAGTTAAAAATTTAAGGCATGAGTTTACATAACTAACTCATAAACAGCTCCTGACCATAGGATCATCATGAGGATAGTGATTGATTCGGAAGGTTGGTGTACGATCGCTTTCTTAGGGTAGATGTGTCTTGAGTCTATGGTGTGGAGACACCAGAGTGAGAGTACAGATATTCATTGAGAACAAGAGTACTAAGTGTGACTACCTTGAGCAGTCATAAGAAAGTCTACCTTCTCGTCAATGACTAGCTCGATGCTGCAGCTATGTGTCTAGTTCTTTGACCTGAGGTACATCGACAGTTCACCTTGAGTATGTTATAGTTTGACTATACCATAATTCAATCTCCTAGCCATTCAAAATTCTGAGATGTATGTTGGCTGTAGCATATTCATTGTAGGAACCAGATCGCACCAAGATGGGATCTATCAACCTCGGTAGATAAGAGGAGTAGTCCTATGATGATCGAAAGATTGAGTCCTTAAGCCCATGGCCATGGTAGAGTGAAATAATGGAAAAGAGTTTTCCATTAAGGTTTCACATCAGACTTGGATCGATCGATTGATTCATATGACTGATGTTGGGTTTGATGAGTTCACCTTAACCCTAATTCAGTCGGGACTCATGATAGAAGAACTCAATCACACAGGTAGCTGCACCAAGAGGTTCGTCTTCATTTTCGATGGGTTGCCACCATATACTGCTAGGTATCACTGGTGGATTTTGGGAGCAATTAGAATGATCTTGATGATCGATCATTCTAATTGTCTGAATCAGAAGAGTTCTAATCCATCGAAAAGAGTTTCGATGATGTCGATGATGAGGTCACGACATGTCTCATTACCATACGGAAATAAACCTAACTAGGTCATACAAATAAGAGTTAGGATCTGGATATCATCAATTGAGCTAGCCCAGTTTGATTGATTTGGATTAGATCCAATTAGGTTCAAGAAAATCGTGCTAGCACATGATTGAGCCAAACTTTCTCTTCGTGTAATCTTTTCTATCTCGACTAAGCCAAATGTGATTTGACTCATCCAGAGAACTTTGAGAAGGTTTCTCATAGTCTAACTAGAGCCAGTCTAGCTCAGAAAGGACTTGTCTTAATTTATAAGATGAATTTTAGACAACACCTACTAATTTCTGTCACCTGCCATTTTCATTTTAGGACATTGGTCAAACGTTGACCCATGGACCTTGGACTGAAGGCCACTTGGCAAGAGGTCATTGAAGATTTTTTATGGAGTGTCCACCTACTAATTTTACCCTCAAAGTGGGTGCCATAATTAGATTGGGCATGCGCCCCAAGTGGATAAGGATAGAGTCCCATGAGATGAGGACTCTGATCCCTTGATCAACTTGGACTGTGGGGCGCAAATCTCACTGTGCTTATCCAGTGTTGGCACCAACAGTATGAGAGATTGTGGGGATTCTTATCTGATATGATCAAATGACATCACTCCACCAATCAAAATTTTTCCAAAATTAAATTAAAATTTTCTGATTGGTCGAATGATGTGGCACTGCATGGCGCAGCAGGGTCTATTTAAACCCTGTCTGCACCTAGGGTTTAGAGACTCTGCTCAATACCCAGCAAAAGCCTAAAATCTCTCAACTTCTCCATGCCCCCTCTACTTCTTTCCCTCCCCTCTTCACATCCAAGAGGTTGGGCATCCATCTAGTGCTTGTCCAAGGAGTGGTGGCTCTTTGATTAGAAGGCTGCAGAGATTTGTCAAGAAGCTGCTGCTCTAGCTTCAGAAGATTTTTTGAAGATCTTCTAGATCAGATCCAGATCTAATTTTTGGAGCAATAATTTATGAGTAGAAGAGAATCCAGATCCTACTTGAGTGGATATCGGTAGAGGCCAGACAACTACGTGGCTATTTTAGAACCTCAGGCATTACTGCGATCATCTACAGGATAATCTAGTTATCCTAGAGGTATTTCTCTATTCCTCATGATTTTAGATTTAATTTTAGATTTAATATCAGATAATAGAAATTAGATCTAATAGATCTTAGATTTGAAATATCATAGGATAATTTTTTTGAAATATTCCACCCCAGATCTCATTAGATCTGGAAGATCTTACAAGGAAAAAGCCGATTTTTCCTTCATGTGAACCCCATAAGTTTCAGATCTGACTCGCCATAAACCAACCATTGGTCCTTAGTATTTCTCAAATACTTAAGGATGGCTTTAATCACTTTTCAGTGATTTTCTTGAGGATTAGATTGGTATCTACTCACTACTAGTGAGTATGCTACATCTGGTCTTGTACATGTCATGGCGTACATGATAGATCCCACGGTCGAAGCATATGAGACTCTACTCATACGCTCTCTCTCTTCAGGAGTTGTCGGACAATCCTTCTTAGAGAGAAAAATTCCATGGCCTATCGGTAGATATCCTTTCTTAAAATTCTCCATGCTGAACCTCTTCAGCATAATGTCTATGTACGTAGATTGGGATAACCCAAGCATCTTTTTAGATCTATTCCTATAGATCTTCATCCCTAGAATATAGGATGCTTCACCCAAATCCTTCATGGAGAACTGCGATGATAACCAAACTTTTATTCCCTGCAGTGCGGGGATGTCATTCTCAATTAAGAGAATATCATCCACATACAAGACAAGAAATACCATAACTGGATCATTTGCCCATTTATAGATGCAGGACTTTTCTCCATTCTTAACAAAGCCATACATTTTGATCACCTTATCAAAATGCATGTTCCAACTCCGAGAAGCTTGCTTCAATCCATAAATGGATCTCTGAAGCTTGCACACCTTGGACTCATCTGTGGATGTAAATCTCTCAGGTTGTATCATATACACCTCTTCGGTCAGCTCTCCATTTAGAAAAGCTATCTTTACATCCATTTGTCAGATCTCATATTCCAGATAGACAGCTATTGCAAGTATTATCCGAATAGATTTGAGCATTGCCACAGGAAAAAATATCTCATCATAGTCAATACCATAATGTTGACGATATCCCTTGGCAACCAGATGGCTTTATAGGTCTCCACCTTTCCGTCTACGTCCCTTTTCCTTTTGAACACCCATTTACACCAAATGGATTTAACCCCTTCAGGTGGGTCAACCAATGTCCATACATCATTGACCTTCATGGACTCCATTTCGGATTTCATGGCTTCAAGCCATTTCTCAAAATCAAGTCTTTGCATTGCATCCATATAGGTGATCGGATCCTCATCATTCTCATCGAGTTCGATGGGATCACCATCCCGAACTAAGAAACCATAGTATCTGTCTGACTGACGTGGTACTCTACCAGATTGCCTTAATGGTGTATATTGGGCTCCGGATCTGATCTAATCAAATCTGACTCAGGTTCAGCTATTGGTGTTGGTCATTCTACCTGTTGAACTTCATCAAGTTCAACCTTAGAGGTAACGGTTCCTTCACCAAGGAACTCCTTTTCTAAAAAGATTGCCTTAAGACTGACGAACACCTTTTGTTCATCAGCATGGTAGAAAAAATATTCTTTGATCTCTTTGGGGTACCCGATGAATGTGCATTTATTAGACCTAGGTCCAAGTTTGTCTGTGACTAATCGTTTGACATAGGTTGGGCACCTCCAGATCCTAAGGTGTGAAAGTGCTGGCTTACGCCCTGTCCATACCTTATATGGAGTTTTAATTACAGACTTACATGGAATCCTATTTAATAGATAACAGGCCGATTCGAGTGCATATCCCCAGAAAGATATCGGCAAGCTGGTAAAATCCATCATGGATCGGATCATGTCTAACAGAGTCCAATTTCTCTTTTCAGACACACCATTATGCTGTGGTATTTCTAGAGGAGTCCATTGAGAGAGAATCCCATTCTCTCCTAGATATGTGAGAAACTTACTAGAAAGATATTTTTCTCTTCGATCAGATTGAAGAGTTTTAATGCTCTTTTCAGTTTATTTTTCTACTTCACTTCAGAATCATTTGAACATTTCAAATGAATCTGACTTATGTTTCATCAGATAGATATATCCATATCTGGATAGATCATCCGTGAAAGTTATGAAGTAAAAATATCCACCTCTAGCACTTGTGCTCATGGGCCCGTATACATCAGTATGTACTAGGCCCAAGAGCTCAGTAGCTCTCTCACCTTTTCCAGTAAAAGGAGACTTAGTCATTTTATCAAGAAGATAGGACTCACAGGTTGGAAGTGATTCACAATTACTGACTTCGAGAATTTTCTCTTGAGTCAACCTATTTATTCTGTTCTTGTTTATATGACCTAGCCTATAGTGCCATTAGTAGATATTTAACACTCTATCTAATCTAGGGTGCTTGCCAGTTGAATAGACTACATTAACAGGTTGTGATAACATACACACACCATTGTTTAAATGTCCACAAAAAATAGTAACACCATTCATAATGATATTACAAGCTTATTTCTTTATTGAAATTTCATAATCATGTTTAGCCAGAAGGCCTACAAAAATGACATTTAAAAAGAAACTAGGATAGAAAGGACAATCATTAAGAACAACGATATGGAATTCAAATACAAGTTTCAAGATTCTTAATGCTAGAACTGGAACTGATCTTTTATCTCCAACGTTCAGGAACCTCTCGCTTTGCTCGAATCTCCTACTGATCTGCACCCCTGCAATGAATTGCAAATATGGTAAAGACTATCGGTATCTAATACCCAGTCAGTTATATCACAAATAGAGAAATTGCAAGAAGTTATCATATAAATACCTTGCCTAGCAACACTTGCTGCTTTCTCTGCCTGTTCGGGTCCAGGGAGGCAATGTACTGGGGATAGTTTCTCTTCCAGTGCTCCTGTTTCTTGCAAAAGAAGCATTCAGCTTGACTCTTATCAGGCTTGATCCTTTTGGTCTAGCCCTGCACTGATGCCCCAGTCTGAACTTGCACCTTTTTCACTTTCTTCTTCTTGTTCTTTTTTTCTTTCTTAAAGGGTCGAGAACCAGAAGATGAACCTCCCACTAAGTTCACCGACTCCTTATGGAGTTGGTGATTTTTTTCAAAGTTCTGAAGCAACCCCAATAACCTGTGGTAGTTCACTTCAGGCTTTATCATTCTATAATGAGTGAGGAATGGGAGATAAGACTTGGGCAGTGAGTTTAGTATTGCATCCTTCCCAAGCTGCTCATGCAAGGAAAAGCCGAGCTTGCTCAATCATTCCATCAGCTTGATCATGTACAATACATGATCAGTGACAGAGGCACCATCCCATATTTTGGCGTTGAAGATGGCACAACTAGTCTTATGTCTCTCCACGTCATCAGATGTGCCAAAGGCATCCTCCAATACTTGAAGCATATCCTTTGGCTGAGCCGTCTCGAATCTATGACTGAACTCATCGCTCATGGCAGCTAGCATGTTACAGCGCACCGTGGTTCGATCACTGAGCCACTTCTGATAAGTATCTCTGACTATTCCACATGCATTGGCAGCTGGCTCCTCAAGTACAGGATCCATTATCACATATAAGATCCGTTCATGCTCCAAGACTATCTTCAACTTTCGATACCAGCTACTGAAGTTGGGTCCCACCAACTTATCATTGTCCAACAATAATCGGAGCGAAAGGGAAGTGACCATATCTGTACAAAAGAAAATCATAACCTAATTAGTAATTGATTCATTAAACCTAAATATTTGGACTTTAATCAAAAGGTTTCTCTCACTATTTTATTCGAATTGATAGCCTCTATCTCCAATTCGAGGAATTATTTTAATTCCTTAGTAGGTACTAGAATCCACTTAGACTGCACACAAGCCCAACTTTGGTTGGCCAACCCATGTACATCTAAGGGAAGGTTCATAACCAATTATTTTTCTAAATAATTTTTAGTAATTTTAATTTTGCCCCAGAAACCTAATCAGTAGGCTTTGGCCTCCACTGTAAGGATCCGATTAGGTCCAACCATTAACATGACCATACTTGGTGCATCTAACCAATAAATGATTAAGCCCAACTTTGGTTGGCTCACCTAACCACCATTAGAGAGATACTTCCAAGTCATCATATGATGAGTGATAATTCCATTAGTCAACAAGCACCAGGCCTTTGGGTCTGCAATGATTATTGAGTTAATGGACTCATTATCAAACACCTTAATGGGAGGCTATGACTCAGTTATCTCTATAACTTTATCATTTTAAGGACCTAATAATTTTAGAGGATTTAAATGATTTAGAGGATGAGGTCAGATGAACCAGCTTATCATGATCCTCCCACTGGCTTCATCAAGTCAGCTTAAGGGAGACCATTAAAAGGGCTGATCTAGAAGCACCTAAATCAGTCACACTGATTTACCTAGCTGACATGGGTCAGCTCGAATAGTCAAGTGATCCGATCAAAATATAATTTCACCAAGAGGCCAAGTAAGTTCGATCAGCGGGAGGTTCAGCCAAAGCTTGCCTTAGACACCATCAAAAATCGCCAGGTAAGCAGGCTCCCAATTAAAAACCACCGGTCTGGTTTACCTTAGATACCAACTGATTTAATTAATTTCGATTAGATCAACCTAACAGTTTGTGCTAGATCGCTTAGCCAAGAATCAAGTTCATTTGGTTCTTGTTAAAGATATGGACTTGACCAACTACAACTATTGTAATTGATCTAGAGAATCCTTGACCTAATCTAAGACAATAATTGATTAGATTTAGTCAATTCTGTAATTAAGTCCATCTTTAATCTAACCATAGGTCTAACCCAAATAATGGACCTAATTCTCACTAACCCATTAACCCAATGTGTTATGGTTTATGTTTTAGGTTCTTCAATTCACAATCCTAGAACCTAATCAAACAACTTCTTAATTCTTAATTAAGTTTTGGGCTGAGGGTTGGGTTCGGCTTTTCAAAAATAATTTTCATATTTGTAAAGCAATTTTACAATATGGTTCTACCAACTATATTGCATGTTTGATTCATAATCAAGATGTAAGTGAAATAAATATGAAACTACTTTAGATCTAATCTAAACAGGCTTATGTAATTGAAACAATTTCAACTTTAAATAATTTTTTTGCAAAAAATTATTAACAAAGAGATTTTATTTTAGATTTAAATATTTTTTAAATCTAATAAATTATAAATTTAATCTAGATCATATCTAACAAATTTATGATTAAAGATAGATCTACACGAACTAGGACAACCTTTGCACTGTAAGGGGTAAACCTTACAGCTGGACAACCTTGCAATTCATGATTGATCTAAAATTTTAATTTTAGATTTAATAATCAGATTATAAATTAGATCTAATCTATGAAATAATCTAAGTATGTATAAATAATTATGTAATAAACAACCTAGGCTCTGATACCAATTATAGGAACTAGATCTAGGGTTTCTGGGTTAGATCTTGAAATTTTTTCAAGATCAGACAGCGGAAGAATAAAATAAATCAAAATTTATTTTTTAAAATTAGAGAATCTTTAGATTTTAGATTTTATTACATAATTATTACATAGCATTAAATCAAAAATTAAAATATATAGAGTATGAACTACATGTTGATCATATCAACATATTTCTATACTACATCTAATGTATGTATTAAACAATAGATCAGATCTATTACCTTGCAAGTTAGATATTCTAACCTTACCAATCCAATCTTGAGGATGATGTTGTAAACCGCACATACATCCGGTCTCTAGGAGTCATCCACATGAGCCGATGAATCTTGACCAGAAGTCCTACTTTCAAAAATCAGCACAGTATGCTAGTACTGCGTTGATCCTTCTTCGATGGTTGATTAGGTGCCTCTTTCTTCTTGATTTGGACTCTTTCAAAGATGAGAAGTAGGAGGAGGAGTTTTAGATCTGAGACGCTCTCAGAAAACTCAAGATGGAGGAAGGAAAGAGATGAAACTAACAACCCTAGAAGAAGACCCTCTTCTTCTTCTCTTTACTCTTTCCTAGACACCCTGTCTTGTGTCTATTATATCTCTATGACCCAAAGGTTTTTATCTCTAATTTTTGGATTCCTCAAAGATCTCTTAAATCTCTATGCTTATCAAAAATTTTATGAAGAAACTCATTTTATAGAGAGAGATATGATAGATTCCTTGTCTAGGTTAAATACCTAGTCAAGGCTTATCCAAACATGGCAAGATAAAGGGCGCCCAACTCTTAGGTGCCTCCTCCTTATTTTTATGCATGGACCATTAGAAAAGGGTACCAAATGTGTGCCCTAAAAGTCACAAAAGTTTTTGAAAAAATATGGATAAATTCAGTGCAAAAAGGAAAGAGTTTTGGATTTCTAAAACTCTATCTCATAGAATTTGAAATCCAAACTTATTCCTACTTTGATTTGATCCACAACCACTTTCCATATATGAAAGAAGAGGGGAAACCTTTTGGACGTGGGAATAACCTGGGAGAGGGCTTTTGTTGCACAAAATAAGAGAGGATTGGTGTGGAATAAGAGAGAGGGCATGGAATAAGAGAGAGGCTTATGTGGCGCAAGGTGGAATCCTAGTCTTACTAGGATTCTATCTTATAACTTATTTTAATTTAGTTTCTCAAATCAAATCAAATTAAAATTAGATCAACCCAATTAAAATAGGTCTTAATCCAATTAAAAACCTAATTTAATCAGATTAAATTAAATTTAAATTTGATTTAATTTTTTAATCAAATTAGAAATTAGATTGACCCAAGTCCTAATGGAACCAGGACTAGTTTTTTTTTGCACTTGGCTTATCCAATAAACCAATTGAACATGATCCAATCAAGCTCAAACTAAATATAATTAAATCATATTTAATTAGACTTAATTTTAACCCATTGGTTTAATCAAATTAAGTCAATTAACAATCGAATTGCTAATCGATCCTCTTGCAATACTTGCACTAGGTTAAATGTCAATCGTATTGATCATTTAACCCTAGAATGATTCTTAATCGTTGATCAACTATCTGATCAGATCATGAACTCTAATGTGTGTGACCTTATAGATCCAAACCTAAGTCGGTAGCATAGAAATAATTTTTTGTACCAATTGAAGTAACCATCTTGCAATGATACCCGACGACCGGATAGGTCGAATGTGTAGAACAACATCCTTAGAACCCATGCGGATATAGTTTCCATATAATTCATTCTCTTGATCAAAATGATCATAGAACACCTCAGAGTTCAACTGTCAACTCTGATCAGGTTGTCCACATTGTATTTCAAAATATCAAATCCATCTGATGGATTATCCTAGCCAAGATTTTACTAAATTGAAATACAGTGACTCATTCTTCTCTAACTCTTGGAGTGGTCAATCCCATCTCGATCACACTCTGACTTCACAAGTACTTAACTATACCCAGAATCCTTTCATCACTAAATTAGAAATTCAGTTAGTCCAGTACCAAAGCACAGTGAGTTGCTTGCAAGTCACTGAGGCGATCTCAGATCTAAGGGACACTTATATCTATATCCCATCAGAGACATTCTCGACAGTAGAATGCTCTGGAGTTGGTCACGTTTAATGATGATGTATCTTTACATCTCACCTGTATGCCATACCAGTGTCTCCACACTCCTTGGTTAAGAGGACAACCAACCCATATGGCCTACAGCAACCTATGCTCGATAGAAGCTGTCGTCCTTATTAATAGCCTATCATTTATCGTGAATAGTTTTAAGGACTAATCGATAAATCTTCTCTTTATCGAATCTAAATAGTCCTAAGGACTTCATCATAACAACGAAGTTTATTAGAAGATGAAAGCTTATGATGAAAATACTAAATATATTTTATTTAATAACAAATCAATTACAATACTTGATTGCTCAACCGTCAACAACTTGACAATTGACTTTTGGGATATATTTCTCAACACTTTGAAGGCATCCTATTTAATATATATGTGGCAGTTTCTAGGACATATCCCTAGAAAGATATTGGGAGATCAGTGAAGTACATCATGGACCGTACCATATCCATCAAAGTGCAATTCCTCCTTTCTGCTATACCATTTAGCTAGGGTGTATAAGGAGGAATCCATTTTAGAGAGAATACCTTTACTTTTAAGATGATCAAGAAATTCACTGGATAAGTATTCTTCTCCTCGATCAGATTGAAGAACCTTAATATTTTTTTCAGTTTATTTCTGGAATATATTTTGATACTCTTTGAACTTATCAAATACTTCAAATTTATGTTTCATATATCTGAACCTTGATAGATCATCTGTAAAGGTAATAGGAGTATCTTCTTGTGGCCTGAGTTGTCATTGGTCCATATATATCTGTATGTACTAGAGCTAACAACTCATTTGTCCTTCTCCATATTCAGAAAATGGAGTCTTGATCATCTTACCTGATGAGACAAGATTCACAAGTTTTCAATGATTCATGATCATATGGGTCCAAGAATTTTTCTTTGTATAACTTATTTATCTTTGACTCATTAATATGACTAAGACGACAATGCCAGAGATATGTGATATTCATATTTTTTCTTTTTTTTTATATTTTTTTTAATATGAAAAATATTTTCATTGAGTATAAAAATTAAAAGATTGTTATCAATATAACCACTGCCATAAAATTCATTAGAAAATAAAATAGAGCACCATTTTCCAATTAACCTTATTTCATAACCTTATTTTCATAACAAAGGTATAGAAATAATATTTTTAATGACCTTTGGCATGTAATAACAGTCTTTTGATTTTAAAGTTTTGCCCGAAGATAAATCAAATATACAGGTTTTCACAGTCTCTATGCTAATAGACTCTCCACTTGCGCCATAGAGCTCGAGGTCACTTCTGTTCAGACCTTTGATATTTTATAGTCACTGTAATGAATTACAAATATATGATCCACAGGCGGTATCCAATACCTAAATATCAGAGTCTAAACCACTCAATAAAAAATAGGTCTATATCATATACACATCTTTTGGTGCTACACTTGCACCCTACTTCAATCTTGTAAGATAATTCTTGCAATTATTCTTCCAATGTCTAAATTTATCACAAATAATATCCATGCAGACATCTTTTGCCTTTTTATTATTACTGACCATCTCAAGGTCAGAAATATCCAGAACATCAGAGTTCTTCTCTGATACAAACCTAACTTGCAAGTTCCTCAACCAATCCACATAGCTTGGATCGATCAACATATTTTCATGCAGTGAAAATAAAGAAGCCATAATGTTGATTTAAATCTACATAAATAAAGAACAATATTATAAGTAGACCACTCATATTTGACATGGATAACTAGATGAAGACTTTTAAACTAGTTATGTCTCCCACTATTTTATCGGATACGATAGCGCTCTCCTATGGTGAATGAGAAACTCTAATCTAGTTTCTTAATGGGGTTGAGATTCTAATTCCTCAAAATCTTAGAGATATCACAACAAATCTCAATGAGTTCAAAGATAGAAAAACCTATCCACTTGCATCTCATATAACTCTCAACATAAATCTTGCCTCTAAAAATACTCATAGCCTTGTGGATATCACAACAAACTATAGTATTTTTAGTTAAGTCAGATCCTTGATTTTCATATAGTCATATCTGAAAAATACTGTTCTTGTAGATATCACAACAAAGCAACATATCTAAAATATATTGTAAAGTATCTAATATGCATCAAAAAAACCCACATCAATCTCTATAGCAAGCCTTGTGGATATCACAACAAATCTACTATGATTTTTGATAGGGTATTGACTAGGTATGAAAGAAGATATATGTAGTGTTCAAAACACTGAGCTACTTTCATTCAAGATTTGAACTAATCCAATTAGCTAAGAAAGTGGGGGTCCCCCCATTACTTTTCTTCGACACCAATAAAATTAGCCAAGCCAGCAATGGAACCAATTAAATAACTACCATACTTGAAACACTCCTTAGACACCAATTGATTAATCGATTCAAAAAATAGGTCAGCTACTGGTTCACAACACTACAAGTTAATATGATTTTTATGAGAGCATTAATGGTCTCACGCACATCCTAATTCAATCAATCACAATGATGCACTGTTATAGTTGTATTTTAACAATCATAACAACTAATCATAGTATCCAATCATATCTCTAAGATATGAGATCATAATCATGTAGCATGATTATAACTAAGCATCTCAAGTATATCACATATGCATGAAGTTCTAATAACATACATGAACATGAAATATATTTTTCAAGATTTTTCTTCTTGAGACATCACAGTGGCACCCCTACACGCCATAAGAGTATCCTATGGAATAGGAAGAGAAGATCTATGAACCCTACTTGCTCTTATCACCGAATGGCTTGGTGATGAACCCCAATTAGAGTACTAAGCTACTAAGAAAGATTCTATACATACATCATACATTTTATATTTAAAACATATCTCTAAGACATGCTAGGGTTTGGATGTTCAATCCGGTTCAACCCTTGACCCGACTTGAACCAAACCAAAAACCCATGTTTGATCACAATCAAGATAATAATTTAATCTTTGTTCATATAGATCAAGGTAGACTCTGATACCACTATTGGGTTTTGGTGGCACAGTGGAAGAACTAGGTGTTTAAAATTTTTCATTCAAAACACCCGATGTACCGAAAATCCTAATACCCAGAAATCTTTGACTATAATAATCAAAGTATAATAAATTAAACTTGGATAAGTAGCATACCTATAGTGCTAATCCTAATTTCCACAAGACATCCAAGTGTCCACCCTTCAACGGTGATCTATATGAAAATTAAACAAAAGACAGAGCTCCTTCTTCTCCTTGCTTCAGGAGTTCTAGCCCCTAGAACTCGACTAGCCTCATACCAATCAGATTTCTTCAAGAACCTGACCTCACCCTCTCAGAATGTTCTTTGGACTTCTAATTCCTCTTCTTTAAGACACTCACAATCCTTATTTGGATCAGATAAGGCTTTGTCTTAAATCTGAAAGCCTTGTCCTAAAACTAAGATAGGTTGTAAGAAAGAAAGTAGAGCAACAGAGAGAAATTGAAAACTCGATCTGAATACCTCGAACACCCAGCATCCAGGCCTTTATATAGCCATCAGAGGGATGCCAAAAGAGAAGGACACACCTCATTCAAGAGGCATATTTGATCTAATTATCAAAGATAAGAGTTCCTTCAAGTAGAAGGACTCTTATCAATGATACATCAATCAGCATCCTCTTCTGCACGTGCGACCAGAGAAGGGATATTTTTGTGTCCCTTCTCAAATCAAAAAAAAATTACAAAAATCTATGTGGATACAAGATTCAATCCTAATCTCAGATCATCTAGTAAAGAAAAAAAAATCAACAAAAAGAAGTGATCCTTGCACCTCTTCATGCGAGTACTGATCACCATGTGTGCATGCACATGAGGGAAGTTTTGGCATCCATTTGGCCATTAGATAGGTCTGGAAAAATTCCAAAAAAATCACCAAAAATAGCTTGTCAAATGTGGAAGATTATTGCAAAAGATTGTTCAAATTTGAAAGATGCAACACTTCTGCGCGTGTGCAAGAGAGACCCTTCTCGTTTCCAATTTTTCTCCATCCCAAAAATCTCAGAAAAAATCCATCTCATGCTTTGAGATATGTAATAGAGGATGTAGGGTGATATGGGCTATCATATTTATCTTAATCCCATACCAGAAGGACTCTTTTCTTCTGCTTATGCCAACATCTGCATGCAAATAGTTTTTTGTGCCAAGAGTCCTTCACAATTTGGACTCTTCATAATTGGTGTTAACATGGGATGTGGCATCCCAATTTAAGCTGCTTCCAGATGGCACGACCTAACCTAAATGCCCACCAAATTGAGCTAGCTAATTAGCAAGGGATGAGACCAAATTGATCTCCAAAGGAGTAAGAGTTTCCATATGTGCTAGCATGCTTATCGGAACCCTGATTGAATCCAAAATTTCAATCAACTTTTTTCAAAAGCATCCTTAGCTAATTTTCATATGTGTGTGACCCATTGAGTTTCACATCTAGTCAATAGTAGATCTGGGTGCAAGTTGATAAAATTTGATTAGATTTCAGTCTAATCGATTAAGATCCAATCGAGCTAACCCGAGCTCAACAATTAGAATCCTTTCTAATTGGTGATTGAATTAAACTCTTTAATTTGATCAAAAACTTACAAGTCAAGATTAACATTGTTGGGTATAAAATAATCCTAGCCAAAGTTCATAAGAGGCCAACCCTCCTAGGACTCTTCCAGCTTCCGACCTTGTGCGGCGTCTTTCTGAACTCCTCCAGCCGTCCGAGCTTCCACGGTACCATTCGAACTCCTCCAGCAGTTAACCTTCCATAGTGTCTTTTAGATTCCTCCAACGGACGAACTCCTATCGTACCCTTCGAACTTTTCCAATAATGAGCTCCTTCAGTCATCTATCGAACTGCTCCAAATGTTCTCTGGGCTTCACTATCAGCCGATTTTCTATAGTGATTGACTACTCTCCGAATCTCTTCCAGACTTCCTCCCATCATGATCGACTTTACTCCGAGCTTCTTTCGAACTTCATCAATATTTGGGTTTCTCCAGCAGTAGAACTTCTACAATAACCAGACTCCATCCAAGTTTCTACAGTGGTCAACCACCTTTCGAATTTCATCCGAGCTTCTACAGTAAGTGAATTCCGTCCGAACTTCTATTGCACGCAGACTTCAACCGAGATTCTACAATAAGCGGTCTCCATTCGGGCTTCTATTGCAACCGATCTCCATTCGAGCTTCTACAATAAGCGATCTCTATCCAGACTTCCATGATAATCGGTCTCCATCCGAGCTTCTACAGTAAGCGGCCTCCTTCCGAACTTCTGCAAGAATCGGACTCCGTCCGAACTTCTATAGTGGATGGATTCCAGATGAACTTCTACAACGGATGGGCTCTAGCAGTCGAATTTCTACAGTGACTGACTGTCTCCTGTGTCTTCTGTACCTCTCCAGCTATCAACCTTCAACAGTGCCAATCGGACTTCAACAGTGCCAACCAGACCCCTCCAACAGATAAATTTCCTCTGGACCCCTCCAGCGGTCGACCTTCCACAGTGTCCTCCAGACTCCTCCAACGGATAAACTTCCATAATGCCTTCTGGACTCTTCTATCGGTCAACCTTCTATAGCACCTTTCGAATTTTGCTATTGGTCGATCTTCTGTTGGATTCCTCATGCAATCGGACCTCTCCAGCGGATAGTCTTCAGACAAGCTTCTACATCAAACAAATTTCAGACGAACTTCTCTAGCAATTGGACTCCAGCCAGATTTCTCCAATAAAAAGTTTTCGTCCGAGCTTCTACAGCAGATGACTTCCGTCTGTAGCATCAACGCCCAAGGCACCCAACAACAGTTAATCCATCAGCAACCTCGAAAACATCCTTGCTTTTTTTAGATTACTGAGACAGAGAGCTATTCCGCTCCACCAGACATCCCAACCGAGCTTCAGCCGTCCGATCCGAACTCTCTGGCAAGTCACGACAACGGACACCACTCCACTTTCTGTAACAAACTCCACGTGGTCCCACCACTCTCTGACAAGTCGCGACAACGAACACCACTCCACTCTCCGTAACAAACTCCATGTGGCCCCGAACGGCCCACTACCAGGCAGTTATGGACGTCGCTGCCAATCGGTTACGCTCTCCCATCTATAAAAGAGACCCCTCAGATATGTTCTCCTTTAAGCTCTAAGCACTATCTCTAAACTCTGCTAAAATTACATTCGAGTGCTCCATTTTTGTTGAGACAGAGTACTGACTTGAGCATCGGAGGATCTTGCCGGAGCACCCCCAACTCCAGTTTAAACTTTCCTTGCAGGTCCCAGTGGCTGCCATGATCCCCTCGACTCCAGCTTCTCCGGCATCGATGGAATTCTGCACCAACAGAATTGGCACTAGAGGAAGGGCCTGTGTCTTCGCAGGACCCTTGTTCTTAAAGGAGTACTCAACGGAACTGTCTCCGATTATCTTCTTCAACATCTTCTTCTTCTTCTCTGGCCTGATCCCAACATGATGCCTCTCTGAAAGGCATCCACTAGGCGATCTACGGCCTCCATGGCCAGATCTCAGCAAGATCCGCCAGCTCCATCCTCGTCTCCAATTTTTTAGGCTCCTCCTCCTCCGACAATGACAGTCGGCATGGAGCAGTTCGACCTGCTAGTTCAGCAGGTCAGGGGCCTCACCGAAGCGGTGCAGACCATGCAGCAGCAGCAGCACATCAGGTATCTGTGCGGCTGGAAAGAGCATCATCGGAGTTCCAGAATTTGATGATCGGGCAGCCCACTTGGGTCAGTCACCCTGTATCCCCCGAAAAGGGGAAGCAGAGGGCGGAGAGCCCTCTGTCTGATCATGATTCCATCCCTGGAGGGTCCCTACCTCTGTTCTACCAGAAGACCCTCGAGATTCACGATCAAGAGGATCTCCTGAATCAAAAGTTCTAAGAGATGAACCGACAGATCGAAGAGCTCTGCCATGCTCCCCCTGCTTACGGTGAGGATATCTGTACTGACCCTCTTTTTTTTCAAAAGATTATGTAGGAACTGATCCCGTCGAACTTCAAGCTTCTCCAATTTGAGAGCTACAACGGGACCTCGAATCTGGTTGACCACCTGGAGGCCTTCCGGATAATGATGCTGCTCCATGATGCGCCAGACGCCATCCTGTGCTGAGCTTTTCCATCTATCTTGAAGGGAGCAGCAAGAAATTGGTACTCGACATTGAAGTTGGATACTACCTTCTCCTTTGATCAAATGAGCCATCAGTTTGTGGCTCATTTCGTCAGCAGCCGACATCTCCGGAGAGGTTCAGAGTCCCTCATCAACATCAAGCAAAAGGAGGAAGAATCCATCCGAACTTATGTCAACCGTTTTAACATCGCCGCATTAGAGGTCCAAAACTTGGACCAATCAGTTGCAATGGCCACCCTGAAGAGTGGTCTTCAAAAGAATGACCTTCTATTTTTCTTGAAAAAGAAGTATCCTAGGGACTTCGCTGATTTGCTGGCTCGGGCCGAAGGATATGTCCGAGTAGAAGAAGCCTTCAAGCTGAAGGACGAGGAGGCCGCGAAGGAGCGGTAGGTGGGTGACTCCAGTAAGCCCACAGCTGAAAAAGGATCGAGTGAAGCTTGGCCACATTCTCGAACTCCCCCTGGACACAAGCGTGTCTGAACTCTCCCTCGAGCTCATAGGCAGAGAAGCCCGAACCGCAGAGTTTGGCGGAGCTCTCCCCCAGGAAGATTCCACAGCTACGCCCCTCTCAATCCTCCAAAAACTCAAGTACTGATGGAGATCAGGGAGCAGCTGTCAAGGCCCGAAAAGATGCACACACACCCCAAGAAGTGTAACCCTAACAAGTTCTGCCTCTATCATCGTGACCACGACCACGACATGGATGAGTGTATTCAGCTTCGAGATGAGATCGAGGAGCTCATCAGACGGGGTCAGCTCAACAGATTCATCCGACATCGGCCTGAAGGTAGGAAAGATCGGCCGAGGGCCCTATCACAACTAGAGCCACCAAGGAAGGAAGAACAGCCTGAAGATCGACCTTCAATCGGGATCATCAACACTCTCTCTGGAGGACCCCGATGGGGAGCAGCCAATGGATCGACCAGACCGCCCAAGTGGTAGAGGACTGAAGAATCTATAACCTTTACTGAAGAAGATGCCCAAGAGATTCAATTGTCCCATAATGATGCGGTCATAGTTTTTTAAATATTGCTGACTATGATGTACACCGTATTCTTGTTGATAATGGAAGCTCGACTGACATTTTATTTTACGATGCATTCTCAAAAATATCCATTCCGGATGATCGATTAGGGTCGATAAGCTCTCCATTGGTAGGGTTCACTGGCGATGCTATGCCAGTGGAAGGAGTATTAACTTTGACCGTAGTTGCAGGTCGGTGCTCGAAATAATCTAGAGCGCAAGTAGATTTTCTAGTAGTAAGGGTGCTATCTGCCTACAACGCAAAACTCAGCAGACCTGACCTCAATACCCTCTGAGCTGTGGTATCGACCTACCATTTGAAATTGAAATTTTCTACAAGCCAAGGGGTCGGAGAGGTCAGAGGAGATCAAGTCCGGGCAAGACACTGCTATAACATAGCCTTACAAAGAAATGGTCAGTTTGACCCCTGTCCGATTGATGGATTAGACACCCACGATGACCTTGCTGAAGAACGAGGTGAGCCAATTGAAGATCTTGTCTCAATTCCTTTGAACGATGAGAATGAAGAGCACGTGGTGAAGATTGGCTCCAACCTGGGAGAAGAGGTATGGACATGGCTCATCAATTTTCTATAAAAGAATGCGGATGTTTTCACTTGGGTTCCAGCGGACATGCCGGAGATTGATGCGGAAGTCATGGAACACCATTTAGCTATTGATCCCAAACATCAGCCGATGAAGAAAAAAATCTGAGGTCATGCACCGGAAAGGCAGAAGGCAATAGCTGAGGAAGTTGATAAACTCCTGAAAGTTGGGTTCATTAGAGAAGTCAACTATCCGAATTGGGTCTCTAATGTGGTTCTCATCAAGAAGGCGAACGGTAAGTGGAGGATGTGTATAGACTTCAAAAAGTTGAATAAAGCCTGCCCGAAGGACAGTTACCCTCTGTCCAGAATTGATCAATTAGTGGATGCAACTTCGGGCCACGAGTTTCTTACTTTCGTGGATGCATTCTCTGGCTACAATCTAAATATACCAATTTCAAAATTTAAATTTCAAATTTTAAATTTTAAATTTCAAATTTTAAATAAATTTTAAATTTCAAATTTCAAATTTTTGAATTTTAAATTTTGAATTTCAAATTTCAAATTTTAAATTTTGAATTTTAAATTTGAAATTTCAACCAAATTTCAAATTTTAAATTTCAAATTTTGAATTTTAAATTTTTGAATTTTGAATTTCGAATTTTAAATTTCAAATTTCAAATTTCAAATTTTGAATTTTAAATTTTTGAATTTTGAATAATTTTAAAAATTCAAATTTTAAATTTTTGAATTTCAAATTTCAAATTTAAACTTTTAGATTACAACTTAATCTACACATGCAAATATATATATCATATCTAAGAACCCGCTCTGATACCATTTGTGGAGAAATTCAGTGCAGGGGTAAAATGGTAATTTTAAATTTTTTAAAAATCATGATTTTATAGTGAAAAAATATTAATTAATTTAATTAATTAACATAAATTTATCCTATACTAGGATCAAAATATGATATATAGCATGCACGCATTTAAATTTGAAATTCGAATTTGAACAATAAACACTTTATTATAATGTGTTCAGAACACAATACCTTTGTACGGGTAGTAGATCGCCGTAATCTGATCATCATCGAGAGAGTCTGATCATCGTGATGCAGCCACACAGTGTGTCTAGCCTCTGTGAATCATCCACACGAAGCTTCCGATCTGATCGACTCCTCACGAGTGCTAGCTCGTTTAGAGCCCTTTTGATGGTCGATGCTGATCGAACTCCTTCGATCGATATCTGTCGATTCTTCAGATACTCTAGATCATCAACAGATGTGCTTGAGAGGATGTTGAAGATCTTCCTGAGATTTTGTGAGCTCACGACACTCGTAGCTCACTTTCTCACTTCCCGAACCCCAGGCTAAAACTCTAGGAAACTCACCGGAAACCTTGCACCCACTTTTCTTTCTTTTCTTTCTTTTTCTCTTGGAAGGATATGAACTTCCTTCTCATGCACAAGACTTCTCACGCCCCAAAATTTTTCTCCAAAAATCTTTTTCTTGCATGCCCCACTCTTCTCCTCCTTTTATAACAACGTCAAAGTCTTATCCAAAAGAAAGGATAAAGATGAGTAATTGCACATTTGAATTCAAATCAAATTTTCAATTCAAGTGGACACCAACTCATCCCTTATCCATAAAAGGTGTGAGGCCTAGCTTAAATTGTACATGAAGTAATTTCATGAGAAACTTTTTCTCATGTAATAAATGGGGCGTAAAAAAAGGGATAAGGCACAAAGATTGATTGCCCATTCAAATTCAAACTTTATTTTAAATTTGATTGGCCAACCAATCATCCTCATCCATTCATATGGCACATTAAAGTGGGGTGTGGAGAGGGCTTGGCGTGAGAAAAAAAATTCATGAGAAGTTCTTTCTCATGAATTCAAATGGGTGCAATGGAAGTGAGGTGGCGTATGGAGATTGGGTCAAGGTGGTTTAATTATTTAAACCAACCTAATTGAACCAAATAAGTTAGGTCCAATTAGACTAATTTAAACTCAATTTAATTAGGCTTAATTAGGCTCAATAAAATTTTAATCAAATAAGGAATTGACTAAGCCCAACCCCTGATCAAATCAGGGACCAAACCATCTTGACGATTAGGTCAACTCTTAACCTAATCGGGTCAAACCCAACTGAATCCAATTCAATTGGACTTGATCCAAAAATAATTACTCCATCAAATTGAGTTAATTAGTGATCAAATTACTAATTAAACTCTCATAAATACTGAGTCCAAATCCGATGGGCAATCGGACATCAGAATTTATCGATATGTAACCCTGATCGAAAAGTCCCAACCAGTGGGACTCTTGACCCCGGTACCCATAATGTGTGGAACTCATGATCAGAGAATCCTGATTCTCGATCACTGAGTTCCAAATATGTAGGATTCTACACCAGTCATTAGATCAGATAGGAACCTCTAATGTGTGTGACCCCGCAGGTTCGAACCTAAGCCGGTAGCATAGGAACCAATTTCTGTACTAATCGAAGTGACCATCTAGCAATGGTACCTGACATCTGGATAGGTTGAATAGTCACAATCGCAACACTCAAAACCTACATGAATATGGTTACTGTATAATTCATCCTTTTGACCCCTGTGTTTAGGATGACTCAGGGTTAAACTGTCAACCCTGATCAGATCATCCGAATCGTGCTCAACTCAAACAGTCCTGTGACTCCTCATAAGGACTACCCTAGCCAAGGTTTTGCTAAATTGAAACACGACTGTACACAGCTCCTAAACTAGAGTGGTCAATCCCATCTTGACACACGCACTGGCAAGTCAAGTACTTGACTACACCCAGCAGCCTTCCATCACTGAATTAAAAATTCAGGTAGTCTAGTGCCTAAGTGTAGTGAGTTGCTTGCAAGTCACCGTGGTGGTCTCAGGTCAGAGGGATATTTATACCCATATTCCATCGGTAGCAAATCTTGACAGCAGAAATAGCTCCGGAGTCGGTCACGTTCAGTGCAGATGTACCCTTACATCTCACCTGTATGCCAAACCAGTGTCTCCACACTCATTGGTTAAGAGGACAACCAACCTATATGGCACACAATGACCTATGCTTGATAAACGTTGTCGTCCTTGGTAACAACGTATCATTTGGTCACGAACAGATTTAAGGACTAAATGACAAATCCTCCTTTGTCGACTCTAAATAGTCCTAAGGACTTCACCACAACATAGGAGTTCATTAGAAGATGAAATATTTTGTGATGAAAAATATCAAAATAATTTTTATTAATTCATAATTCATGTACATATACAAAATTGAGCACAACCGTCAACAGGCTGACGATTGACTTTGGGACACTATTCCCAACAATCTTTCACTTGACCTAAAGCCAATCGGTGCAGTATCTAATACCCATCTTCGACTTGTGGTTGTCGAACTCCTTCACTGCAATAGCTTTAGTGAATGGGTCAGTCAGGTTCTCTTTTCCGTCGATCTTCTGAAGATCGACGTCACCTCGATCCATAATTTCTCGGATGAGATGGTAGCGGTACAGAATATGCTTCGTCCGCTGGTGTGCCTTTGGTTCCTTCGCCTGAGCAATGGCTCCAGAGCTGTTACAGTAGAGCAGAACTGGACCAACAAGGGAGGGTGCTACTTCGAGCTCGGTGATGAATTTCTTCAGCCACACCGCTTCTTTGGCAGCATCTGATGCAGCGACATACTCCACCTCGCAAACTGAATCAGCCACTGTGTGTTGCTTGGAACTTTTCCAGCAGATAGCCCCACCATTAAGGGTAAAAATAAATCTTGACACATTTTTGCTATCATCGTGATCAGACTGAAAACTAGAGTCTGTAAACCCTATAAGTCTCAAGTCTGATTCACCATAAACAAGCCACTGGTCCTTAGTATTTCTTAAATACTTTAGGATGGTTTTAACAACTTTCCAGTGATTCTCCCCTGCGTCAGATTGGTATCTACTCACTACCCCTAGTGAGTATGCCACATCTGGTCGTATACATGTCATGGCGTACATGATAGATCCCACTACCGAAGCATATGGAATCCTATCCATATGCTCTCTCTCTTGAGGTGTTGTCAGACAATCCCTCTTTGAGAGAGAAATTCCATGGTCTATCGGAAGATAGCCTTTCTTGAAATTTTCCATGCTGAACCTCTTCAGCATAGTATCAATGTACGTGGACTGAGATAAACCAAGCAACCTTTTAGATCTATCCCTATAGATCTTCATCCCTAGGATGTAGGAAGCATCTCCCAGATCCTTCATGGAGAATTGTGACGACAGTCAAATCTTTATTCCCTGTAATGCAGGGACATCATTTCCGATTAAGAGAATGTCATCCACATACAATACAAGAAATACTACTACTGGACCATTAGCCCACTTATAAATGCATGGCTCTTCTCCATTCTTAACGAAGCCATACGTCTTGATCATCTTATCAAAACGTATGTTCCAACTCTGTGATGCCTGCTTAAGTCCATAAATGGACCTCTGTAGCCTGCATACCTTAGACTCATCTATGGATGTGAATCCTTTAGGTTGTATCATATACACCTCTTCATCCAGCTCTCCATTTAGGAAAGCTGTCTTCACATCCATCTGCCAGATTTCATAATCCAGATGGGCAGTTATCGCAAGCATAATTCGAATGAATTTGAACATTGCCATAGGAAAAAATATCTCATCATAGTCTATACCATAACGTTGACGATATCCCTTGGCAACCAGACGAGCTTTATAGGTTTCCACCTTTCCGTCTGCGCCCCTCTTCCTCTTGAAGATCCACTTACACCCTATGGGTTTTACTCTTTCGGGTGGATCAACCAATGTCCACACATCATTGACCTTCATGAACTCCATTTCGGATTTCATGGCCTCCAGCCATTTCTTACAGTTGGGTCTCTGCATTGCATCCATGTAGGTGATCGGATCCTCATCATTTTCATCAAGTTCGATAGGATCACCATCACGGACCAAGAAACCATAGTATCTGTCTGGTTGATGAGGTACTCTACCAGATCGCCTTAAGGGTGCTTGAACAATGGGCTCCGGATTTGATCTAACCAAATCTGATTCAGGTTCAGCAACTTGTGTCGATTTTTTCACCTGTCGAACTTCGTCAAGTTCGATCTTAGAGGCAACAGTCCCTTCACTAAGGAACTCCTTTTCCAAAAAGATTGTCTTAAGGCTGACAAACACTTTTTGCTCATCAGCTAGGTAGAAGTAATACCCTTTGGTCTCTTTTAGGTACCCTATAAAGTTACACTTGTCAGACCTAGGTCCAAGCTTGTTCGTAATTAAACGTTTAACATAAGTCGGACACCCCCAAACCCTAAGGTGTGAGAGTACTGGCTTACATCCTATCCATATCTCATATGATATTTTGGTTACAGACTTACTCGAAACTCTATTTAGAAGGTAACAAGCTGATTCGAGCCCATATCCCTAGAGGGAGATCGGCAGACCAGCAAACCCCATCATGGATCGAACAATGTCCAACAAGGTCCGATTCCTCCTTTCAAATACACCATTATGTTGTGATGTTCCAGGAGGAGTCCATTGAGAGAGAATCTCATTCTCCCTAAGATATGTCAAAAAATCATTGAAAAGGTATTCACCTCCTCGATCAGATCGAAGAGTTTTAATACACTTTCCAGTTTATTTTTCTCTCTCATTTCGAAATAGTTTGAACATTTCAAATGACTCTGATTTATGCTTCATTAAATAGACATATCCATACCTCGATAGGTCGTCTGTGAAGGTTATGAAGTAGAAATATCTACCTCTTGCACTTGAGCTCATGGGTCCACATATATCAGAATGTATCAAACCCCAGAGTTCACTGGCTCGCTCACCTTTTTCAGTAAAAGGTGATTTTGTCATTTTACCAAGAAGACAGGACTCACAGGTTGGAAGTGATTCACAATCACCTACTTCAAGAATTTCTTCTTGAGCCAACCTGTTTATCTTGTTCTTATTGATATGACCTAGCCTACAGTGCCAAAGGTAGACTTCTGACACATTATCTATTTTAGGGCATTTACCAGAGGTTTGAACCATATTAACAGGTTATGATAGAAAGTAAATTTTATTATTAAGTTATCCAATAAACATTGTAACACCATTCAAAATGATATTGTAAATATTTTTTTTTATTAAAAATTGATAACCGTTCATGGCCAAAAGGCCTACAGAAATAATATTTAATAAAAAGCTTGGACAATAGTGACATTCACTCAGAATTATATTTTGAGAATTGATTACAAGGTTCATGATTCTGAATGCTAGAACTGGAACTTTGTTTCCATCTCTAACGTTTAGGAATCTATCGCCTTCATCAAATCTCCTACTGACCTGCAGACCCTGCATCGAATTGCAAATATGATAAGGCTTCCGATATCCAATACCCAGGCAGTAGTATCTCAAATGGAAAAGTTGCAAGGTGTTATCATATAAGTACCTTGCTTCTTCTTCGGCCTGTTCGGGTCCAGGGAGGCAATGTATAGAGGACAGTTCCTCTTCCAGTGCCCTTGCTTCTTGCAAAAGAAGCACTCCGCCTGGCTCTGGTCGGGCTTGCGCTTCTTGGTCTGACCCTGTGCAGACGTCCCAGCATGCAGCTGCACCTTCTTATTCTTTTTCTTCTTGTTCTTCTTCTTCCCTTTCTTAAAGGGTCGACGACCAGAAGAAGACCCTCCCACAACATTCACCGACTCCTTATGGAGCTGGTGATCCTTCTCAAAGTTCTGCAGCAACCCCAACAAGCCGTGGTAGTTCACTGCAGGCTTTGTCATCCAAAAATGAGTAAGGAAGGGGAGGAAGGACTTGGGCAATGAATTAAGGATCACATCCTTACCGAGCTACTCATGTAGGGAAAAGCCCAGTTTACTTAGGTGCTCAATCATTTCGATCATGTACAGTACATGATCAGTGACTGAGGCTCCATCCCTCATCCGAGCATTGAAAATGGCACAACTAGTTTTGTGCCTTTCAACATCGTCAGGCGTGCCAAAGGAGTCGTTCAACATTTGAAGCATCTCCTATGGCTGGGCGTTCTCGAACCTGCGGTTGAACTCATCATTCATTACCATTAGCATAATGCACCGAACGGTGGTGCAGTCGTTGAACCACTTCTGATAAGTGTCTTGGACCATCCCTCTAATGTTCAGGGCTGGCTCCTCAGGTGCCGGATCCGTTACTACATAAAGGATCCAGTCATGCTCAAGGATAATTTTTAATTTTCGATACCAGCTATCGAAATTAGGTCCCATGAGCTTGTCATTATCTAATAATGATCGGAGGGATAGGATAGTGGCCATAGCTGCATAAAGGAAAATCAAACCTCTATTAGTACATAAATTATAAATACTAAAGGCTTGGACTTTAGTCTAAAGTTTCTCCCAGTATTTTTACGAACTGGTAGCCTCAACCTCAATTTGAGGAATTACTTTAATTTCTTAGTGGGTTCTAGAATCCACACAGACTACACACGAGCCCAACTTTGGTTGGTCAACCCATGTGCATCTATGGGTAGGTTCGTAACCAATTATTTTTCTAAACAACTTCTAGTAATTGATTTTGCCCTAGAACCTAATCAGTAGGCTTTGGCCTCCACTAAAAGATCTGGTTAGGTCCAACCATTAACATGATTTGATTTGGTGAATCAGACCAATAAATGATCAGGCCCGACTTTGGCCAGCCAACCTGATCACCATCAGAAAGACTCAAACCAAATTATCATATTATGAATGATAATTCCATTAGTCAATAAGCACCAAGCCTTTGGGCCTTCAATGATTATTAAACTAATGGACTCATTATCACTCACTTAATGGAAGGCTATGACTTAGTTATCAATATAACTTAATCATTTTTAGGGACCTAATATTTTTTTTTTTGAGGATTTTATTAAAGGATAGATGAGAAAAAAATATCAAACCAATTTCAATCCTCCCACTGACTTTACCAAATCAGATTAAAAAAGATTTAATTAAGCTGGCATTAAGAGCACCTAAATCAGTCAAACTGATTTACCTAATGACATGGGTGAGCCCTAATCACCAAGTGATCTAATCAAAACCTAATTCACCAGGTTGGCCAGGTAAGTGAGATCAGTGGTGGGGATAAGCCATTAACTCATCAGAGATCAAATCACTGCGAGTAGCTCCCGCTTAAAAATCACTGGTCAAACTGCCAAACTTACCTTAGACACCAACCGGTTCATTAGTTTTAATTTGATCAACTTAGTAAATAGGGTTCCACCATGTAGCCATGAATTAAGTCCATCTTAGTCTAGTTCAAGACATGGACCCATTTAACTACAACTATTGGAGTTGAGTCTAGAGTATCCTTGACCTAATCTAATTCAACTTTTGATTAGATTTGACCAATTACTCTAATTTAGTCTATTTCTTTAAGCTAACCTTAGGTCTAACCCAATTATGGACCTAATCCATCTAATCCATTGACCCACAAGTTTATACAATTGTCTTAGGTCTTAATCATAATTCTAGACCTACTAGACAATACTTAATTATTTTAATTAAGTATTTGGGCTGATGGGTCAGGGTTTGGCATTTCAAAAATAATTTTCAAATTTGAAAGGTTTTTTTTTTGTTCATCAAATATATTGACTCATTTCACAAATAGATCAGCACATTTCATAAATAGCAATCCTATTGCTAATTACATAACAGAAAATAACTCAATCAAAATAAATCATGAATATTCCTTTAGATCTAATCTAACATATTCATGATAAATTTTACAATTGAACCTTTATAATTAATTTCTTTCGCTGCTTCATCTGCATGGGATATAATTGCAGCGGCACCCCTACCGTCATAGGAGACCTCATCGAATGAGAGGAGAGGGCCTTTAAACCCTACTTTTCTCCTATAATCGGACGGCCATGGCAACCAACCCAATTCGATTACTTGCTACTTGGATCAAGTATATCTAAATATGCCAATTTCAAAATTTAAATTTCAAATTTTAAATTTTGAATTTCAAATTTCAAACAAATTTCAAATTTTAAATTTTTGAATTTCAAATTTTGAATTTTAAATTTTAAATTTTAAATTTGAAATTTCAACCAAATTTCAAATTTCAAATTTCAAATTTTGAATTTCAAATTTTTGAATTTTGAATTTTGAATTTCAAATTTCAAAATTCAAAATTCAAATTTCAAATTTTGAATTTCAAATTTTTGAATTTTAAATTTTAAACAACTTTCAAATTTTAAATTTTTGAATTTTAAATTTTAAATTTAAACTTTTAGATTACAACTTAATCTACGCATGTAAATATATATATCATATCTAAGAATCCGCTCTGATACCATTTGTGAGGAAATTCAGTGCAGGGGTAAAATGGTAATTTTAAAACTTTTTTAAAATCATAATTTTACAGTGAAAAAATATTAATTAATCTAATTAATTAATATAAATTTATCCTACACTAGGATCTAAATATGATATATAGCATGCATGCATTTAAATTTGAAATTCGAATTTGAACAATAAACACTTTATTGTAATGTGTTCAGAATACAATACCTTTGTGCGGGTAGTAGATCGTCGCAATCTGATCATCGTCGGGAGAGTCTGATCATCGTGATACAGCTACACAGTATGTCTGGCCTCTACGGATCGTCCACACGAAGCTCCCGATCTGATCGACTCCTCACGAGTGCTAGCTCATTGTAGAGCCCTTTTGACGGCCGATGCTGATCGAACTTCTTCGATCGATGTCTGTCGATTCTTCAGACACTCCGGATCATCAACAGACATGCTTGATAGGATGTTGAAGATCTCTCTGAGATTTTGTGAGCTCACAAAACTCGTAGCTCGCTTTCTCACTTTCCGAACCCCAGGCTAAAACTCTAGGGAACTCACCGAAAACCTTGCACCCACTTTTCTTTCTTTTCTTTCTTTTTCTCTTGGAAGGATATGGACTTCCTTCTCATGCACAAGACTTCTCACACCCCAAAATTTTTCTCCAAAAATCTTCTTCTTGCATGCCCCACTCTTCTCCTCCTTTTATAACAACGTCAAACGTCTTATCCAAAAGAAAGGATAAAGATGAGTAATTGCACATTTGAATTCAAATCAAATTTTGAATTCAAATGGACACCAACTCATCCCTTATCCACAAAAGGTGTGAGGTATGGCTTAAATTATGCATGGAATGATTTCATGAGAAACCTTTTCTCATGTAATAAATGGGGCATAAAAAAAGGGATAAGGCGCAAAGATTGATTGCCCATTCAAATTCAAACTTTATTTTGAATTTGAATGGCCAACCAATCATCCTTATCCATTCATATGGCACATTAAAGTGGGGGTGGAGAGGGCTTGGTGTGAGAAAAAAAATTCATGAGAAGTTCCTTCTCATGAATTCAAAAGGGTGCAATGGAAGTGAGGTGGCGCATGGAGATTGGGTCAAGGTGGTTTAATTATTTAAACCAACCTAATTGAACCAAATAAGTTAGGTCCAATTAGACTAATTTAAATTCAACTTAATTAGACTTAATTAGGCTCAATAAAATCCTAATCAAATCAAAAATTTACTAAGCCCAACCCCTGATCAAATCAGGGACCAAACCATCTTGACGATTAGGTCAACTCTTAACCTAATCAGGTCAAACCCAACTGAATCCAATTCAATTGGACTTGATCCAAAAATAATTACTCCATCAAATTGAGTTAATTAGCGATCAAATCATCAATTAAACCTCTCATAAATACTGAGTCCAAATTTGATGGGCAATCGGACATCAGAATTCATCGATATGTAACCCTGATCGAAAAGTCCCAACTAGTGGGACTCTTGACCCCGGTACCCATAATGTGTGGAACTCATGATCAGAGAATTTTGATTCTCAATCACTGAGTCTCAAATATGTAGGATTCTACACCAGCCATCAGATCAGATAGGAACCTCTAATGTGTGTGACCTCGTAGGTCGAACCTAAGCCGGTAGCACAGGAACCAATTTCTGTACTAATCGAAGTGACCATCTAGCAATGGTACCTGACATCCGGATAGGTCAAATAGTCACAATCACAACACTCAGAACCTACATGAATATGGTTACTGTATAATTCATCCTTTTGACCCCTGTGTTTAGGATGACTCAGGGTTAAACTGTCAACCCTGATCAGAACATCCGAATCGTGCTCAACTCAAACAGTCCTGTGACTCCTCACAAGGACTACCCTGGCCAAGGTTTTGCTAAATTGAAACATGACTGTACACAGCTCCTAAACTAGAGTGGTCAATCCCATCTTGACACACGCACTGACAAGTCAAGTACTTGACTACACCCAGCAGCCTTCCGTCACTGAATTAAAAATTCAGGTAGTCCAGTGCCTAAGTGCAGTGAGTTGCTTGCAAGTCACCGTGGTCAGATTAGAGGGATATTTATACCCATATTCCATCGGTAGCAAATCTTGACAGTAGAAATAGCTCCAGAGTCGGTCACGTTCAGTGCAGATGTATGTAAGGTTTTAATGCAATGGCGGAAGCACGGATTTCAAAGAAATTATTATGAAATCATAAAAATAAAACCTAACTCCAAGATCACCTTATCAGAAATTAAACCATATAATATGCATTAATATCAAATAAAAGATATAGAAACATACCTCTTATCGCTAAACCCTGATTTGTGCTTAGTTGCCAGCACAAAGCTTCTCTTATTGGCGCCATCAACCCATGCCTTTGGATCTGGAAGGAAGCCCATCCAATGGCCAAGATAGATGGCACAAATTTGAAGAATGGCACAAGAGATTAAGGGGCGTGGATAATTTAAAACTTATCTCCCCATTTGAAATTTCAAAGGGGCGCTTCCAAGAGGTGGCGCATGGATTTAATCCTTATCCCTATTCTTAATTCTTCTACGATGCGTTTAATGCTCAGAAGGACTCTTAGGCACCTCCTAAGACATCTAAAATACATTCGTAGAATAAAAGTTATGAAGAAAAATAGGATAGACCTTATCTAAAGGTGGCGCCAACTCCATCCATGCGCCATGTGGCTCATGCGCATGGATTCAAATCCACACGCCAAGAGAAAGGCTCTTAGGCATGTGGTTCCCTGGTTTTTGGCACCCAACAGCAAGCCCAATTAAAACACTTCAAACCCACTTCAAGACCAAATCCAATTTGGCTCAAATTGGTTCTAAATTAGCCCAAATCGGAACCCGATTTGAATTCGATTCGAATCTAAATGCTAGGGTTTGCAACATGTGCTAGCATGTTCAACTTGCAAACATGGTTTAATCAAATTAAACCCATGATTAATTTTCTTTGTGTGTGACCCATTGGGTTCCACATCTAGCCAGCAGTGAGTCCAGGTGCAATTTAAACTAATTTGGTTAGAACATAATATAGCCGATTTAGGTCAAATCAAGCTAAACCGTTTTGATCAATCAGAACAGCTTTTAATTAAATGATCGAATTAAACTCTTTAATTCGATCAAACTCACAAGACATGATTGACGTCTAGCAACGTATCATGTCTACCTAGTAGATATGGAATTTTGATGGGAATACCCAAAATACCCTTCAGTGAAAATTACCGTGCAACTTGATCTTACGATCATCCTGCATCCCGAATATAAGTTTGGGTATGGAAAAATATCAAACCCAATTTTATATTCATATTTTTCTTGATCAAATAATAATGATTTGATTTATAAAATATTAGAAACCATTTCTAATTTTTTCATAATGCTTTGATCAAAGTCTTCCTGAATCATTATTTGATTGAAGCAGATAGGATGCGATCTCCTCTTACTAGGAGCGATCGTTTCCATATTGACCTGCTCACAACCTTCGTAAGCAATCCATCATATCCAGAACATCTCGTACATGATTAAATCATAAATGAGTATGATCCAAAATATGGATTCATGCTTATAAGGTTCTATGGCAGTCTCAGGTCAAAAGATTTACATGCACAATTCCCACTATAAGAAAAAATCTGTTGACATGTAGATAAGACTCCATCAGATATTCTTTAATTGGATCAATTTAGTGAATTCATTCTCTAATGAACACTTACATCCTTATATTAGTGTCATACACAAGTAATAGTGAGATCAATTACCCTCTCTACCGAGCATACACAGGATATACCAGTCTTACCGGAAACATTGATCCCCTACTCAATGTTCCATCGACTAGGAATATTTAAAATTAGAGTTTTAAGGTTTTAGGTCTCACTTGGTATGATCGCATCATAACCCTAAAACCATAGCCCTAATTTATGGGGTTCATCAAAAAAAAATGCAGCATATGATGAACTAAATGCCTTTATTTATTTTACATGAGTTGTCGGGAGACAAAAAAATATCCATCTATTTATACATTTTGATTGGCTTATAGGGCGTATTCCTTTCAATCTCCTACTTGCACTAAAGCCAATCTCCCTTATATTTCAACCCCATACAATCGAGATGGCAATCGAATTGTTGTTGTGGTAAAGCTTTAGTGAATGGATCTGCTATGTTGTTCTTTGTGTCTACTCGTTCAATAATAACATCTTGTCTTTCAATTATTTCACGAACGAGATGAAAGCATCTCAAAATGTACTTGGATTTATGGTGAGACCTTGGTTTCTTTGCTTGAGCAACTGCTCCAGTATTATCATAATAAAGTGGTACTGGATTCTCAATCTCAGGAACAACGCCCAATTCAGTGATGAATTTCTTCATCTAGACAGCTTCCTTGGCAGCTTCACTTGCAGCTATGTATTCTGCCTCTGTGGTTGAGTCAGCTACTGTTTGCTACTTAGAACTCTTCCAACTCACTGCTCCACCATTCAAAGTAAAGACATACCCTGAAATGAATTTGCTATCATCTGGGTCTGATTGAAAACTAGAATCAGAGTATGCTTCTAGTTTAAGATCAGATCCACCATATATGAGAAAAATATCCTTAGTCCTTCTTAAGTACTTTAGAATATTTTTTACAGCCTTCCAATGATCCTCTCCTGGATCAACCTGAAATCTACTGGCTATGCCTAAGGTATAAGTTATATCAGGCCTGGTACATAACATAGCATACATTATTGATCCTACAGCCGAAGCATAAGGAATAGAACTCATTCTATTTCTCTCTTCAGTTGTCTTAGGAGACATCTTCTTAGAGAGATGTATGCCTTGACTCATGGGTAAATAACCTCTTTTACTTTCATTCATACTGAATCTTTTAGTATTAAGTCAATGTACTTAGACTGAGATAAGCCTAGCATCCTTTTAGATCTATCTCTATAAATCTTTATACCAAGTATATAGGATGCTTCCCCCAAGTCTTTCATGGAAAACTTATTTGATAGCCATAATTTGACTGTTTGTAACATTGGGATATCATTCCCAATAAGGAGTATGTCATCTACATACAGAACCAAGAAAACTAGGGCACTCCCACTAGTCTTCTTATACACACAAGGTTCATCCACATTTTTGATGAAGCCAAATTCTTTGATTGTTACATCAAAGCGGATGTTCCAACTCCTTGAGGCTTGCTTTAATCCATAAATGGATTTTTTAAGCCTGCATACTAGATTTGGTCTATCATTTGAGACAAAATCCTCGGCTGTGACATGTAGACCTCCTCTTCTAGAAAACCATTCAAGAAGGCGATCTTCACATCCATTTGCCATATTTCATAATCATAGTATGCTGCTATTGCAAGCATTATCTGAATAGATTTGAGCATGGCAACAGGTGAAAAAGTTTCATCATAATCACTATCCTATTTTTGCCTTAAACCTTTAGCTACCAATCTAGCTTTATAGGTTTCTATTTGACCATCTGCTCCAATCTTTTTCTTAAAGACCCATTTGCATCCAATAGGGTTTACCCCTTCTGGTGCATCAACCAAAGTCCATACTTTATTGGTGTACATGGAGTCCATCTGGATTTCATAGCATCCTGCCATCTGTCTGAGTCCTTACTCATGACAGCTTCTGCATAGGTTAAAGGTTCGTCATTCTCAATGACTTGGGCTTCATTATTCTCAATAATGAACCCATATCTTATAGGTACATGTCGTACCCTCTCTGACCTACGGATAGGAGTTATGTGTTCTAGTTCTTCTTTATTTATGTGAATATTTGGTTGAGAAATATCTATTTATTTTTGTTGAACTTCATTAATTTTAATATTTCTCCCACTGCCTCTTTCTAGGATAAATTCTTTCTCCATGAAAGTGGCATGCCTACTTACAAATACCTTTTGTTCAATAGGGTGGTAGAATAGATATCCTATACTATCCTTAGGATATCCTACAAACAAATATTTATCTGCTCTAGTATCTAGTTTATGTCCAAAATTTTTTTTGACATATGTTGAACATCCCATATCTTAAAATATTTAAGATTGGGCTTCTTACCTCTCCATATTTCATATGGAGTGTTAGATACAGATTTAGAAGGTACTCTATTCTAGATAATTATTGCAGTCTCTAAAGCATAACCCCAGAAGGAAGTAGGCAATTCAGTGAAGCACATCATGGATCGTACCATATCTAATAAGGTACGATTCCTCCTTTCGGCTACACCATTTAATTGTGGCGTATAAGGAGGTGTCCATTCAAAGATAATTCTCTTTGCTTTAAGATGGTCTAAAAATTCATTGGACAAGTATTCTCCTCCTCGATCAGATCGAAAGATTTTTATACTTTTTCCAGTTTGTTTTTCGACCATGCTTTGATACTCTTTGAATTTATCAAAGGCTTCGGATTTATGTTTCATAAGATACACATATCCAAACCTAGATAAATCATCTGTAAATATAATAAAATATGAGTATCCACCTCTGGCATGAGTTGTCATAGGGCCATATACATCTGTATGTACAAGTCCTAACAACTCGTTTGTCCTATCTCCATGTCCACTAAAAGAAGTCTTGGTCATTTTACCCATGAGACATGATTCACAAGTTCCTAATGATTCACAATCATAAGAATCAAAGAACTTTTCTTTGTACAACTTGTTAATCCTAGTCTCATTAATATGACCAAGTCGACAATGCCAAAGTAAGGTATTATATACATTATCTCTCTTACGTTTGCTATTTTCATTAACATGAAAAATATTATCATTCAAGCATAGAGTCAACAAACCATTGTCAAAAATGCCATGACAAATTATTTCATTAGAAAAATTAATCGAGCAACCATTGCTCGTTACAGATATTTGATATCCTTATTTTATCAACAAGGGTACAGATACAATATTTCTAATGATCTTAGGCATGTAATAACAATTTGTTAGCTCTAAGATCTTCCCAGAAGGAAACTTCAAGATATATGTCCCTACAGCTTCTGCTTGGATAGAATCTCCTCCAGCACCATAGAGCTCGAAATCTCCCTTCCTCAAACTTCTAATTTTCTGCAGCCCCTGCAATGATTTGCAGATATGAAAACCACAGGCAGTATCTAATACCCATGAGTTTGAAATGGAAGAATTCAATGATAATATTGTATGTATCTCATACATACCTTTTGGTGCATTATTTGCACCAGTCTTCACTGTTGCAAGATAAGCCTTGCAATTCCTTTTCCAATAACCTGCCTTGCCGCAGTGGAAGCAGGTCGACTGTCTGGAGGTCTTATTTTCCTTCTTTCTCTTATTTATACCACCTTTAGGGTTCAGCCTCCTTTTAGAACCCTTTTTACCTGCCTTCTTCTTGGAGTCCCATCCACAAGAAGAAGAGGAGCCTTATCCTTCTTGATATGGCTCTCTGCTGTTTTGAGCATATTTAACAGCTCAGGCAAGGAAGAATTCATTTTGTTTATGTGATAGTTCATGACAAACTGAGAAAATAATTCTGGAAGTGATTGCAGGATTAGATTTTGACTCAATTCTCCATCCATAACAAAACCTAATTGACCTAATCGAGTGATCAGGTCAATAACCATCAAAATATGATTTTGTACGGATGACCCCTCTGTCATTCTGGCACAGAATAACTGCTTAGATATCTCATATCTTGCAGTCCTACTCTGTTCTCCATAAAGCTCTTTTAAATTGAGCAATATGGAATGAGTATCCATGCTATCATGCTGCCTCTGTAACTCATTTGTCATAGAGGCAAGTATGATACACTTGACAGTTAAAGAATCATTTTACCACATCCTATATGTGGTTTTTTCTTTCTCTGTGGCATCCTCCCCAACTGGCTCAATGTCAGGGGTATCGAGAATGTAAGAAAGCTTCTCTTGACTAAGTACTATTTTAAGATTTCTCAACCAGTCCACATAGTTGGTACCAGTCAATTTATTTGTATCCAAAATGGAGCGAAGTGAAAGTGAAGAAGCCATTAATCTACATAATAAAGAACAATACATAAGCGAACAACTCAAGATGATATACACAATTAAATTAGGACTTTAATTTTATTGTGTCTCCCACTATTTTTATCAGACATCATAACCCTCTAGTATGATGTTTGAGAAAACCCTGATTGATTTTCTTAGTGGGATTGAGACCCTAATTCCTTATAAAAGATCTTGTGGTTGCACAACAAACCTTTTATAAGTTTAAAGATAGGAAACTCTTTCCAATTGCATCTCATGCAATTCTCAATAAAAACCCTGGCCTCTAAAACATTAATAGCCTTGTGTTTACACAACAGACCATAATATTTTAGTTAAGTAGGACCCTTCATTTTTAATACAGTCAAAATAGAATATAAATGCTTTTGTGGTTACACAACAAAGCATTATATTCAAAAAATTGCTGTAAGCATCTCGATGCGCCAGAACAATATTATGTCAGTTTTCATAATTGGTCTTGTGGTTACACAACAAACCTAATATGGTTCGTGACATAGTAATGTCCTAGCATGAAGGAAGGCCATAATATAGTGAATATAACACTGAGCATCCCAGTCAAGAATTAAATTAATCTAATCAGCCAGGTAAGTGGAAGAGAGGTGGGGGTCCCCCCGTTGCTTTCCTTAGACACCAATAAATTTTGGCCAGGTCAGACAACGGAATCAATTAGAAATCATATTCTTTTTACCAATCATGAACCACTTTTCTAGACACCGATTGATCAATTAGACATCATCGACTGGTTCTGCTATTGGTTAATTACACTATAATTTAATATCATTTTATAGAGGATTTTTCAAGTCTCAATGCATATTTAATTTCTATATCATAATAAATACATGAATAAAAGAAATTAGCATCATAGTGAACACACTTCAATATGACAAAGCAACATTCCATAATTATATACATCATATTTTAATTATGAAATAATGAATATGATCTCATCATATAGCATCATAGTGAACACAATTCAATATGACAAAGCAACATTCCATAATTATATACATTATATTTTAATTATGAAATAATGAATATGATCTCATCATATTAATATCATATTAAAACATAAATAATGACCATATCATATTTATAATATTGCCTTTAAATCATTAACATATCATCATATGATTTAATTCTAACAAGGTGGCTCTGATGCCACTGTAAGGTTTTAATGCAATGGTGGAAGCACGAATTTCAAAGTAATTATTATGAAATCATAAAAATAAAACCTAACTCCAAGATCACCTTATCAGAAATTAAACCATACAATATGCATTAATATCAAATAAAAGATATAGAAACATACCTCTTATCGCTAAACCCTGATTTGTGCTTAGTTGCCAGCAGCAATCTGTTTGGGTTTCCACCAGGTGCCCACATGTTCACCCTCCAATGTTGATCCACACGGGGACTCGATCAACTCTCTAGCACTTATTAGAAAATACTCTACAATTAAATTCTAATTTATCAGAATTTAAATGCAATTTGGGCAGAACCTCCTTTCTTGGCTTTGCTGTCACACTGTTGGACCTTTTCTTCCCTTTCTTTCTTGCTCATTGTCTCCTTAATTTTTATTCCAATTCTCTAATTCTTTTGGAAGATTTCTTATCCTTTATCAGGACCTTATCTAGGCTAGAGAGAAAGAATAAAGAAAATTAGACAAGCAGAGCCTCTTGTAAGAAGGAAAGAAGATTTTTGAATACCCGAGACTCCTCGGCATGCACCCCTATTTATATTGCACGTAAAGGTGCAATACAAAACATCTCACGCCCTCTTACAACTTATCTCACGCCTCTTGTCTATTTCTCATGCCCCATAAGTTAAGAAATGCCATGTGTACATCAAAATTGGGTTGAAGAGACGCCTTATTTCGGAAAGACTCTTCGATCTTAACTTACGGTGTTCAGATGAGAAGTCACGAAGCTTCTCTTATTGGCGCCATCAACCCATGCCTTTGGATCTGGAAGGAAGCCCATCTAATGGCCAAGATAGATGGTGCCAATTTGAAGAATGGCACAAGAGATTAAGGGGTGTGGATAATTTAAAACTTATCTCCCCATTTGAAATTTCAAAGGGGTGCTTCCAAGAGGTGGCGCATGGATTTAATCCTTATCCCTTTTCTTAATTCTTCTACGATGAGTTTAATGCTCAGAAGGACTCTTAGGCACCTCCTAAGACATCTGAAATATATTCGTAGAATAAAAGTTACGGAGAAAAATAGGATAGACCTTATCTAAAGGTGGGGTCAACTCCATCCATGTGCCATGTGGCTCATGCGCATGGATTCAAATCCACACGCCAAGAGAAAGACTCTTAGGCGTGTGGTTCCCTAGTTTTTGGCACCCAACAGCAAGCCCAATTAAAACACTTCAAACCCACTTCAAGACCAAATTCAATTTGGCTCAAATTGGTTCTAAATTAGCCCAAATTGAAACCCGATTCGAATTCGATTCGAATCTAAATGCTAGGGTTTGCAACATGTGCTAGCATGTTCAACTTGCAAACATGGTTTAATCAAATTAAACCCATGATCAATTTCCTTTGTGTGTGACCCATTGGGTTCCACATCTAGCCAGCAGTGAGTCCAGGTGCAATTTAAACTAATTTGGTTAGAACACAATCTAGCCGATTTAGGTCAAATCAAGCTAAACCGTTTTGATCAATCAGAATAGCTTTTAATTAAATGATTGAATTAAACTCTTTAATTCGATCAAACTCACAAGACATGATTGACGTCTAGCAACGTATCATGTCTAACTGGTAGATATGGAATTTTGATGGGAATACCCAAAATACCCTTCAGTGAAAATTACCGTGCAACTTGATCTTACGATCATCCTGCATCCCGAATATAAGTTTGGGTATGAAAAAATGTCAAACCCAATTTTATATTCATATTTCTCTTGATCAAATAATAATGATTCAATTTATAAAATATTAGAAACTATTTCTAATTTTTTCATAATGCTTTGATCAAAGTCTTCCTGAATCATTATTTGATTGAAGCAGATAGGATGCGATCTCCTCTTACTAGGAGCGATCGTTTCCATATTGACCTGCTCACAACCTTCATAAGCAATCCATCATATCCAGAACATCCCATACATGATTAAATCATGAATGAGTATGATCCAAAATATGGATTCATGCTTATAAGGTTCTATGGCAATCTCAGGTCAAAAGATTTACAAATTTATAAGAAAAAATTTGTTGACATGTAGATAAGACTCCATCAGATATTCTTTAATTGGATCAATTCAGTGAATTTATTCTCTAATGAACACTTACATCCTTATATTAGTGTCATACACAAGTAATTGTGAGATCAATTACCCTCTCTGCCGAGCATATACAGGATGTATCAATCTTACCGAAAATATTGATCTCCTACTCAATGTTCCATCGACTAGGAATATTTAAAATTAGAGTTTTAAGGTTTTAGGTCTCACTTGGTATGATCGCATCATAACCCTAAAACCATAGCCCTAATTTATGGGGTTCATCAAAAGAAAATGTAGCATATGATGAACTAAATGCCTTTATTTATTTAAAACATCAGTACATGAGTTGTCGGGAGACAAAAAAATATCCATCTATTTATACATTTTGATTGGCTTATAGGGCATATTCTTTTCAATGTACCCTTACATCTCACCTGTATGCCATACCAGTATCTCCACACTCATTGGTTAAGAGGACAACCAACCTATATGGCACACAATGACCTATACTTGATAAACGTTGTCATCCTTGGTAACAACGTATCATTTGGTCACGAACAGATTTAAGGACTAAACGACAAATCCTCCTTTGTTGAGTCTAAATAGTCCTAAGGACTTCACTACAACATAGGAGTTCATTAGAAGATGAAATATTTTGTGATGAAAAATATCAAAATATTTTTTATTAATTCATAATTCATGTACATATACAAAATTGAGCACAACCGTTAACAGGCTGATGATTGGCTTTGGGACACTATTCCCAACAGCCTTTTGACCTCAAAAATGCAGGGGCGACCTATCAACGGCTGGTGAATAAGATCTTTAAAGAGCAGATCGGCCGCAACATGAAGGTCTACGTGGATGACATGCTTGTAAAAAGCAAATCCTCAATGAACCATGTCGCCAACCTTGAGGAGACCTTCAGCGCCCTCCGAAAATACAAGATGAAGCTGAACCCAATCAAGTGTGCTTTTGGAGTAACCTCAGAAAATTCTTGGGTTTATGGTATCGGGGTGCGAGATCGAAGCAAATCTGAAAAAGATCCGTGCCATCCAGAAAATGATTGCTCCGAAGTCAATAAAGGAAGTTCAGCGCCTTACTGGGAGAGTAGCAGCTCTGAATCGCTTCGTCTCAAGGTCGGCCGAATGGTGCCTACTTTTCTTTCAGACTCTCAAGCAGTCGAAAAACTTCTGTTGGACCAATGAATGTCAGCGAGCATTCGAAGAATTGAAGAACTACCTTAGCTCACCTCAGCTATTGGCAAAGCCCGAACTTAGAAAGGAGTTGTTCCTGTACCTGGCGGTCTCTCCCGTGGCTCTCGCATAGTTCTGGTTAAAGAAGAAGCAAAAATTCAACGATCGATCTACTACATAAGTCAAGTATTGAGAGATGCCAAAATCAGGTACACTAAGTTAGAGAAACAAACTTACGCCCTGTTGATTACAGTCCGAAGGCTCCGACCTTACTTTCAAGGGCACACCATAACACTGCTCACCGACCAACCGATTAAGGCAGTTCTGCATCGAGCAGATGCTTTCGGAAGGATAGCGAAATGGGCGGTCGAGCTCACAAAATTCGACATCAACTATCGGCCTCGATCGACGATAAAAGCTCAGATATTAGTAGACTTCATAGTAGAATGCACTATCCTGGAAGAAGCCGAACTTGAACGAGGTGAAACTGACAACCCAGGGCTCCAGCCGAACTCCTCTGAGGAAAGAACAGATCTCCCTGATGGTTTTTGGGCCCTCTATGTGGACGGTTCCTCCAACATGTCAGGTGCGGGCACAGGCCTGATCTTGATCAATTTGGAAGGAATTATCACAGAGTATGCGCTGTGCTTCAAATTTTCTGCGATAAATAATGGAGTAGAATATGAAGCTCTGATTGTAAGACTGAAGATCGCCAAAGAATTAAAAGTAGATCAGCTCCAAGTCTACAGTGACTCCCAATTGGTGGTGGGATAAGTCAGTGGAAACTATGAAGCTCGGGAGGGCAGTATGGCCAAGTATCTCAAAAAAATAAAAGAGATCATCCCTGCCTTCGGCAGCTTTGACATCAAGCAGATTCCAAGAGCAGAAAATACCAGGGCCAATCTTCTCTCCAAGTTGGCTACACTGGCTCTGACTGAACTACCCAAGGAAGTCCTCTTCGAAGTTCTGAAATGTCCAAGTATGGAAGAACCGCAGCTTGTAATGAAGATCAGCCATGAACCCAGCTGGATTGACCCACTGGTTGCATACCTCAAAGATGGGGTTCTTCCTCATGATGCAAAAGAAGCTCGAAAGCTTAGAAACTAGGCCTCCCGATATATCCTTTATGAGGGCAAGCTGTACAAGAGATCATACTCTTTGCCCCTCCTTAAATGTCTCCGGCCTTCCGAAGCTGACTTTGCCTTGTGAGAGGTACATGAAGGAGTTTACGGAAGTCACTTGGGGGTCAGATCTTTATTCCATAAACTTCTCCGACAAGGTTATTACTGGCCTACAATATACCACGACTCCATTGAATATGTCAAAAAGTACGATCGGTGTCAGAGATATACGAATATCCAAAGACAGTCCACCTCCAAACTTACACCCTTGAGTGCCCCATGGCCGTTTGCACAATGGGAGATGGATATCCTTGGACCTTTTCCCATGGCGTCCGGACAGCGAAAGTTCCTCCTGATGGCAATTGACTACTTCACCAAGTGGGTCGAAGCCGAACCTTTAGCGAAAATCACTGAAGCTAAAGTGCAGGACTTCGTCTGGAAGTCAATCGTTTGTAGGTTCGGCTTACCCAGAACTCTCATTACTGATAATGGGTGACAATTTGCTGGAGCAAGATTTGCTGAATTTTGTGAGGACTTAAATATCTCCCATAACTTCATGTCAGTAGCCCATCTATAGGCAAACGGCAAAGTTGAAGTGACCAACAGGACTCTGTTGCAAGGAATCAAGGCGAGACTTGAAAAAGCAAAGAGAACTTGGGCAGACGACCTTTATCATGTGTTGTGGGCATACCGAACTACCCAAAGACTGCCCATAGGGGAGACCCCCTTTGCCTTAGCCTTCGGAATAGAAGCCGTTATCCTGATTGAACTCAAGCTTCTGTCAGTGCGAGTCATGGCATTCGATGAGTAGCGCAACTCATAGGATCTCAAGGCCAACCTCGACTTGTTAGAAAAAAAGTGAGAGACTGCTCAAGTTCGGATGGCAGCCTACAAGTAGAAAGCAGCCCGCTACTACAACTCCTGGGTCAAGAGCAAAGCCTTCAGAGCGGGGGACTTAGTACTTCAGCGAGCCACTGTTTCACAACCTCAGAACCAAGAAAAATTTGTCCCAAATTGGGAAGGCCCATATGAAGTCAGGGAGGTAGTCCGACCCGAGACATACTATCTAAAAGAGCTCGGAGGAGCGGACCTTTCGCGACCATGAAATTCAAAAAATTTATGAATGTATTACCGATAACTTTGCCTTAAATAAAAATTTTATATTCTCATATCTTTTCTCTTGGCATGAGCTTATAACGATAGGGAGTAGCTCCTTCAGACAATCGAAACTAAGCATGTCAGGAACAAGAGGAGAACCTCATCTCGATACAAATGAAGGCCCGATTATTAAGAGACCGGATGGGAGGAGAGGCCCTCGCAACGTCCCTTATGCGCCCCCACAGCCATGTTAGGAACAGGAGGAGAACCTCATCCTAACATGAGCAAAGTCGAAGACCTGGTTATTAAGAGACCGGATGGAGGGAGAGGCCCTCGCAACGGCCCTTATGCGCCCCCACATCCATGTTAGGAATAGGAGGAGAACCTCATCCTAATATGAGCAAAGTCGAAGATCCAGTTATTAAGAGACCGGATGGGGGGAGAGGTCCTCGCAACGGCCCTTATGTGCTCCCACAGCCATGTTAGGAACAGGAGGAGAACCTCATCCTAACATGAGCAAAGTCGAAGACCCGATTATTAAGAGACCAGATGGGGGGAGAGGCCCTCGCAATGGCCCTTATGCACCTCCACAGTCATGTTAGGAACAGGAGGAGAACCTCGTCCTAACATGAGCAAAGTCAATGATCTAGTTATTAAGAGATCGGATGGAGGGAGAGGCCCTCGCAACGACCCTTATGCGCCCCCACAGTCCTATTAGGAACAAGAGAAAAGCCTCATCCTAACATGAGCTGAAATTGATTGTGTCGGGAACAGGAAGAGAACCTCATCCTGACATGAATGAAGACCTGGTCATTTAAGACCAGATGAAGAGAAAAGCCTCCTCAATGGCTCCTCTACACCCCTACATTCCTATTAGGAGCAGAGAAAAAATTCTCACCCAAACATAAAAAAAAGGAGGAGAGAAAAAGAGAAAGCGATGAGCTACGTCAAAGATAAGGAAAAAATGAACTACATCTAAGACACAAGGGACCTCGTCACAATGAGGAAGAAAACTCTTGTCAAAAATCCCAGTCTTTAAGGGGGAACCCAACACTAGCAGGAGAAAATAGACTTCCTCAAAGTAATGAGAAGTTCAGACCCCAAGTTCGAACACCGGGAGAAAGCGTCAAATTCAAATGGCCTCGAAAAGACCTTCGATCATGAACAAAAAGGGTGAATCAATGCGGCGATGACCAAGAACCTTCAAACAATGTCGACATCGAATAAGACAAAAGGCAAGAGAAGCTTGGTAAATGATAACTCAGAGCAAGAATAGACAAGGTAATGAGAAAATTTCTTTTCATTTCATTAGTAAAGAGAGCATTACAAAAGCCTTTGAAGGCCAAAAAAAAAAACAACAACAAGAAAAAAAAAGAATACATGGAACAAAAGGTAAAAGAAGTTCTAAGGAAGCTCGGCTTCCTCTGACTTCGAACTCTCGATTCCAGCCATTATCAGGGATTGCTTTAAATTCTCAACTTCTTCTTCCAGTTCCTTCTTTCTTAGCAGCATCTCCCAATACATTTGGTAAAACCACTGGCTTTCACCCTCCGATTTCTGAAGTCTCTTCCTCAGAACTTCGAACTCCGCTTCTGCATCCTTGACCGCCTGCTGCTCATAGGTCAGCTAAATTTTTAGCCACTGCAGTTCGGCCTTCTCCTTCTCAAAGGCTATGGATAGTTCTTCCATGGTCCCCCTCAAGGATCGAAGCTCGTCGGAGCCTTGAACCGAAATGGCTTGGGCTCTTTCGGACAACTACTTTTGAAGGCGAGCAACCTCGTCGGTCGTCATCTTGAGCCTCCTTCTGTAGTTATCTATTTGCCCGCACCAGCCGACTCGGTAAGTGTTGTAATTCGTCTCGATGTCCTGTAGCTGCTTCTGGAGGTCGGAGAATTTTTTTGACCAGTCCCGACCGTAGTCAACCTGAGTTAGAAGCCAGGACGAGCTCCCTTCCAATTGGCTGATCTTCTCCAGTGCGGCCGCCAACTCGATCTCGAGGGAGCTGATCTTGGAGGCCTGAGTCCAAGATCGATCACTGGCGCATTTCTGGAGTTCCTCAAGCTCCTTCTCGAAGTTGGCCTTCTTTCGGCTGTAGTGGATCAAGTCCTTTTTGTGGAGGTTTTGAAGGTGAGTAACCTCCATGGTGGCTTTCGAATGGCTCTTCCTCAACCTATGAAGTTCGGCGTCTATCTTCTTTGAATTTTTTGTTAGGTGACAAACTTTCCTTCTCAGATCTCGGATCATAGACTTCAAAGAAATCCCCTGCGATAGGAGAAGAGCTTCGACAGGGCACTGTTGTCGGAAAACAAGAGCATCACAATGCAAATCATTGCAAGAAAAAAAAAAGGAAAAAAAGAAGTAGAAGAAGAAAAAGGAGCTCTCTGTAAAGAGGAATCTGATTTCATTGATTGAATAATTCCTAAGTACAAGAGAAAGAGACAAAAAGTTGTAACAAAAGAAAAGTACAAAATTAGAGATCTCGAACCTCTGGAGCAGAAGGGGAGGAGCTCAGGGGCCCCTAAAGGTCGGCCACGGCAGCTACAGTAGTTGAAGAGGTCCTAATTGAAGGGAGACCGATAGCAGCTTCGGAAGGTCTGGCTTCATCATCGGATGCTTTATTCAGGAAGCTAAGGTCGAGTTCAGAAAACTTTTCGACCACCCTCTCCTGGCAAAGCTCGAAGCCTTTGATAAAGGTGGCTTGGCCAAACTTGATAAGATCCCTTATCTCGGAGGAGGTCTTGAACTCCTCCACTGCTTGGGCCCTTGCTTCCGAGACTAGGATCGGGATCTGCCCCTTCAGCTTGGAGACCTCGACCTCTGCCTTCCTTCTTTCCTCCTCCAAAGCAACCTTCTGATCCGTCGAAGTTTGTTCCTCCTTCTGGGGTGCCTCTTGGAGACTTGTGACTTTGGCGACCTTCTCCTTAAGACGGGCAGCCTCAACCTGACGACCTTCCTCCACCTGGGCTACTTCCTTCTTTGCATTTTTCATCGCCTCGATGTTGGCGATGAGTTCGTGTCCAATCTGTGAGAGTGGCCGGAAGTCAATATGAAAGCTAAGGAATGAACTAAGTGAAGAAGCGAAAGGAAGAAAAAAGTAAATTGGCCTACCTCAAGAAAGGACCCCAGAGAGTCCCAAACCCGCTGTTCCAGATCGACATGGACGATCCTGTGGACGATCTTGGGCAAAACGCACCCGTGGACCAACCTTTTTATTAAATCCCTATTGTTGAAGGGATTCTCCCCCGAATCCTCTTCGGAGCCATTGGACCCTTCGATGGCAGCCCTGCTGCTGCTGATCTTGCGGGCCACCATCTTCTTCCTTCTCTTCCTTTCGACCCCGGTGCTTCCTCGGGATGAGACTCTAGAGCGAAAACCTCGATCGGAGGGCTTCTTGAAGAAGCTAAGGGGACTGCGGGCTCGACATCGGAGGGGGCATCAACGACAATGGCCGCCTGGGCAAGCACGGCCGAGCTTGTCTCCTCTACCCTCGCCTTCTTCGCCGACCCAGAAGTTGTGGTGCCTTTCCTCTTGTGGGCCTTGAGACCCTTGGCTAGTATCTGAGCTGTGTCTGCATCCATATCTACAATGAAAAAAGATCGGCACAACTTAGAAACAAAATAAGAGAAAGAGGAAGCAGCGAATGACTTGAGAAAGAAAAAATACCGACAGGGTTGAAAGGGCTCAGGCCGACAATGAATAAAAGTTGCTCCTTCAGAAGGTCAGGGAGGAGAGGAGCTGGATAAGTCTTAAGTTTATTGGAGGCTTCAAGGTCATCCTTTCTCAGGCTAGAAGCCCGACGGACGGAGTCCCTCAGGGAGCCCCAGGGGGCAACCCCAGCATCAGGGTCGGGCATCGGACGTAGAAGTACCTCTCCTTTCAGTTGTGGATAGAAGAGGGGGTACCTTTCAGCAACCCCTTTCTATTGAACTGAGAGGAGAAGTACCACCAGTCTTTTGCCGAAGGGTGACGCTTAAAGGTATAAAAATTTCTAAACAAGGGAAGAGTTGGCCGAACTTCAGCTAAATGACAGAGGGAAAGAAATCCTATCAGAAACCTAAAGGAGTTCGGTGCTACAGAAACTAGAGAAATATTTAAAAAGTGAAAAAGAGCAACAACAAAGGGTGGGAGTGGAAGTCGAAGTCTGGCGTAGAAGGCTTCCTGGTATAAACAAAAGCGGCCAAGGGGAGGGGCACTAGCCTGGTCAGTTGGCCCGGGAAGCTCAAGCTCATACTCCAGAGGAACCCCATACTGAATCCTAATCAGCGAGAGTTCGTCCGAGGTCAAAGAGTTAGGAATAGTGTCTGGTACAAAGATCGATGAGGTTCGATCCTAAGTATGGGTTCATCTACAGTACTAAGATTTTGGGGGGCTGGAGCTGACGAACTTCTAGAATTGCTAAAGGAGGAAGTGTTAGAGGATATTTTGAATCAAATGAAAACCCCAAAAAATCTCGAAAAAATTGGAAAAAAATAGGAAACAAGGCACTCGCGGAGAAACTGAATGGGCAGAATGCAGAGGAGGAAAAACAGAAGAACAACAAGAAAAAGAAGGATTTCGAAACTAACCTAGGCTGGTCCGAGAGGTGTAGGAGGCAGCGAAGGTGATGGAGGTCGGCCTGAAGGGCACCTAAGATCGAGAGGGACGCTGGAGGAGGACGAAGCTCTCAGGGAAGAAGAGGGGACCGAAAAAAAATCTCAGGCAAGGTGAAACCCCTGAAGGAGGGAGACGGGTTTAAATAGACCTCAGGGTCCGACGTAATAATGATTGCAGATCTTCTTTGGCCGATCTACAACTGTCGCGTGTCCCACTCGTCGTGGCAGACGGCTGACGACTGACAGAATCATTATTACGTCGTACCTGAGGTAACGCTCCAGCGAGAATTCTGAAAAAAACTTTTCGGATCGCCTCGATTTGAAAAGTCTCCAGCACCAGCATGCCAAACACCAAAATATCTGAAAATAATCGAGTACGAAAATTAAGGAGGGCAACTTTGGCTGTAAAAATTTTTTTGTACTTCCTTCATTCAAATTCCAAACTCGGAAGTAGGGGGACTAGTGTTGGGTATAAAATAACCCCAGCCGAAGTTCATAAGAGGCCAACCCTCCCAGGACTCTTCTAGCTTCCGACCTTGTGCGGTGTCTTTCTGAACTCCCCCGATCGTCCGAGCTTCTACGGTACCATCCGAACTCCTCCAGCAGTCTACCTTCCACAGTGTCTTTCAGATTCCTCCAATGGACGAACTTCTTCGTACCCTCCAAACTTCTCTAATAATGAGCTCCTTCAGTCGTCTATCAAACTACTCCAAATGCTCTCTGAGCTTCACTATCAGTCGATTTTCTACAGTGATCGACTACTCTCTGAATCTCTTCCAGACTTCCTCCCATCATGATCGACTTTACTCCGAGCTTCTTTTGAACTTCGTCAATGTCTGAGCTTCTCCAGCAGCAGGACTTCTACAATAACCAGACTCCATCCAAGTTTCTACAATGGTCAACCGCCTTCCAAATTTCATCCGAGCTTCTACAATAAGCGAATTCTGTCCAAACTTCTATTGCAAGCAGACTTCAGTCGAGCTTCTACAATAAGCGGTCTCCATCCGGGCTTCTATTGCAACTGGTCTCCATCCGAGCTTCTACAATTAGTGGTCTCCATCCGGGCTTCCACGGCAATCGGTCTCCATCCGAGCTTCTACAGTAAGTGACCTCCTTCCGACTTCTGCAAGAACCGAACTCCGTTCGAACTTCTACAGTGGATGGATTCTAGACGAACTTCTACAACGGACGGGCTCCAGCAGTCAGATTTCTACAGTGACTAACTGTCTCTTGTGTCTTCCGTACCTCTCCAGCCATCAACCTTCAACAGTGCCAATCAAACTTCAATAGTACAACAGACCCCTCCAATGGATAAATTTCCTCCGGACCCCTCCAACGGTCGACCTTCCACAGTGTCCTCCAGACTCCTCTAGCGGATGAACTTCCACAATGCCTTCCAGACTCTTCTATCGGTCAACCTTCTATAGCACCTTCCAAATTCCACTATCGATCGACCTTCTGTCAGATTCCACATGCAACCGGATCTCTCCAGCAGATAGTCTTCAGACAAACTTCTACATCAAACAAATTTCAGACGGACTTCTCTAGCAATCAAACTCCAGTCGGATTCCTCCAACAGAAAGTTTTCATCCAGGCTTCTACAGCAGATGACTTCCATCTGCAGCATCAACGTCCAAGGCACCCAACAACAGTTAATCCATCAGCAACCTCGAAAACATCCGAGCTTCTCTTAGATTGCTGAGACAGAGAGCTATTTTGCTCCACCAAACATCCCAACCAAGCTTCAGCCATCCGGCCCGAACTCTCCGGTAAGTCACGACAACGGACACCACTCCACTCTCTGTAACAAACTCCACATGGCCCCACCACTCTCTGATAAGTCGTGACAACTAACACCACTCTACTCTTCGTAACAAACTCCACGTGGCCCCGAACAGCCCACTACTAGGCAGTTACGGATGTTGTTGTCAATCAGTTACGCTCTCCCATCTCTAAAAGAGACCCCCCAGATACATTCTCCTCTAAGCTCTAAGCACTATCTCTAAACTTTGCTAAAATTTATTCAAGTGCTCCATTTCTGTTGAGGCAGAGTACTGACTTGAGCATCAGAGGATCTTGCCGGAGCACTCCCAACTCTGGTTTAGACTTTCCTTACAGGTCCTGGTGGCGGCCGTGATCCCCTCGACTCCAGCTTCTCCGGCATCGACTGAATTCTACACCAACAAATATCTAGCAACATATCATGACTATCCAGAAGATATAAAATTTGATAAAAATACTAAATATACCCTTTAGTGGTAAGTTACTGTGCAATTCAATCTTTCAATCATCCCTGCACCTTGAATATGTTCATAAGTATGGAATCATGTCAAACTCAAATACATATTCATATCAATTTTCAATTAACCAATGATGACTCTGATGAAGAAATATTAGAAACTCTTTCTAATCTCTTTCCTACTTTTGGCCAAAAGATTTTTTTCGAGTCATCTAGGAATAAGAATTCACAGGATGCGATCTCCTCTTACTAGGAGTGATCGATTCCATGTTGATCTACTCACAACCTCCATACACACTCCTCCATATCCAGAACACCCCGTACATGTCTTAATGTCAAGCCTGGGTATGAACCAAAATATGGGTTCATGTGCACAAGATTCCATGGTGGACTCAGATCTAAGAATCACTTGCACAACTCCTACTTAGAGAATTATCTTTGACATGCAAGTAAGGCTTTTATAAGATGTTCTCTTTCATCAAGTCAATTCAGTGGACTCATTTTCTAAATGAGCACCTACATCCTTGTATTAGTGTCCCATACACAAGTGGCTAGTGAGATCTGCCACCCTCTCTATCGAGCATACATAGGATGTGCCAGTCTATCCAGAATATTGATCTCCGACTCAATACTCCTACGATCAAAAATATTTAAGATTTAGTTTTAGAATTTTAGATCTCACTAGCATGATCCATTCATGTCTTCTAAAATCATTGTCCTAATCTTAGAGGTTTATCATAATCTTAGAATATGATGCAGCTAAAATGATGAATCAATGTCTCAAATAATAAATGTCATTACATGAGTTAGAAAATCATAAAAAAAAATTTATCACAACACACTTGCGATTGGTTTATAGGGCTCTTTTCTTTCAGATGTATCATAATTAATGGCCCATATATACCTGCTATTCTAATTGACGTGGTGCCCTCTCTAAAGTCAAAAAAGGATTGGAATAAGCTTGATAATTGCCCAATCAAATACTGATGTTATGAATAATTTGTATTATTCTTTTGATGCAAATGAATCTAATAGAATATCTACTTATATTTTTGCTAAAAAAATTTGGGATAGATTAGTGATTATATTGAAAAATATGTCCTAAAGTTAATCGACAGCTGTTGACGATTGTACTCATATTTGTAATTGTATATGAATTTTTATAATAAAAATTATTTAACTTTTTCATCATATTTTGTCCATCTATTTGAACTCCTGTGATTGTGATGAAGTCCTTAGTACTATATTTAATCAACAAAGGAGGATTTGTCATTTAGTCTTTAAAAGTATTCGCGATCGAATGATATGCTGTTAATAGGACAATAACAATATCGAGTATAGGTCATTGTGTATCATATAAGTTGGTTGTCCCCTTAGCCAAGGAGTGTGGAGATACTAGTATGGCATATAGGTGGAATGTAGGTGTACATTCACATCAAACGTGACCATTTGCCAAGCATTCTACTATCAAAAGTAGCTCGAGAAGGGTATGGGTATAAGTGTCCCTCAGACCTGAGAACACCACAGTGACTTGTAAGTAACTCACTATATTTTAGTACCAAACCATCTGAGTTTCTAATTCAGTGACAGAAAGTTACTGGGTACAGTCAAGTACTTATCAAGTCAGTGCGTGAGTCAAGATGAAATTGACCTCTCTAAATTAGTAGGAGATATGCATCAGTGTATATCAATTTAGTAAAACTTTGGCTAGGATAATCTATGTAATGGATTTGAAAAGTTAAAATATAATGTGGTTGATTATATTAGGGTTGATAGTTAAATCCTAGGTTACCTTGAGTATTAGGGTCAAATGAATGAATTATACGGTAACCATATGCTAGTAGGTTCTAAAATATTGCTTTGCAATCTTTCGACCTATCCGGATATCGGATTCCATTGGTAGATGGCTACATCGATTAGTATAAAAATTATTCTTATGCTATCAACTTAGGTTCAAATCTATGGGGTCACGCATATTAAAAAATTCGATCAGATCTGATGGTTGAAGAGTCCAACTAGATTGTGACTATGGTGAGTAGTCTCATTGGGACTGGGACTCTGAAGGAGAGTCCCACTGGATAGGGATTCTACTATTAATAGAATATTAATTAGTAATTAAATTATTAATTGACTCAATTTTATTGAGCAAAAAACTTTAGATCAAGTCTAATTGAATTAGATTTAGTTTGACTTATGTTGGGTTTGATTTAATCAAGCTTGATTGCAAAGAAAATTTGATCCTGATTCTATTAGGACTTAGGCTCAGCTAATTTCTAATTGGATTAAAATTTTTTTGAGATGATTGGACTCCTAAATAAATTTGATTCATTTCTAATATTGGATTCAAACTAGATTTGATTTGGTTTAGAATTAATTTGAAAATAAAGAGTCCAAGCCAACAGGGACTCTATCTCTTTATCCTTGCACCACCCTATCCACTTGATCTCAATGCCAAATTAGATTTGGCTTGAAATTTTTGGTGTGGTGGGATAAGGCTCAATAAGAGTGGGTGGAAAATCATGATGAGTCATGATCTTATCTTCTGCCTAATTCGAATGCGATCCAAATTAGAGATAAGGAGATAAGAAGGAAAGGGATTTTTCAAACATGGAAACAAGGGAGGTGCCAATCAATTTTTTCATTAGATTCTTTGAAGAGTTTTTGGATGTGTGAGACTCCTGATCTCCTTCCCCACACTAACTCTTAATTCTGAAAATTTTGGGATGCCCAAAAGGTGTTTGGCATGGACTTTATTGGTGCCCTCCCTTGGACCCAAAACCCTAGCCCTTGTCCATATAAAAGGGGCTCCAATAGTGGTCGCCCCATCTTGATTCCTTACTGATTTTTTATTTTCTCTAGAGCTTCTTCTCCTCTCTTCTTCCTCTTCCAAATATTCTCTTCCTTTGGAACATCTAAGGTTTTTGAAGAAGAAGGGAGAAATCAGCCTCAAAGATCTTTGCAAGCTAGCACTTTCAAGGAGCCTGATCTGGGCCGGTCTTCATGTGAACTTTTTATAGAGGTCAGACAACTTTGTGTGGCTACAACCAACCTGAAAGAGTACCTATCCAAGTATTGGATCAGTAGAAATCATCAACCTATAGTTCGGGTTTCTGAACTATTTTGATTGTTTGTTATAGAACTAAGGGTTAGATCTAGATTGCAGCATCGATTAGATAGATCCAAATTTTATTTTCAGATCTTATGTACATGTTAAATCATATTATAGTTTTTAGTATGATAGTCTAGATTAGATCTTATGCATGTAAATTAGATTAAATCGTTTAATCTAATAGTTCTATTGCACAAAATTTTAAAATTACATGCATAGCACTGCTAGTATTTTCTTCAATTAGTATCAGAGCCTTGTTCCTTTATGATATGATTTAATATACTTTTAGATCTGATAATATATCTTTAGATCTGATTATTTATTATTTAGATTAAATTTAAATATATTTTATTTTCAAATCTAATTTTTTATATGTTAGATTAGATGATCTGAGTAACAAAGTATTCGGATTGGGTAATGACCAAGCCGTCTGGTCATAGGAGTAAGTAGGGTTACATAACCCTCTCCTCCCATTCAATGGGGTGCTCTTCATGGCATGTAGGGGTGCCACTATGAGCCCCCATGAAGAAAAAAGTGAAAAGAAAAATTTTTTTTCTTGCAAAATCTTAGATCATGAAATCTTAGGATTTGTTGTATGTGATGCAAGTTGCAAAAAAAATTAGTTACATCTAATCTTGATAATCAAAATTATTTTGATTTAAAATCATAAAAATTTAGATATCATCTAAAAAATTTTATGATTTATGTAAAAAATTTATATGATAAATTATTTCAAAATCTAAACCATGTTGATGCTAAACTTAATTAAGAATTAAGTGTTGAATCAATTAGATCTAGAATTATAATTTAAGATCTAATGATATTGCATAAAACATGGGGCATGGGTTAGCTTAAATCAAATCCTCTTAATTGGGTTAGACCTAAGATTAGAATAAAGAATTAATTGACCATATAGAAATATCAATTAAGTCTAATCAAATATTAAATTAGATTAAATCAGAATTTTTCTAATACAATAGTTATAGATAGTCAAGACCATATCTTTGATTAGACCAAATGGATCTTGATTGTGGTTCAGTACTTCAACCCGAATCATTAGGTTTGCCAAATTGAAACTAATTAATCAATTAGTGTCTAAGGTAAGTTTAGCATTTTGATTGGTGGTTTTTAATTGGAAGTGGCTTACCTGACCATTTCGATGGTGTCTATGGCAAGCTTAGCAGATCTTCCCACCGATCTCACTTACCTGATCAATTTGGTGAATTATATTTTGATTAGATCACTAAGTGATTCAAGTTAACCCATGCTATTAAGGTTAAACAGTGTGACTAATCTAGGTTTCAATTCAACCAACATGACCTTAATCTGATTCAATAACTTGGTGAAATCAGTAGGAGGATTATGGTTTACTGATTGATCTCTTCTTTTCTCTTCTCTTAATTCACAAATTAAATCCTCTAAATTATTAGGTCTCTTAAATGAGATAGTTATGGTGATAACTAAATCATAGCCTCTCATTATGTTGGGTGATAATGGGTCTAATAGTATGATGATCATTGGAGGCCCAAAGGCTTAGTGATCATCTGCTATTAGAATTATCATTCATAATATGATGACTTAGTCGAGTCTTTCTAGCGGGTGGTCAGGTTAGCCGACCAAAGTCAAGCCTAATAATCATTTGATAGTTAGATTCACAAGTATAATCATGTTAACGGTTAGACCTGACCAAGGCTTGCAGAGAAGATCAAAGACAGTTGAAAAGTTATCTGGGGCTAAACCAAATATCAAAAATTATTTGGTAAAATAATTGGTTAATGAACCTACCCATAGATGTACATGGGTGAGCCGGCCAAAGTTGGACTTGTGTGTAGTCTGTTTGGATTCTAGTACCTGCTAAGGAATTAAAGTAATTTTTTAAGTTGGAGATAGAGGCTACCAATTTGTAAAAATAGTGAAAGAACCTTTAGACTAAAAGTCTATATCTTTAGTCTTAAATAATTTATATACTGATTAGGTTTGGTTTTTTCTTTGTGCAAATATGGCCTCAAACTTATCACTCTGATTATTGTTAGATAGTGAAAAGTTGATGGGACCTAATTTCGATAACTGGTATCAAAAATTGAAAATTGTTTGAGAGCACAAGTAGATTTTGTATGTGATTACAGATCTGAAACTTGAGGAGCCTGCTCCCAACGCCCATGGCACGGTTCGAAATATTTATTTGAAGTGGCTCAATGACCGCACCATGGTTCTTGTATAATGTGGGCTTCAATGAACGATGAGTTTAACCAAAAGTTCGAAGAGGCTCAGCCAGAAGACATGCTCAAGGTGTAGAGAGAGTCCTTTGGTACTCCCGATGATGTTGAGCAGCACAAGACTAGTTGCACCATTTTTAATGCTCGAAGGAGGGAGGGAGTGTCTGTCACCAATCATGTATTATACATGATCGAATAGATTAAGCAACTGAGCAAGCTCTGCTTTTTCTTGTACGAACAGCTGGGGAAGGATGCGATCTTGAGCTTCCTGCCCAAATCCTACCCACTGTTTCTCAGTCATTTTAGAATAATGAAGCCTGTAATCAACTACCACGATCTATTAAGGTTGCTACAGACTTTTGAGAAGCATCACCAGCTCTATAAGAAGATGGTAAATATAGTGGGAGGATCTTTCTTAGGTGGGCATCGTTCCTTTAAGAAAGAAAAAAAGAAGAAAAATAAAAAGGTGCAAAGTGTTGGGAGTTAGACCCAAAAGTCCAAGTTCAAAGCCAACCAAAGTCAGGTAGAGTGCTTCTATTGCAAGAAGCAGTATCATTGAAAGAGCAACTATCCTTAATATATAGCTTTTTTGACGTAAACAGGCCAAAGAAGAAGAAGTAATTGGTTGCTGGACAAGGTACTTATAGGATAACACCTTATAATTTTTTAATTTTTGATATAATGACTTGGGTATTGGATATCGGTAGCACTATTAATATTTATAATTCATTGTAGAATCTTTAGGTCAATAGGAGATTTGGAGATGGTGGGAGATTTTTGAACGTTGAAAATAGAAAATTAGTTTCAGTTCTAGCTTTAAAAATTATCAAGCTTGCATTCGAGTCTCATTTTATTGTTCTAAATGAATGTCATTACTGTCTCAGTTTTCTGTTGAATGTTATTTCTATAGGCCTTTTGGCCAAATCAAATTATGAAATATCAATAAAGAAAAATTTTTATGATATCATTCTGAATGGTGTTACTATAATGCGTGGACAGTTGAACAATGATATCTATGTTGTATCTAGGCCTAATGTAATGTACACTTCTAATAAACGTCCTAGGACAGTCGATGTCACGGATACCTACCTTTGGTATTGTAGGCTAGGTCATATCAACAAGAATAGAATGAACAGGTTAGCTCAATAAAAAAATTTTGATAAAAATGATTATGAATCGTTGCCTACCTATGAGTCTTGCTTACTTGAAAAAATGACCAAGTCACCTTTTACTAAAAAAGGTGAATGAGCTAGTGATGTTTTGAGTCTGGTATATGCAGATGTATGTGGACCCATGAGCACAAGTGCCAGAAGAGGGTACCACTATTTTATTACATTCACAGATAATCTATCTAAATATGGGTACGTCTACTTGATGAAACACAAGTCCGAATCATTTAAAATGTTCAAACGATTCTGTAATGAAGTAGAGAAATAAATTGAAAAGAATATTAAAAGTCTTCAATTAGATCGAGAAGGTGAATATCTTTTCAGTGAATTTCTAACATATCTTGAGGAAAATAGGATTCTCTCTCAATGGATACCTCCTAGAATATCACAACATAATGGTGTGTCAGAAAAAAAAAATCGAATCTTATTGGATATGGTTCGATCCATGATGAACTTTTCTAGTTTATCGATATCCTTTTAGGGATATGTACTCAAGTCAGCTTGTTATGTGCTTAATAGAGTTCCTAGTAAATCTATAAGAAAAACACTATATGAGATATGGGCGGGATTTAAGCCAGGGCTCTCTCACCTTATGGTTTGAGGATATCCGGCTTATGCCAAATGTTTGAAAACAGACAAACTTGGAGCCAAGTCTAATAAGTATAATTTTATAGGATATCCCAAAGAAACTAAGAAATATTATTTCTACCTTACTGATGAACAAAAGGTATTTGTCAGCCTTAGGGCAGTTTTTTTAGAAAAAAAATTCCTTAGGAAAGGGATAAATACTTTTAAGATTGAACTTGATGAAGTTCAATAGGTAGAACCGACATAATTTAGTAAACCCACAGAATCGGATTTAATGATGTCAAATTTGAAACCTAATTTAGAGGCACCATTAAGGAGATCCAATAGAGTCACGTCAACCGAACAGATACTACAATTTTTTGGTTCGAGATGGAGATTCTATTGAACTTGATGAGAATAATAAGGATCCGAAAATCTATATGGATGCAATGCAGAGGTCTGACTCTGATAAATGGCCTGAAGCCATGAAATTCGAAATGGAGTCCATGAAGGTCAATGATGTATGGACATTAGTTGACTCACCTGAAGGGGTTAAACCCATAGAGTGTAAGTGGGTCTTCAAAAGAAAGAGGGGCAAAGATGGGAAGGTGGAGACCTAAAGTCTGTTTGGTTGCCAAAGGTTATCGTCAATGTTAGGGTATTGACTATGATGAGACATTTTCTCCTCTGGCAATGCTCAAATCCATTTGGATTATACTTGTAATAGCGGCACATATGGACTATAAAATCTGATAAATGAATGTGAAAATAGCTTTTATAAATGGAGAGCTGCAAGAAGAGGTGTATATGATACAGCCTGAGAGTTTTACATCCACAGATGAGTCAAAAGTGTACAAGCTTTAAAGATCCATCTATGGATTAAAGTAGGCATCTAGGAGTTGGAACATGCATTTTGATAAAGTTATCAGAACGTATGGCTTCATTAGGAATAAAGAAGAACCCTGTATTTACAAATGGTTAAATGACTCTATGGTTGTATTCCTCATTCTGTATGTGGATGACATTCTCTTAATCGAAAATGACATCCCTGCACTACAAAGAATAAAAGTCTAGTTATCATCTAGTTCTCTATGAAGGACTTGGGAGAAACATCCAACATCCTTGAAATAAAGATCTATAAAGATAGATCAAAAAGGTTGCTTGATTATCCCAGTCCAAGTACATAGACACCGTGCTGAAGCGATTCAGCATGGAGAATTCTAATAAAGGCTATCTCCCAATAGACCATGAAATTTTTCTCTCAAAGAGGGATTGTCCGACAACTCCTCAAGAGGAAGAGCATATGAGTAGAGTTTCATATGCTTCAGCAGTAGATTCTATAATGTACACCACGATATGTACAAGACCAAACGTGGCATACTCACTAGGGGTAGTGAGTAGATACCAGACTGATCCAAGAGAGAATCACTAAAAGATTGTAAAGACCATTCTCAAGTATTTAAAAAATACTAAGGAATAGTGGCTTGTTGGTGGTGAAACTGACTTGAAACTAGCTGGATTCACTGACTCCAGCTTTCAGTCAGATCACGATGATAGCAAGAGTATGTCGGGTTATATTTTTATTCTGAATGGTGAAACAATCTGCTGAAAAAGTTTCAAGCAGCAAATCGTGGCTGACTCTATTTGTGAAGTGGAGTATATCATGGCATCCGATGCTGTGAAAGAAGCTATATAGTTATGAAAGTTCATCAGCGATCTCAGAGTGGCACCTTCCATCGATGGTCCTATCCTATTATACTGTGACAATACTGAAGCCATTGCTCAAGCCAAGAAGCCAAAGTCCTATCAGCATACCAAACATATTATATGGCTCTACCACCTTATCCGAAAGATCGTGGATCGAGGTAACGTCGACCTTCAGAAGATTGATGGAAAGGAGAACCTAGCCAACCATTTACTAAAGCTCTCAAAATTAAGGAGTTCGATGATCATAAGTCGAAGATGGGTATACGATACTATACTGATTGGCTTTAGTCTAAGTAAGAGTTGTTGGAAAATGTATCTCAAAGCCAATCATCAGTCTGTTGATGATTGTGCTCATATTTATAATTGTATATGAATTTTTATTAATAAAAATTATTTGACTTTTTCATCATATTTTGTCCATCTTATTTGAGCTCCTATGATTGTGATGAAGTCTTTGAGACTATATTTAATCGACAAAGAAAGATTTATCATTTAGTCCATAAAAGTGTTTGCAATCGAATGATATGCTGTTAATAGGACCATAGCAATATCGAGTATAGGTCGTTGTGTGCCATATAAGTTGGTTGTCCTCTTAACCAAGGAGTGTGGAGACACTGATATGACATGCAGATGGAATATAGGTGTACATTCGTGCCAAACGTGACCATTTGTTGAGTACTCTGCTATCAAGAATAACTTATGAAGGGTATAGGTATAAGTGTCTCTCAGACCTGAGATCACCATGGTGATTTGTACGGAACTCACTGTACTTTAGTACCAGACCATCTAAGTTTCTAATGTTGGATGTATGTCTTAAAAGTCAATATGGTTAACACATTATAATAAAGCTAGGATATAATTTTGTACTTAATATATTGATTTGATGAATAAAAGGGCAAGTTTAATTTTCATTCAAGTTTGACGTGTCCTTGAATTGTCTATGAAATTAATATTTCGATATATATTCTTAAAATATTAAGAATTAGAGATATGTATTTAATTCTTAAATACTTTCGATCATAGTATCATCATAAAGATGATGATCGATCCAGATAGACCAACACACAGATCGCTTCCTTCGAGATAAATGAGTCTCTGATCTACAGTGTAGAGACACTGAGCGACAAGTGCAGATAGTTATTAGAGAACAAGTAGTACTGAGCATGACCATATGAGAGATCATTTGGGTTTCTACTCGATCATCAGTGATTGTCTCAATGCTGTAGTTGTGTGAATGGTCCTTTGATCTGCGATGGTATGACTGCTCGCAGTGAGGCTGCTGGAGTTTGACAGACACATAAATATGAAAGAATGATGCCCTACAAGCCAATCACATATGAGGTGCAATAGAATATTATCTATAATTTATCTTTCAGACTCATGTAATTGATATTAATTTATTAATAAAATAGATATTTTTGATTCATTATATGTTGCATCTTATTGTTTTAAGATTATAATGAACCCCATAGGTCCGGGCCATGATTTTAGGGCCATGATGAGGTCATACCAGTGAGACCTAAATCTTTGATAGCCATGATCTAAAATATTCTTAGTCGTTGGTTCATTAAGTCGGAGATCAATGATACCGATAAGACTAGCATGTCCTATGTATGCTCAAAAATGAGGATGGTTGTTCTCATAACCACTTATGTGGTGACACTAGTACAAGGATATGGGTGCTCATTAGAAAATAAGTTCACTGAATAGACCTGCAAGAGAACATCAGATAGAGTCTTATTTACATGTCAACTAATGATTCTCTAGTGGAAGTTGTGTAAGTGATCCTTTGACCGAAGATCACCATGGTAGCTTGAGTACTTGGATCCATATTTTGGTTCACTTTCTAACTTGGTTCTTTGATCCTTGTATGGGGTGCTCTGGATGTGGTAAAATATGCATGGAGGTTGTGAGTGATCAATAAGGAATCAGTCACTCCTAATAAGGGGAGCGAACATCTTATGTGATCTCATAGGTCGGTGATTCTGGAAGTTTTTGGCCAAAGCAGGATGATAATTAGAAAAGAGTTTCTAATGTATCATCAACTGAATCATTATCTTCAGATCGAGATATATAATGATAAGTGATTGAGTTTGACATATTTTTATATCCACAGCTCATCTGGGATGTTATTTGACTGAAAGATTGAATTACACAGTAACTTGCCACTGAAAGATATTTTGATAAATTTTCATCAAAATTTTAAATCTTTTGGATAGTCATGATACATTACTAGACATAAATCTAGACTTGTGAATCCATCAGAATTAAAAGAGTTTAATTTTAAAATTAATTAGGAAGAGTCTTAGTTGATTGAGACTCTTCGGGTGACCTAATCTGATTGGTTTAGGATTACATCGAAAGTCTTGATCCACTGCTGGCTAGATTTGAAACTCAATGGATCACACACTTTGAGATTTAGCCTTAGTCTAATTTAGTTAGAGTTTAATATAAATTTTAAGAGTTAATTTGATATGCTAGCATATTGTATTAACCCAAGCTCCTAAATTGGTTTAGATCAAAGTGTTTAAGCTAACCTAGACCAGTTGTCTTTTACTTGATGGGATTGGGTCTATATTGATTAGATTCTTATCTAACTTGAAATAATTTTAAGTGAAGAAGGACTCCTCTATGCCCACCAGATGCCATGCCAAATAATTATTACCACCCCACTCTTTTTAGCATGTGAAGATGGAGAATCCTTCTTCATGAAGACTCTTATCTTAACATGTTGCCTTAAATTCTCAATCTGATCACTTATGATTTAATGCCAATTTAATATGAGATTTTTATGGCACATAAAAGAGGGAGAACCCTTCTGTGTGAAGGCTCTCTTGCACCATAATTCCACATGGTGAATTTATTCAGCATATGAGAAAGTGGAGTGCCAAAGGCTGGTGCCCCTTGGTCCCTCTCACATCTCTTGGTCCCTTATATATATGGGATGTCCCATATGGCCCAAGTGCTGGGACTTTGGGTTGAAACTAGAGATAAGTGGTGTATAAATCATAGCAAAAATTTTAAATAAAAAATTGATAAAAAAGCAAGGAGATATTGAGTGGCAAAAATTGTAAAAAGGGTGGTGAGAGAATTAACAAGTGTTGCTAGTGTGCCCTAGGGTTTGGTTTTTCCATATGTCGGAGCTAAAAATCAAATCTTAGGTTGTGAGACATCTGAAGAGTATCTTCTTGGCATGTTTCTACTGGTAAGTTTGGAGGTGACTGGGCTTTGGCGTGATCGTTCGTTGAGTTTGAAGCCGGCAGTGTTCTTGAGAAGACAAGGCTACGACGACGCACCCATTAGGAAGGACTTTGACCAACTTTCATATGGATCACCATTGGAGGGCTTCTACTTTAGAGTCTCGTGGAGATCATGAATATGTCAATTTTGATAAAAGTAAAAATTCTATCTCTTTTTGCATGCTTGTTTTGTTTTGATCGACATCGGTAAGGTGATTCTGGGGTTTGGATTTTGACTTGATAGTTTTAATCGTTAAAGCTATTAACTTGTTTGATTTTAAAATTTTAAAAATTACTTTTCACTGTGTGGCCAGAACCTAACAGTGATATCAGAGTCATCCTTGTCTGATTCGATCAAACAAGTGCAAAGTAGTAGCATAGAATTATTCTTGTTCATATATTGCCAAGAATATTGCTTCGACTTTTAGCATCAATCTTTAAAATCAAAAAATATTTTTGACTTTATATGTACCATGGTTTTAAATTTTAGTTATTAAAATTATGAATTTATGATAATTTAAAATTTATATTATCATGGTAGTGTGATGCTTAAATCAATACCTGGTTAAGGGTGTTTTGCATGCCTAATATGATTAGGGGTTGCTTTAGTATTTCTTGGATTTGCTTGTCATATGTTATGACTTCAATTGTATCCTTATTTGATTTTTAGCATGATTATATGTTTGCTAGTATGATTGGTGATTACATGCCAAATTGCATAATATGTAAAGTATATTTTATGTAATCATAGTTAGGATGTGTCGAGACCAGTTCAAAGATCCTCTTAAAAATTATATTAAGTTGTAATATCAGGATTCACTTTCAAATCAAAAGTCGAATTCTTTTGACTAATTGGTATCAAAAAAAATGTGAAAGATAATTTTCTAATTAGATCCATGTGCTAGCCTGGCCAACTTTGTTGGTGTCTAAGAAAAGCTACGGAGAGCCTCCCACCTACTGACCTGGCCAATTTGGTCTTATTGAATTTTAGACTTAGATTGTTCAGTGATGTAGACATTACAAGGGCCTTCCTTCAAACTTGATCAATAGAGTATGTCAAGATCTTAGTGAGCTTGTTGTGCTATCCACAAGGCTTACTATAGAAATTGATATGATGTTGACCAAGAGCATTTTGATGCTTATGGCATATTTTGAATAGTGTTGCTTTGTTGGGTTATCCACAAAGGCAGCATTGTTTAAGTATGATCATATGGGATTGAAAGGTCAACTTAACTAGAACACTATAGTTTGTTGTGCTATCCACAAGACTATATGTGATCTAGAGGTCAGAGAGAAAAATATTGAAAATTATAGAGGTACAATTGGTAAAGAGTTACTTGCTCTTGAACTCATGAATACTTGTTGTGCTATCCACAAGGTGTTTGTGAGAAATAGAGATCTCAACCCCACTAAGAAATATTAGTATATTTCTCGATTTTCATACTTGAGAGCTATGAAGTTTGATAAAATAGTGGGAGACACAAATAGATAAAAATCCTAATCTAGTGAATATCATCATGAGTTGTCTGCTTATATTGTATTTTTATTATTGTAGATTAACTACAGATATGGAATCCTTACTATCACTTAGAGGCATACTAGATGCAAACAAATTGATCAGACCTAACTATGTAGACTGGTTAAGAAACTTGAGAATTATTCTCACTCAGAAGAAAGTCTCCTACATTCTGGATATACCTGCATCAGATTCACTTGGAGAAGATGCTTTCGAGGAGGAAAGGGTCACATACAAGATGTGAAAAGATGACAGTGTGACTGTCAAATGCATCATACTTGCCTCTATGAGCAACGAGATTTAAAGACAGTATGAGGACATGGATGTTCATCTATACTCTTTAATCTTAAAGAGTTATATAGGGAACAAAGCCAAACTACTTGATATGAGATATCAAAGTAGTTGTTCCATGCTCGCATGACTGAAGGCACCTCCATGCAAATGCATGTTCTAAAGATGATTGATTTGATCACTCATCTGGGACAACTGGACTTTGCCATGGATGGTAAACTGAGTCAGGATTTGATCCTGCAGTCTCTCTCTAACTTCTTTTCTTAGTTTGTTATAAATTACCATATGAACAAACAAAACATCAGCCTGCTAGAGCTGTTGAATATATTAAAAACAGCAAAGAGCCATTTCAAGGGCGAAAAGACTCTGACACTTCTTGTCAATAAAATCAAAAGAAGAAGGTGAAGAAGGGTTCTAAGAAAAAGATGAACCCTAAGACTGGCATCTCTAAGAAGAAGGTCTTCGTCAAAGGTACTTGCTATCACTGTGGCAAGGAAGGCCACTGGAAGAGGATTTGCAAGGTTTACATTACAACCATGAAACCGACAAATATTGCTAAAGATTTGTATATGATACAAACTAATTTATCATTAAGTACTTTATTTTCAGATTCTTGGGGATTAAATACCGCCTGTGGTTCATACCTTTGTAAATCATTGCAAGATCTATAGAAAATAAAGAGTCTAAATAAAGATGACTTCAAGCTATTCGACATCGGTGGAGAGTCCATTCAGACCGAAGCTGTGGGAACCAAGATTTTGAAGTTACCTTCAGGCAAAGTTTTGAAACTCAAAATCTATTATTATATCCCTAATGTCGTTAGAAATATTATTATTGTACTATTGTTATTGGAACAAGATTTTTAAAATAAAAGCAAAGAATAATGGTTGTTCTATATATTTTTTTAATGAATATTATGAAAGTACTTTTATTGATAATGATCTTTTATTTCTTTTACTTAAAGATAAAGTACTTCATATTGATAATATGAAAAAAAGAAAGAGAGAGGATGTAAATATCACATACCTCTGACACTACCGACTTGACCATATAAATGAGTCAAGAATTAACAAGTTATACAAAAATAAATTTTTTGATCCTTATGATTATGAATCATATGGAACTTGTGAGTCTTGTCTCATAAAAAAAAATGATCAAGACTCCATTTACTGGACATGGAGAAAGAGCAAGTGACATATTGGACCTTGTACATACTGATGTTTGTGGTCAAATGTCGACTCAAGCTAGAGCTGGATACTCTTACTTCATCACGTTTATTGATGATAGGTCTAGGTTTAGATATATGTATTTAATAAAATATAAATCTAAAGCCTTTGACAAATTTAAAGAATATCAAAGAATGATTGAGAAACAAATTGATAAAAGTATTAAAGCTCTTCGATCTGATCGAAGAGGAAAATATTTGTCTAATGAGTTTCTCGATTATTTAAAATAAAATAGAATACTCTCTCAATGGATACCTCCTTATACTTCACCATTAAATGAAATTACAAAAAGGAAGAATCACACCTTATTAGATATGGTGCGGTCCATGATATGTTTCACGGATCTTCCAATATCCTTTTGGGGATATGCTCTCAAGGCCGCAGCATACGTCTAAAATAAAGTACCTTCTAAATCTGTTTCTAGCACTCCATATGAAATATGGAAAGAGAAAAGATTCAATCTTAAGCATCTTAAGATTTGGGGTTGCCCGACTTATATGAAAAATGTTGATGGATATAAGCTGGATGTTAGATCAGAAAAATATAACTTTATAGGTTATCCTAAGAAGAGTATAGGATACTACTTCTACCATCCTACTCAACAAAAGGTGTTTGTTGGTAGGCATGCCATTTTCTTGGAGAAAGAGTTTATCCAAAAAGGAGATAGTGGGTGGTCTGTTGAACTTATGAAAGTTCAAAACCTACAATCCATCCGGGATTCACAAAATAGTTCTCAAACAGATATGTCCATTGTTGAGGTATAGTCACCACACACACCTCTTCTCCAAAGGTCAAGTAGAGTACATAGTGTAACACTCAGGTATGGGTTTATCATTGAGAATGACAATACATCCCACATCATTGAAAATGATGATCTCACGACCTATTCGAAAGCTGTCATGAGTAGTGACTCTGACAAGTGGCTTAATGCCATGAAATCTGAAATAGACTCCATGTATACCAACCAAATTTGTGTTAGATGTGTGCCATAGATGCCAGATTGGCTGACACATTCCTGTACAAATGTAAGGGCAAAATTATAATTTTGACTATAAATGAATAAAAGGGTTATTCTACTATCACATTGTGTACATTATGTCTGTGATACATCATTTGAGTTAGTAAGAATGTTAATTCATATTTTCAAGAGTTGAAAATTTAATGCATGAATTTACATAACTAACTCATAAACAGCTCCTGACCATAGGATCATCACGAGGATGGTGATCGATCCGGAAGGTTGGCGTATGATCGCTTTCTTAGGATAGATGTGTGTTGAGTCTACGGTGTAGAGACATCAGAGCGAGAGTACAGGTATTCATTGAGAATGAGAGTACTGAGCATGACCACCTCGAGCAGTCATAAGGAAGTCTACCTTCTCGTCGATGACTAGCTCGATGCTGCAGCTGTGTGTCTAGTTCTTTGACCTGAGGTGCATCGACAGTTCACCTTGAGTGTGTTATAGTTTGACTACACCATAACTTGATCTCTTAGCTATTCAGACTCCTGAGGTGTATGTTGGCTATAGCATATTCATTGTAGGAACCAGATTGCACCAAGATGGGATCTATCAACCTCGGTAGATGAGAGGAGTGGTCCTATGATGATCGAAAGATCGAGTCCTTAAGCCCATGACCATGGCAGAGTGAAATAATGGAAAAGAGTTTTCCATTAAGGTTTTACATCAGACTTGGATCGATCGATTGATTCATATGACTGATGTTGGATTTGACGAGTTCACCTTAACCCTAATTTAATCGGGACTTATGATAGAGGAACTCAATCACACAGGTAGCTGCACCGAGAGGTTCATCTTCATTTCTGATGGATTGCCACCATATACTGCTAGGTGTCATTAGTAGATTTTGACAGCAATTAGAATGATCTTGATGATCGATCATTCTAATTATCTGAATCAGAAGAGTTCTGATCCATTGAAAGGAGTTTCGATGATGTCGATGATGAGATCATGATATGTCTCATTACCATATGAAAATGAACCTAATTGGATCACACAAACAAGAGTTAGGGTCTAGATGTCATCAATTGAGCTAGCCCAGTTCGATTGATTTGGATTAGATCCAATTAGGTTCAAGGAAATCGTGCTAGCACATGATTGAGCCTAACTTTCTCCTCATGCAATCTTTTTCATCTCGACTGAGCCAAATATGATTTGGCTCATCCAGAGAACCTTGAGAAGGTTTCTCTCAGTCTGACTAGAGTTAGTCCAGCTTAGAAAAGTCTTGTCTTAATTCATGAGATGAATTTAAGACAACACCTACCAATTTCTGTCACCTGCCATTTTCATTTTAGGACATTGGTCAAACATTGACCCATGGACCTTGGACTGAAGGTCACTTGGCAAGAGGTCATTGGAGAGTTTTAGTGGAGTGTTCACTGCTAAATTAGCCCTCAATGTGGAAACCATAATCAGATATGGCATGCGCCCCAAGTGGATAAGGATAGAGTCCCATGAGACGAGGACTCTGATCCCTTGATCGACTTGGACTGTGGGGTGCCAATCTCACTATGCTTATCCAGTGTTGGCATAAACAGTGATGCAAATTGAGAGAATTCTTATTTGATATGATCAGATGATATCACTCCACCAATCAAAATTTTTTCAAAATTAATTAAATTTTTTGATTGGTCGAATGATGTGGCACTGCATGGCACAGCAAGGTCTATTTAAACCCTGTCTGTGCCTAGTTGCGAAAATCTACTCAATACCAAAAAAAATAAGATTCTCCTCCACTTCTCCATATTTTCTCTTCTCCTCTCCCTCTCCTCTTCACGTCCAAGGAGTTGGGCATCCATCTGGTGCTTGTCCAAGGCATGGTGGCTTCCTGATCAGAAGGCTGCATGGATTTATCGAGAAGCTGCTGCTCCAACTTAAGAAGATCTTTTGAAGATCTTCCAGATCAGATCCAGATCTAATTTTTAGAGTAAAGATTCACAAGGAGAAGATGATCCAGATCCTACTTGAGTGGATATTGGTAGAGGTCAGGCGACTGTGTGGCTATTTTTGAATCTCGGGCATTGCTGCGATCATCTACAGGATAATCTAGTTATCCTAGAGGTATTTCTCTAATCCTCAGATTTTAGATTCAATTTTAGATTAAATATCAGATAATAAGAATCAAATCTAATAAATCTTAAATCTAAAATAAAGTAAGATAATTTTTTTTAAAATATTCTGCCCCAGATCTCATTAGATCTGGAAGATCCTACAAGGAAAAAGGCAATTTTTTCTTCAACTGATATCAGAGCCAGGTTGATAGCTCTATTTCAGATCTAATTTAGATCTAATTTTTATTTTTATTTATTTGATATTAATAAATTTTTAATGTCACATCAGATGTAATTAGATCTAAAATTAAAAAATTTAAAATTAAATCTAAGCAGATCTAACATATATGAGATGCATGACTAGACTAGGAATAGTTTAAACTATGAATAGTCTTGAAGTTTTATATTTTAATATGATTAAAATATAAATTAGATCTAATCTATTCTCTAATTTTTTGATGTTATAAATGTTATATTCAGATCAAAAAATAAAAAATAAATTTTAATTAATTCATAAGATTGATCTACTGGATGCCTAAACTAGTTGTAGAATTGTTCTAGTAACTGTATAGAATAGATTTTATATTGAATAGTTCAATTTAAATTTTATTTTTAGATATTACATGTGATGTATCAGATTTAAAAGCATGCTAATTAGATCAGATTTTAATACATGAGATGTATGCAAAGCATTTATAAGTTAGATCTGAAATTATATATGTGATATGTAACTTAGATCTAACTAATTTTGTAGTTAAATCAATATTTCCGATTAAGGTATTCCTCATGGCCATCCAGTCATAAGAATAAAGTAGGATTTAAGACCCTTTCCTCCCATTCAATAAGGTGTTCTTATGGCATGTAGGGGTGCTGCGTGTTTATCCTTAGTCAGAAATCAATCTTACTTTTCTGCAAAACCCTAGATCCTGAAATCCTAGGGTTTATTTTACATGTTTTATTTATGAATCCAAGACTTAATTAATGAATTAAGCTTATGAAATTAAATTAGATCTAAAATTAAAAATTTTAGATCTAAGTCATTTTCATAAAATTAGGTTCGGACTTGGGTAGCTCAATTAGGTCTAGTGGTTGATCAAACCGAATCAAAAGTTGGTTAGGTGGGATCATGAAAGCTAATAATTGACCAGCCTAATAGGATTAAGTCTAGGTCAAGGTTGAATCACATTCATATGTGACTCGATCAAGTTAAGACCTAATTTGGCTCAGTGGTTAGAGCCTGGATTGTAGACTAACCCAATTAGTTCTGGTTCGATAATTTGGTGTCTAAGGTAAGTTGGGCAGATGCGACCGACTAGTTTTTAATTGGGAGCTACTCGACTCGAATACGTTCTTATCAAGTTAATGGCATATCTCTCCCACCGATCTCACTTACCTGGCCATATATGTCGACCCAGTTCTGATTTGAGGTGGCTAACAATTCGAGCTAATCCATGCCACTAAGTTAGTCATAATTGTTATAACTATGTCAAGTCAAGTTTAATAAGACCTAAATTAAATCTTCCTAAGAAAATATTAAGTCTAAGGTCTTCCACCATTATGGATGTGCGGGCCCTTCCCGGGGTTGATTGTTCTCAGCTGGTTATAGTAGCTCAGTTGCACCAGAAAGACACAACCATGTCCATTAGGCATTGGATGCTACGGATTAGAGGATGGGTTGTGCTCAATATTCTGAATACGGTGAGGGACCTAATCAGGAATCTAGTTCGTGCAAATGATGGGTCTGACTTAACTAAGGATTGGAGCAATATTTCAGGCACGGTGAGCTTCATGAATTAGAGACCAAATTTTGGGTGCACCATGATTAGAGAATCATTGGACAAGAGTTGTCCACTCATCAGTTGACCCATCACCAATAACTGTTAGGTGAGGTGGTGAGCTAGTCGGTGAAACCGCACCACCCACTAGAAATTACTAATCACGAAGATTTTCACATCTCTACCTAGGGAGTGTAGGGATCTGAGAAAATAATGGGAGCCTAATTTATTTAAAAATAAAACCCCTAAACAAATTGGTTAAGTCTGATTATAAAATCTAACTAGAAACTCTTGACTCTCTACAGGAAATATGTCTGTGTCCAACCCCCTGACCAAAATACTAGACACCCATAGATTGACTAGACCTAATTTCAAGGATTGATTAAGGAACTACAGAATTATTTTGGGTTTTGAGAAACTGACTCATGTCTTGGACCAGGACCCACCTGTCATACCAGCACGTCCGACTGCTGAACAGAGAGCATCTTTGGAAAAGTGGACGGATGACGATAACAAAGCCAGGTACTACATGTTGGGTGCCATGTTTGATGAATTGCAATGCCAGTATGAGAATATTATGACTACTCATCAAAGTTGGCTCACCTACAAGAGTTGTTTGGTGAATAAAGTTGCGCAGCCAAGTATCAAGTCTGCCAAAGGCTTTTTAAGGCTAAAATGCATGATGGGCAGTCAGTCCAAGATCATTGTTTGATAATGATGAAGGACCTTGAGGAGCTTGAGAAGCTTGGTGTCATCTTAGACAGAAATTTTCAGATTGATGTGATCCTTCAGTCCTTGTCTGATGCATATGGTCAGTTCATAATGAACTTCCATATGCATAAGATGCAGTGTACTTTGGCTGAGTTAATGAACCTATTGGTTACGACTGAGCTTTCTTTGAAGGGTTCAAAAGGCTCAGTCCTTACTGTGGAGCGGACTTCTTCCAAGAGAAAATCTTTTGGAAAGAAGAAGAAGTCTGTGAAGAAGCAGAAGGTGGATGGGAAGAAGAAGAAGACGGAACTGAAGAAGAAGGCTGCTGAAAAGAAAAAAATATTTCCACTGCAATTCAGATGGCCAATAGAAATAGAACTGTCCTCAGTACCTGGCCACCCAAAAGAACAAGAAGGATGGTCCTTCTGGAGGTATGCTCGTTATAGAATCTAATCTTACGATTTCCTCTGTGTTCGGTTGGGTACTTGACTCTGGTTCAAATGCTCATTTGTGCACTTCTATGCAGGATTTTGAGGAGAGCAGGAGGCTGAGGGATGGAGATATGATCCGACGCGTCAGAAATGGAGCAAGAGTTGCTACTGTGGCCGTAGGAACCTACCCTCTGCGATTATCGTTAGGATTAGATTTAGTTCTTAGAGACTGTTATTATGTGCCTGCAGCAAGCAGGAATTTGATTTCTATTTCATGTTTAGCACAAGAAGGCTATGTGATTAGCTTTCATAAGAACCATTGTAACATATTTTATGAAAATAATAAAGTTGCAAATGGTTTTCTTATTAATAGTCTCTATCAGCTACATATTGATGTATCTATATTTAATATCGAGCAAAATGTGAATGCCATAGAAATTAAAAGGCCTAGAGATAGTCTAAATGATAGGTATCTATGGCACCTAAGGCTAGGTCATATAGCGGAAGACAGGGTTAACAAATTGAAGAAATCTAGACTATTGAGTCCGTTGACTTTCGAGTTATATCCAGTTTATGAATCATGCCTTCAAGGCAAAATGACCAAGCTCTCTTTTATGGGACATGGGGAATGGGCCATAAACCTACTTGCTCTAGTACATACAGATGTGTGTGGCCCATTTGATGTGCTGGCTAGAGGCAACTATGTCTACTTTATTACCTTCATCGATGATATATCTAGGTATGGGTATGTGTTTCTAATGAAACACAAGTCGGAAGCCTTTGAAAAGTTCAAAGAATTCAGACATGAGGTAGAAAAATAAATAGAAAAACCCATTAAGGTTCTTCGATCAGATCGAGGAGGCGAATACCTTAGTCGGGAGTTCCTAGACTATCTTAAGGATAATCGCATAGTCTCTCAATGGACTCCACCTGGAACGCCACAACTCAATGGGGTTTTAGAATGAAGGAACCGGACCCTATTAGATATGGTCCGTTCCTTGATGAGCTTTACGGACCTCCCTGAATTTTTTTGGGACATTGTCTCATGACAGCAATATATGTATTGAATAGGGTTCTCTCTAAAATCATTCCTACCACACCGTATGAGATATGACCTGGTAAGAAGCCAAGTCTGAGTCATCTTAGAATTTGGGGTTGCTCGGCTCATGTCAAGAGACAGCAGGCAAACAAGTTAGAGTTCAGGTCTTTTAGAGCTCGGTTCATAGGATATCCTAAAGAGTCATTAGGATACTATTTCTATATTCCGAAAGATCACAATGTGATTGTGAATCGACATGCTATTTTTCTTAAAAAATAGTTTAATCAAGATGGTGGCATCGAAAGAATAATTAAGCTCAGAAGAATGTCTCCCAAGAGCAACGAGCTAAAGAACCTGAGGAACCTGAGGAACCCAATCAATTAGAACCAGTCCTAACACAACCTCTTCCACCTCATAGATCGACTAGGGTTTTTTATTCTCCTAAAAGGTACTTAGGTACTATACAAGAAGATGTAGAGAAAATGTTCCTCACGAGAAATAGGACTCATGGTGATGGCCCCAAAACCTATGACAAGGCAATATCAGATATTGACTTCGAGAAATGGTTAGAGACAATGAGATCAGAAATTGACTCGATGCACTCAAATCAAGTCTGGACCTTGGTAGATCCATCTGAAGATATTGTACCTATTAGGTGTAAATGGATCTTCAAGAAAAAGATAGGTGCAGATGGGAATGTGGAGACATTCAAGGCTAGGCTCGTAGCGAAAGATTATAGTCAGTGCGAAGGCATTGACTATCAGGATACCTTTTCGCCCGTAGCCATGCTAAAATCCATCCACACATTGCTTGTTGTTACAGCCTATTTTGATTATGAAATATGGCAGATGGACGTGAAAATAACGTTCTTAAATGGATATCTTGAGGAAGATATCTATATGGAACAGCCGCTTGGTTTCACATCCAGTGATGATGATCACAAGGTCCGCAAGCTGTAAAGGTCCATTTATGGACTTAAGCAAGCATCTCGGAGCTGGAATACTCATTTCAATGATGTGATCAAAATATTTGGTTTCATCAAGAATGAGGAGGAACCATGTGTGTTCAAGAAGGTCAGTGGGAGCGCAGTTGTCTTCCTCATACTGTATGTAGATGACATCCTCCTGATTGAAAATGATATTTTCATGTTGACCTCAGTCAAAATATGGTTGTCTAAGGAGTTCTCTATGAAAGATCTAGGAGAAGCATCCTTTATACTGGGTATTAAGATCTATAGAGATGGACCAAATAGGATGCTACGACTTTCACAAAAGATGTACATAGAGGAGGTGCTAAAAAAGTTTAGCATGAAAAACTCCAAAAAAGATTTGATACCTTTTAGACATGACATTTATCTCTCCAAGAAGATGTACCCTAGCACACCTGAGGAGATTGAACGCATGAGCAAGATCCCTTATGCTTCCGCAATAGGGAGCCTCATGTATGCCATGCTATGTACACGACCTGATATAGCCCATGCTGTGAGTGTCACAAGCAAATATCAGTCGAATCCAAGCGAAGAGCACTGGACTTCTGTGAAATGTATCTTTAAGTACTTGAGAAGGATTAAGGATATGTTTTTAGTCTTTGGGAATGGAGAACTCCAGGTTCAGAGATTTATAGACTCAGACTTTATGTCTGATATAGATGATTGAAAGTCGACATCTGGGAGTCTGTTCATTTGCAATGGTGGTGCAGTTAGTTGGAAGAGTTTCAAGCTGACGGTAATTGCAGATTCCACCATGGAGGTAGAGTATATTGCTGCATCGAAAGCTACGAAGGAGGTATTCTGATACAAGAAGTTTGCCACAGAGCTTGGAGTGATGTCATCGGATGTCATCCCTCTTTACTGCGATAATAATGGTGCCATAGCCTGAGCTAAGGAGCCAAGGTCTCACCAGAAGTCCAAGCATATCGAGCGGCGATTCCATCTGATTCGTGATTACCTCGAAAAGGGTAATGTCGAGGTTAAGAGAGTTGACTCCACAGACAATATGACAGATCCACAGACAAAGCCAAGGCCAGCAGAAGATCGAAGCCCACCTTGAGAGGATGGGACTTAAAGATGTAGCCAATTGGCATTAGGTCAAGTGGGAGTTTGCTAGATGTGTGCCCTAGATGCCAGATTGGCTGACACATTCCTGTACAAATGTAAGGGCAAAACTATAATTTTGACTATAAATGAATAAAAAGGTTATTCTACTATCACATTGTGTACATTATGTCTGCGATACATCCTTTGAGTTAGTAGGAATGTTAATTCATATTTTCAAGAGTTGAAAATTTAAGACATGAATTTACATAACTAACTCATAAACATTTCCTGACCATAGGATCATCACGAGGATGGTGATCGATCCGGAAGGTTGGTGTATGATCACTTTCTTAGGATAGATGTGTCTTGAGTCTATGGTGTAGAGACACCAGAGCGAGAGTACAGATATTCGTTGAGAAGGAGAGTACTGAGCGTGACCACCTCGAGCAGTCATAAAGAAGTCTACCTTCTCGTTGATGACTAGATCGATGCTGCAGCTGTGTGTCTAGTTCTTTGACTTGAGGTGCATCAATAGTTCATCTTGAGTGTGTTATAGTTTGACTACATCATAACTCGGTCTTCTAGCCATTCAGAACCCTAAGGAGTATGTTGGCCGTAGCATATTCATTGTAGGAACCAGATTGCACCAAGATGGGATCTATCAAACTCGATAGATGAGAGGAGTAGTCCTATGATGATCGAAAGATTGAGTCCTTAAGCCCATGGCCATGGCAGAGTGAAATAATAGAAAAAAATTTTTCATTAAGGTTTCACATCGAACTTGGATCGATCGATTGATTCATATGACTGATGTTGGGTTTGACGAGTTCACCTTAACCCTTATTCAGTCGAGACTCATGATAGAAAAACTCAATCACACAGGTAGCTGCACTGAGAGGTTCATCTTCATTTCTGATGGGTTGCCACCATATACTGCTAGGTGTCACTGGTGGAATTTGGGAGCAATTAGAATGATCTTGATGATCGATCATTCTAATTATCTGAATCAGAAGAGTTCTGGTCCATCGAAAAGACTTTCTATCATGTCGATGATGAGATCATGATATGTCTCATTACCATACGGAAATAAACCTAACTGGATCACACAAACAAGAGTTAGGGTCTGGATGTCATCAATTGAGCTAGCCCAGTTCGACTGATTTGGATTAGATGCAATTAGGTTCAAGAAAATCGTGCTAGCACACGATTGAGCCTAACTTTCTCCTCGTGCAATCTTTTTCATCTTGACTGAGCCAAATGTGATTTGGCTCACTTAGAGAACCTTGAAAAGATTTTTCTCAATCTGACTGGAGCCAGTCCAGCTCAAAAAAATCTTATCTTAATTCATGAGATGAATTTAAGACAACACCTACCAATTTCTGTCACCTGTCATTTTCATTTTAGGACATTGGTCAAACATTGACCCATGGACCTTGGACTGAAGGCCACTTGGCAAGAGATCATTGGAGAGTTTTAGTGGAGTGTCCACCTACTAAATTAGCCCTCAATGTGGGCACCATAATCAGATATGACGTGCACCCCAAGTGGATAAGGATAGAGTTCCATGAGATGAGGACTCTGATCCCTTGATCGACTTGGACTGTGGGGTGCCAATCTCACTGTGCTTATCCAGTGTTGGTGCCAACAGTGGTGGAAATTGAGAGAATTCTTATCTGATATGATCAGATGATATTACTCCACTAATTAAAATTTTTTCATAATTAATTGAAATTTTTGATTGGTCGAATGATGTGGCACTGCATGGCACAGCAGGGTCTATTTAAACCCTATCTGCGCCTAGTTGTGAAATCTGCTCAATATTCAATAAAATGAGATTTTCCTCCAGTTATCACATCCTCTCTGCTCTTCTCCCTCTCCTCTTTACATCCAAAGAGTTGGACATCCATCTGGTGCTTGTCCAAGGCGTGGTGGCTTCCTGATCGGAAGGCTGCAGGATTTATCGAGAAGCTGCTGCTCCAACTTAAGAAGATCTTTTGAAGATCTTTCAGATCAGATCCAAATCTAATTTTTAGAGAAAAGATTTTAAGGAGAAGATGATTTAGATCCTACTTGAGTGGATACCGGTAGAGGCCAGGTGACTGCGTGGCTATTTTTGAACCTCGGGCATTACTGCGATCATCTACAGGGTAATCTAGTTACCCTAGAGGTATTTTTTATCCTCAAGTTTTAGATTTAATTTAGATTTAATATCAGATAATAAGAATTAAATCTAATAGATCTTAGTCTAAAATATCATAGGATAATTTTTGAAATATTCGCCCCAGATCTCATTAGATCTGGAAGATCCTATAAGGAAAAAGTCGATTTTCCCTTCAGGATTTGGGACTTGCGAGGAAGATCTTAGGCATAAAAATCTTTAGAGATCAAGCCAAGAGAGTGCTACATTTATCTCATGGAGGTTACATCGAGAAAGTTTTGGGATAAAGGAAGCAAAACTGACGGAGCTGCCACTCATCGGGCATTTTAGACTCTTGAAGATGATGTCACCACAGACTGAGGTGGAGGCTCAGGAGATGGAGAGAGTGCCATATGCCTCTGGTGTGGGAAGTCTTATGTATGCCATGATGTATTATAAGTCGGATATCGCCTATGTAGTGAGCCAGGTAAGTAGGTTCATGACGCAGCCTGGCAAGGAGCATTGGCGAGCACTGAAGGAGATCTTCAGGTACTTGGTGGGTACTGTTGGAGTTGGCATCTACTACAGATAATGAGGAGGTACTGAGGTACTCTCCAACACATTCAAGGAGGCTCGGGGTAGATACGAGGGTTCGTGGATGTGGATTTCGATGGAGACGTGGACACTTGACAGTCTATGACAGATTTTATATTTAGCCTGTTTGGAGATTTCATTTTGTGGAGATCGTGCTTGCAGCCCATCACGGCCTTATCCATGACTGAGATAGAGTATATTGATGTTGCAGAGGTAGCGAAGGAGGCCCTATGGCTAAAAGGCTTGGTGTTGGAGATGAGCCTCACACAGGAGGCTGTCAGGATGCATTGTGATAGTTAGAGTGCACTATTACTTACACAGAACTCTGTCTACCATGTGAGGATGAAGCACATCAATATCAAGTATCATCGGATCAAATAACTAGTGGAAGAAGGTGAGGTGGAGCTGGTGAAGGTCCACACCAAGGAGAATCCAATGGATGCACTGACGAAGGTACTTCCATGGATGGCTTTCAAAAATATATGACACTGATGTACTCGATGGACAGGACAGAGTTGGTTAAGGCCTTACGACACCAAGGTAGAGATTGTTGGGCCTTATGTGGTACTCTCAAGGCTTAAGAGATCAAGGCTAAGGCCAAGGTCCAAACTCTATGAGGTGGTCATAGGGTTTCTAGGGTTAGTTTGGGCCCTAAGACTAAAGGCTGTTAGTCTTTTGGATCTTGAGATCCAAAAATTTTGGGTCTTAAGGGGCTAACTTATATTTAGACTAGGATTGAGTCTAAAATTATGAGATTGGATCAAGTCATGGGTGTATATGAGCTTGGATGAGTGCAATCTTGTATTGAGTTAGCCAGGAGAGTTTTTTGGATTGGGTTACATTGACCTTGCATATAAACATACACTGTATTCAGGCTCAAGAAATCGAAGGAATACAAAATTATTTTTTTCCTAACCTTTTTCTTTCTTCCTTCCTCTCTCTCACTAATTTTTTCCATGTCGTAGCAGCAAGAAATCCTAAGGTTTCTAGACTGCCAACCCAAAAGGAAAAAAAGGAGGCGTTAGAAACCAGTGCCCTCCTTATGCACACCCCCTTTTTTGTGTGCCCCCTCTTGGCCGCCCAAGAGGAGTTCCATGCCCATATTTTGCTTTATAGAGTTTTCATCAAGAGTACTTTCAGATCCCAAAAGGTAGGTTTCAGATCTGATGGAGAAGGGGTTCAAATCGTAGAGAGAAATCCTGCCAGCAGGATTTATAAGGTTGCTGAAATCCTGAAGGCTATTTTTGTTTTACTTGGTTGCTGGCCTTCAAGGACCTCCATAACTAGATCCTTGCTATTTTCTGACATCCACAATCTGAAAAAGTTGCTCCAACATATTGCTTCACTAAGCAAAATACAATGGGCTTAGTCTCTAAGTCCTATGGCCTCATCTAATAGTTATTGGCACATTTCTTAGTTAAGTCAGACCCATTGTTCACCAACGGATGCAAAGCCGTTATTGAAACCCTCACGTAACAATTATTGGGCCCAACCCCATCTCTATCCTGGGATATCAAATATCAATAGAGTGGTTGTACCTTCCCGATGCAACCGAACTACTGTAACCAGTCGAGAGTGATCAACGCCAGAAAGGCACCTGCATCTCTACAACGATGAAAGACCTATAGACTTAATATTTAGTGAGGAGATTTAGGTTTAGGTCTCTTCTAAATTAGTAGATCTGATATTTGATTGATTATATTAGGTCAACACATCAATATGTCTAACCAGCCTAGTCGGCATGGGTGAACTTGAGTCAATAAGTAACCTAATACGAAACTGAATCTCCTAAGATGGCCGGTAAGTTAGATGTGTGGGGTCCCCCCGTTGCTTTTCTTAGACACCAATCAAAATTGATCAAGTCAGATAATGAAACTAATTAAATAACCACCATCTAAATACTTGCGTTAGCCACCAATTTAGTGTTAGATGTGTGCCCTAGATGCTAGATCGGCTAACACATTCCTATACAGATCAAGGGTAAATTTGTAATTTTGACTATAAATGAATAAAAGAGTTATTTTTCTATCACATTGTGTACATTGTGTCTGTGATACATCTTTTGAGTTAGTAGAAATGTAAATTCATATTTTCAAGAGTTGAAAATTTAAGGCATGAATTTACATAACTAACTCATAAACAGCTCCTGACCATAGGATCATCACGAGGATGGTGATCGATCCGGAAGGTTGATGTACGATCACTTTCTTAGGATAGATGTGTCTTGAGTCTATGGTGTGGAGACACCAGAGCGAGAGTATAGGTATTCGTTGAGAATGAGAGTACTGAGTGTGACCACTTCAAGCAGTCATAAGGAAGTCTACCTTCTCGTCAATGACTAGCTCAATGCTGCAGTTGTGTATCTAGTTCTTTGATCTGAGGTGCATCGACGGTTCACCTTGAGTGTATATATAGTTTGACTATACCATAACTCGATCTTCTAGTCATTCAAAATCCTGAGGTGTATGTTGGCCGTAGCATATTCATTGTAGGAACTAAGTCGCACCAAGATGGGATCTATCAACCTCGATAGATGAGAGGAGTAGTCTATGATAATTGAAAGATCGAGTCCTTAAGCCCATGGCCATGACAGAGTGAAATAATGAAAAGGAGTTTTTCATTAAGATTTCACATCGGACTCGGATCGATCGATTAACTCATATGACTGATGTTGGGTTTGACGAGTTCACCTTAACCCTAATTCAGTCGGGACTCATGATAGAGGAACTCAATCACACAGGTAGCTTCACCGAGAGGTTCATCTTCAGTTCTGATGTGTTGCCACCATATACTGCTAGGTATCACTGGTGGATTTGAAAGTAATTAGAATGATATTGATGATCGATCATTTTAATTGTCTGAATCAAAAGAGTTCTGCTCCATCGAAAGGAGTTTCGATGATGTCGATGATGAGATCATGACATATCTCATTACCATACAGAATTGAATCTAACTAGATCACATAAACAAAGGTTAGGATTTGGATGTCATCAATTGGGCTAACCCAATTGATTTGGATTAGATCCAATTAGGTTCAAAGAAATCATGCTAGCACTCGATTGAGCCTAACTTTCTCCTCATGTAATCTTTTCTATCTCTACTGAGCCAAATATGATTTGACTCACCTAGAGAATCTTTGAAAAGTTTCTCTCAGTCTAAATGAAGCTTGTCCAGCTCAAAAAAGCTTTGTCTTAATTTATGAGATGAATTTAAGACAAGCACCTACTAATTCCTGTCACCTGCCAATTTCATTTTAGGACATCTGTCAAATGTTGACATATGGGTCTTAAACTGAAGAGAGCTCATTGGAGGATTTTTATGGAGTATCCATATGCAAAAACTCAATTAAATTAGGTGCCATAATCAGATTATGCATGAGCCCAATTGGACTAAAGTGGGTGCCCCAAATGGATAAGAACCAAAGAGTCTTGATTAAAACATGGACTCTTTGGCGCCACCTCTATTTGTGCTTATCCAATGTTGGTGTCATCTTTTGGAGATAAGGTGGGTTATTATATGATATGATCAGATGATATCACTCTATCAATAAAATTTTTTTCAAAATTTATTGAAATTTTTTGATTGATTGAATGATGTGGCACTGCGCAGCATACAGGGTCTATATAAACCCTGCTGTGCCTAGGGTTTCGAGGTAGAAGTTATTTTATGCACAAAACCCAATAGCTGCTATCCCCTCTCCCTTTCTCTATATCATCCCTACTCTCCTTCCTCCCTCTTCATGTCCAAAGAGTTGGACGTCCATCTGGCAAAGATCCAAGGCGTGGTGATGCCGGGAACAGAAGGCTGCAGGACATCTTCGACAGGCTGCTGCTCCATCTTCAGAAGGAGTTCTGAAGCACTTTCAAATCAGATAGAGATCTAATTTTTGGAGCATAAATTCATGAAGAGAAGATATTCTAGATCCTACCTGAGTAGATACTGGTAGAGGTCAGGCGCTTGTGTGGCTACATCAGAACCTCGGACTGTGCAGAGATCATCTACAGGGTAATCAGATTATCCTTGAGGTATTTCTTCTTTCATCATAATTTTAGATTTAATTTTAGATTTAAAATATCAAACAATAAGATTAAATCTAGAGATTTAGATCTAAAATATATGTAGGATAAAAATTTTAAATTTATTCCGCC
>NC_025995.2:36500219-36501077 GCF_000442705.2 Elaeis guineensis | reverse complement strand
TTGAACGATTTTCAATCGTTGATCAGTCATCTGATCAGTCAGAAATTTTTTTGAGTGTGACTCATAGATTCAAACCAAATCAATAGCATAGGAAATAAATTTCTATATCAATCAATGTAACCATCTAATAATGGTACCGAACATCCGATAGGCTGAAAGATTGCAAAGCAATATTCAAGAACTCTTGGCATATGATTATCGTATAATTCATCTCTTTGACCCTGAGTCTAGGATGACTTCAGAGTTAAACTATTAACTCTTAATCAATACATCTATAATGTGTCTTAATTTCATAAATCCTATGACTCCTCACAAACTATCGAGGCCTAAGTTTTGCTGAATTGAAATACAATATAGCATAACTCTTAAAATCAGAAGTAATCAATCCCATCTTGACTCACACATCTATTTCACAAGTATTTGACTATACTTAAAAATCCCATCAATAAATTAAAAATCAAGTAGTCCGATACCAAAGTACAATGAGTTGTTTGCAAGTCATCGTGATAATCTCAGATCGGAGGGGATACTTATACACATATCATTCGCAAGCTACTCTTGATAGTAGAGTACTCCGTAGTTGGTGATGTTCAGTGAGATGTACTCTACATCCTATCTGTATGTCATATCAGTGTCTCCACACTCTTTGGTTAAGAGAACAGCAAATCCAATGGCACACAATGACCTATACTTGATATAGTTATCATCTTAGTAATAACATATCGTTGATCGCGAACACATTTAAGGACTAAATGATAAATCTTTTTTATCGATCAAAATATCTTAAGGACTTCATCACAATACTGAGTTCAAAAAGAAGATGTACACTTTGTGATGAAAAAATTAATAATTATTATT
>NC_025995.2:35869701-35923222 GCF_000442705.2 Elaeis guineensis | reverse complement strand
AGATGCTCTAACCTCGCTGATCCGGGCTTAAGGATGATGTTGCAAGCCGCACACACGTCCGCCTCTAGGAGTCGTCCACACGAGCCCACGAATCTCGATCAGAAGTCCTGCTTCAGGAAATCAGCACAGTATGCTAGTACTGCGCTGATCCTTCTTTGATGGTTGATCAGGTGCCTCCTTCTTCTTGATTTGGACTCTTCCAAAGATGAAAGTAGAAGGAGGAGTTTCAGATCTGAGACACTCTCAGAAACTCAAGATGGAAGGGAGGAAAGATATGAAAATAAAAACCCAGAAGAAGACCCTCTTCTTCTTCACGTTTTTCTCTCTAGACACCCAAACTTGCATCTTTTATATCTCCACGACCCAAAGGTATTTCTCTCTGATTTTTGGATGGCAGAAAGGCCTCTCAAATACTATCTCTCCTTAAATTTCAGAAGAAACTCATCTTATATAGAGAGATATGATAGAGTCCTTGTCTAGGTCAAACACCTAGTCAAGGCTTATCCAAACATGGCAAGTTAAGGGACGCCCAACTCTTGAGCACCTCCTCCATATTTTCATGCATGGATCACCAGAAAAGGGTGTACAATGTAAACCCTAAAAGCCACGAAAATTCCAAAAAAAATTTGGATAAATTCGGTGCAAAATTGAAAGAGTTTTGGATTTCTAAAACTCTATCTCATAGAATTCGAAATCCAAACTTATTCCTTTTAGATTTGATCCAAATCACCTTCCATGTAAGAAAGAAGAGAGGAGACCTTTTGTGAACGTGGGAGAGATCTGGAGAGGGCTTTTGTCACACAAAATAAGTGGAGATTGGCGTTGAATAAGAGAGAGGGCGTGGAGAAGGTTTATGTGGCGCAAGGTGGAATCCTAGTCCTACTAGGATTCTGTCTCATAACTTGTTTTAATTTGGTTTTCCAAACCAAATCAAATCAAAATTAGATCAACCCAATTAAAATAGGTCTTAACCCAATTAAGAACCTAATTTAATCAGATTAAATTATATTTAAATCTGATTTAATTTTCTAATCAAATTAGAAATTAGATTGACCCAAGTCCTAGTTGAACTAGGACTAGTTTTTCCTTGCACTTGGCTTATCCAATAAACCAATTGGACTTGATCCAATCAAGCCCAAACCAAATCTAATTAAATCATATTTAATTAGACTTAATCTCAGCCCATTGGCTTAATCAAATTAAGCCAATTAGCAATCAAATTGCTAATCGATCCTCCTGCAACACTTGCACTGGGTTAAATGTCAATCGTATTGATTATTTAACCCTATAATGATTCTTAATCGTTGATCAACCATCCGATCGGATCATGAACTCTAATGTGTGTGACCTCATAGGTCCGAACCTAAGCCGGTAGCATAGAAAAAATTCTATACCAATCGAAGTGACCATCTAGCAATGGTACCTGACGTCCGGATAGGTCGAATGTGTAGAACAACATCCTTAGAACCCATGCGGATATAGTTTTCATATAATTCATCCCCTTGACCAAAATGATCATAGGACACCCCAGAGCTCAACTGTCAACTCTGATCAGGTTGTCCACATTGTATTTCAAAATATCAAATCCATCTGATGGATTACCCTGGCCAAGGTTTTGCTAAATTGAAATACAGCGACTCATTCTTCTCCAACTCTTGGAGTGGTCAATCCCATCTCGATCACACTCTGACTTCGCAAGTACTTGACTGTGCCCAGAAGCCTTCCATCCCTGAATTAGAAATTCAGTTAGTCCAGTACCAAAGCACAGTGAGTTGCTTGCAAGTCAATGAGGCGATCTCAAGTCTAAGGGACATTTATACCTATATCCCATCAGAGACATTCTCGACAGCAGAATGCTCTGGAGTTGGTCACGTTCAATGACGATGTACCCTTACATCTCACCTGTATGCCATACCAGTGTCTCCACACTCCTTGGTTAAGAGGACAACCAACCCATATGGCCTACAGCGACCTATGCTTGATAGAAGCTGTCGTCCTTATTAACAGCCTATCATTTGGTCGTGAACAGTTTTAAGGACTAATCGATAAATCCTCTCTTTATCGAACTTAAATAGTCCTAAGGACTTCATCATAACAACGGAGTTCATTAGAAGATGAAAGCTTATGATGAAAATGCCAAATATATTTTATTTATTAACAAATCAATTACAATACTTGGTTGCTCAACCGTCAACAGCTTGACGATTGGCTTTTTGGGACACATTTCCCAACAACTCCCACTTGTCCTAAAGCCACTCGGCACAGTATCTAATACCCATCTTCGACTTATGGTTGTCGAACTCCTTTATTGCCAGGGCTTTAGTGAAGGGGTCGGCTAGGTTCTCCTTTCCATCGATCTTCTGAAGGTCGACGTCACCTCGATCCACGATCTCCCGGACCAGGTGGAAGCGGTGCAAGAAGTGCTTCGTCCGCTGATGTGCTTTGGGTTCCTTCGCCTGAGCTATGGCACCAGTCTGTCGCAGTAGAGCAGGACCGGACCATCGAGGGAGGGTGCTACTCCGAGCTCGTTGATGAATTTCCTCAGCCACACAGCTTCCTTCGCGGCATCTGATGCTGCGATATACTCTGCTTCACAAACAGAGTCTGCCACAGTATGCTGCTTGGAACTCTTCCAGCAGATAGCTCCACCATTCAGAGTAAAGATATAACCCGACACACTCCTGCTGTCATCATGGTTAGATTGGAAGCTAGAGTCTGTGAACCCCACAAGTTTCAGATCTGACTCGCCATAAATCAACCATTGGTCCTTAGTATTTCTCAAATACTTAAGGATGGCTTTAACCACTTTCCAGTGGTTTTCTCCAGGATCAGATTGGTATCTACTCACTACTCCTAGTGAGTATGCCACATCTGGTCTTGTACATGTCATGGCGTACATGATAGATCCCACGGCTGAAGCATATGGGACTCTACTCATACGCTCTCTCTCTTCAGGAGTTGTCGGACAATCCTTCTTAGAGAGAGAAATTCCTTGGCCTATCGGTAGATAGCCCTTCTTGGAATTCTCCATGCTGAACCTCTTCAGCACAGTATCTATGTACATGGACTGGGATAACCCAAGCATCCTTTTAGATCTATCCCTATAGATCTTCATCCCTAGGATGTAGGATGCTTCACCCAAGTCCTTCATGGAGAACTGTGATGACAACCAAACTTTTATTCCCTGTAGTGCGGGGATGTCATTCCCGATTAAGAGAATGTCATCCACGTACAAGATAAGGAATACCACAACTGGACCATTTGCCCATTTATAGATGCAGGGCTCTTCTCCATTCTTAATGAAGCCATACGTTTTGATCACCTTATCAAAACGCATGTTCCAACTCCGAGAAGCTTGCTTCAATCCATAAATGGATCTCTGAAGCTTGCACACCTTGGACTCATCTGTGGATGTAAACCCCTCAGGTTGTATCATATATACTTCTTCGGTCAGCTCTCCATTAAGAAAAGCTGTCTTTACATCTATCTGCCAGATCTCATAATCTAGATGGGCAGCTATTGCAAGCATTATCCGAATAGATTTGAGCATTGCCACAGGAGAAAATGTCTCGTCATAGTCAATACCATAACGTTGACGATACCCCTTGGCAACCAGACGGGCTTTATAGGTCTCCACCTTTCCGTCTGCGCCCCTCTTCCTTTTGAAGACCCATTTACACCCAATGGGTTTAACCCCTTTAGGTGGGTCAACCAATGTCCATACATCGTTGACCTTCATGGACTCCATTTCGGATTTCATGGTTCAAGCCATTTCTCGGAATCAGGTCTCTGCATAGCATCCATATTGGTGATCGGATCCTCATTATTCTCATCAAGTTTGATGGGATCACCGTCCCGGACCAAGAAACGTAGTATCTGTCCGGCTGACGCGGTACTCTACCGGATCGCCTTAATGGTACAGGTATATTGGGCTCTGGATCTGATCTAATCATATCCGACTCAGGTTCAGCTATTGGTGTCGGTCCTTCTACCTGTTGAACTTCATCAAGTTCAACCTTAGAGGCAACAGTTCCTTCACCAAGGAACTCCTTTTCTAAAAAGATTGCCTTAAGGCTGACGAACACCTTTTGTTCATCAGCATGGTAGAAAAAATATCCTTTTGTCTCTTTGGGGTACCCTATGAATGAGCATTTGTCAGATCTAGGTCCAAGTTTGTCTGTGACTAATCGTTTGACATAGGCCGGGCACCCCCAGACCCTAAGGTGTGAAAGTGCTGGCTCACATCCCGTCCATATCTCATATGGAGTCTTAATTACAGACTTACTTGGAACCCTATTTAATAGATAACAAGCCGATTCAAGTGCATATCCCCAGAAGGATATCGGCAAGCTAGCAAAACCCATCATGGATCGGACCATGTCTAACAGAGTCCGATTCCTCCTTTCAGACACACCATTATGCTGTGGTGTTCCTGGAGGAGTCCATTGGGAGAGAATCCCATTCTCTCCTAGATATGTGAGAAATTCACTAGAAAGGTATTCTCCTCCTCGATCAGATCGAAGAGTTTTAATACTCTTCCCAGTTTATTTTTCTACTTCACTTCGGAATCGTTTGAACATTTCAAATGAATCCGACTTATGTTTCATCAGATAGAGATATCCATATCGGGATAGGTCATCCGTGAAAGTTATGAAGTAGAAATATCCACCTCTAGCACTGGTGCTCATGGGTCCGCATACATCAGTATGTACTAGCCCAAGAGCTCAGTAGCTCTCTCACCTTTTCCAGTAAAAGGTGACTTGGTCATTTTACCAAGAAGACAGGACTCACAGGTTGGAAGTGATTCACAATCACTTACTTCGAGGATTCCCTCTTGAGTCAACCTGTTTATTCTGTTTTGTTTATATGACCTAGCCTACAGTGCCATAAGTAGATATCTGACACACTATCTAATCTAGGGTGCTTGCCAGTTGAATAGACTACATTAACAGGTTGTGATAACATATACACACCATTGTTCAAATGTCCACAAAAAATAGTAACACCATTCTCAATGATATTACAAATTTGTTTCTTTATTGAAATTTCATAATTATTTTTGGCCAGAAGGCCTACAGAAATGACATTTAAAAAGAAACTGGGACAGAAATGACAATCATTAAGAACAACGATATGGGATTCAAATACAAGTTTCAAGATTCCTAATGCTAGAACTGGAACTGGTCTTCCATCTCCAACGTTCAGGAACCTCTCGCCTTGCTCGAATCTCCTACTGACCTGCAACCCCTGCAACGAATTGCAAATATGGTAAGGACTACCGGTATCCAATACCCAGTCAGTTATATCACAAATAAGAAATTGCAAGGAGTTATCATATAAATACCTTGCCCAGCAACAACTTGCTGCTTTCTCTGCCTGTTCGGGTCTAGGGAGGCAATGTACTGGGGACAGTTCCTCTTCCAGTGCCCCCGCTTCTTGCAAAAGAAGCATTCAGCTTGACTCTTATCGGGTTTGATCTTTTTGGTCTGACACTGCACAGTTGTCCTAGCCTGAACTTGCACCTTCTTTACTTTCTTCTTCTTGTTCTTCTTCCCTTTCTTAAAGGGTCGAGAACCAGAAGATGAACCTCCCACTAAGTTCACCGACTCTTTATGGAGTTGGTGATCTTTCTCAAAGTTCTGAAGTAACCCCAGTAATCCATGATAGTTTACTTCAGGCTTTGTCATTCTATAATGAGTGAGGAATGGGAGATAAGACTTGGGCAGCGAGTTCAGTATTGCATCTTTCCCAAGCTGCTCATGCAAGGGAAAGCCGAGCTTGCTCAATCGTTCCATCAGCTCGATCATGTACAATACATGATCAGTGACAGAGGCACCATCCCGCATTTTGGCGTTGAAGATGGCACAACTAGTCTTGTGCCTCTCCACGTCATCGGGTGTGCCAAAGGCATCCTCCAACACTTGAAGCATGTCCTTTGGCTGAGCCGTCTCGAATCTGCGACTGAACTCGTCGCTCATAGCAGCTAGCATGATACAGCGCACCGTGGTCCGGTCACTGAGCCACTTCTGGTAAGTGTCTCTGACTGTTCCACGTGCATTGACAGCTGGCTCCTCAGGTGCAGGATCCATTATCATATATAGGATCCGTTCATGCTCCAGGACTATCTTCAACTTTCGATACCAGCTACCGAAATTGGGTCCCACCAACTTATCATTGTCCAACAATGATCGGAGCGATAGGGAAGTGGCCATATCTGCACAAAAGAAAACCATAACCTAATTAGTAATTGATTTATTAAACCTAAAGATTTGGACTTTAATCAAAAGGTTTCTCCCACTATTTTATTCGAATTGGTAGCCTCTACCTTCAATTCGAGGAATTACCCTAATTCCTTAGCGGGTACTAGAATCCACTTAGACTGCACACAAGCCCAACTTTGGTTGGCCAACCCATGTACATCTAAGGGTAGGTTCATAACCAATTGTTTCTCTAAACAATTTCTAGTAATTTTAATTTTGCCCCAGAAACCTAATCAGTAGGCTTTGGCCTCCACTGTAAGGATCCGGTTAGGTCCAACCATTAACATGATCATACTTGGTGTATCTAACCAACGAATGATTAAGCCCAACTTTGGTTGGCTCACCTAACCACCATTAGAGAGACACTTCCAAGTCATCATATGATGAGTGATAATTCCATTAGTCAACAAGCACCAGGCCTTTGGGTCTGCAATGATTATTGAGTTCATGGACTCATTATCAAACACCTTAATGGGAGGCTATGACTCAGTTATCTCCATAACTTTATCATTTTAAGGACCTAATAATTTTAGAGGATTAAATAATATAGAGGATGAGGTCAGATGAACCAGCTTATGATGATCCTCCCACTGACTTCACCAAGTCAGCTTAAGGGAGACCATTAAAAGGGCTGGTCTAGGAGCACCTAAATCAGTCACACTGATTTACCTAGCTGACATGGGTCAGCTCGAATAGTCAAGTGATCCGATCAAAACATAATTTCACCAAGAGGCCAGGTAAGTTCGATCAGTGGGAGGGTCTGCCAAAACTTGCCTTAGACACCATCATGAATGGCCAGGTAAGCGGGCTCCCAATTAAAAACCACCGGTCTGGTTTACCTTAGACACCAACTGGTTTAATTAGTTTCGATTAGATCAACCTAACAGTTCGTGCTAGACCGCTTAGCCAAGAATCAAGTCCATTTGGTTCTCGTTAAAGACATGGACTTGACCAACTACAACTATTGTAATTGATCTAGAGAATCCTTGACCTAATCTAAGACAACAATTGATTAGATTTAGTCAATTCTCTAATTAAGTCCATCTTTAATCTAACCATAGGTCTAACCCAATTAATGGACCTAATTTCCACTAACCCATTAACCCAATGTGTTATGATTTGTGTCTTAGGTTCTTCAATTCACAATCCTAGAACCTAATCAAACAACTTCTTAATTCTTAATTAAGTTTTGGGCTGAGGGTTGGGTTCGGCTTTTCAAAAAATCATTTTCATATTTGTAAAACAATTTTACAATATGATTCTACCAATTATATTGCATGTTTGATTCATAATCAAGATGCAAGTGAAATAAACATGAAACTACTTTAGATCTAATCTAAACAGGTTCATGTAATTGAAACAATTTCAACTTTAAATAATTTCTTTGCATAAAAATTATTAACAAAGAGATTTTATTTCAGATTTAAACATCTTTTAAATCTAATAAATCATAAATTTAATCTAGATCATATCTAACAAATTTATGATTAAAGATAGATCTACACAAACTAGGACAACCTTTGCACAGTAAGGGGTAAACCTTACAGCAGGACAACCTTGCAGTTTGTGATTGATCTAAAATTTTAATTTTAGATTTAATAATCAGATTATAAATTAGATCTAATCTAAAAAATAATCTAAGCATGTATAAATAATCATGTAATAAAGAACCTAGGCTCTGATACCAATTGTAGGAACCAGATCTAGGGTTTCAGGGTTAGATCTTGAAACTTTTTCAAGATCATACAGCGGAAGACTAAAATAAATCAAAATTTATTTTTTAAGATCAGAAAATCCCTAGATCTAAGATCCTATAATATGATTATTACATAGCATTAAATCAAAAATTAAAATATATATAAATATAGTATAAACTACATGTTGATCATATCAACATGTTTCTATACTAGCTACATCTAATGTATGTATTAAATAATAGATCAGATCTATTACCTTGCAAGTTAGACGCTCTAACCTCGCTGATCCGGGCTTAAGGATGATGTTGCAAGCCGCACACGCATCCGGCCTCTAGGAGTCATCCACACGAGCCCACGAATCTCGATCAGAAGTCCTGCTTCAGGAAATCAGCACAGTATGCTAGTACTGCGCTGATCCTTCTTTGATGGTTGATCAGGTGCCTCCTTCTTCTTGATTTGGACTCTTCCAAAGATGGAAAGTAGAAGGAGGAGTTTCAGATCTGAGACGCTCTCAGGAAACTCAAGATGGAAGGAGGAAAGATATGAAAATAAAAACCCTAGAAGAAGACCCTCTTCTTCTTCACATTTTTCTCTCTAGACACCCAAACTTGCGTCTTTTATATCTCCACGACCCAAAGGTATTTCTCTCTGATTTTTGGATGGCAGAAAGGCCTCTCAAAAAACTATCTCTCCTTCAAATTTCACGAAGAAACTTATCTTATATAGAGAGATATAATAGAGTCCTTGTCTAGGTCAAACACCTAGTCAAGGCTTATCCAAACATGGCAAGTTAAGGGATGCCCAACTCTTGAGCACCTCCTCCATATTTTCGTGCATGGATCACCAGAAAAGGGTATACAATATAAACCCTAAAATCCATGAAAATTCCAAAAAAAATTTGGATAAATTTGGTGCAAAATTGAAAGAGTTTTGGATTTCTAAAACTCTATCTCATAGAATTCGAAATCCAAACTTATTCCTTTTAGATTTGATCCAAATCACCTTCCATGTAAGAAAGAAGAGAGGAGACCTTTTGTGAACGTGGGAGAGATCTGGGAGAGGGCTTTTGTCACACAAAATAAGTGGAGATTGGCGTTGAATAAGAGAGAGGGCGTGGAGAAGGTTTATGTGGCGCAAGGTGGAATCCTAGTCCTACTAGGATTCTGTCTCATAACTTGTTTTAATTTGGTTTCCCAAACCAAATCAAATCAAAATTAGATCAACCCAATTAAAATAGGTCTTAACCCAATTAAAAACCTAATTTAATCAGATTAAATTATATTTAAATCTGATTTAATTTTCTAATCAAATTAGAAATTAGATTGACCCAAGTCCTAGTTGAACTAGGACTAGTTTTTCCTTGCACTTGGCTTATCCAATAAACCAATTGGACTTGATCCAATCAAGCCCAAACCAAATCTAATTAAATCATATTTAATTAGACTTAATCTCAGCCCATTGGCTTAATCAAATTAAGCCAATTAGCAATTAAATTGCTAATCGATCCTCCTGCAACACTTGCACTGGGTTAAATGTCAATCGTATTGATTATTTAACCCTATAATGATTCTTAATCGTTGATCAACCATCCGATCGGATCATGAACTCTAATGTGTGTGACCTCATAGGTCCTAACCTAAGTCGGTAGCATAGAAAAAATTCCTATACCAATCGAAGTGACCATCTAGCAATGGTACCCGACGTCCGGATAGGTCGAATGTGTAGAACAACATCCTTAGAACCCATGCGGATATAGTTTTCATATAATTCATCCCCTTGACCAAAATGATCATAGGACACCCCAGAGCTCAACTGTCAACTCTGATCAGGTTGTCCACATTGTATTTCAAAATATCAAATCCATCTGATGGATTACCCTGGCCAAGGTTTTGCTAAATTGAAATACAGTGACTCATTCTTCTCCAACTCTTGGAGTGGTCAATCCCATCTCGATCACACTCTGACTTCGCAAGTACTTGACTGTGCCCAGAAGCCTTCCGTCCCTGAATTAGAAATTCAGTTAGTCCAGTACCAAAGCACAGTGAGTTGCTTGCAAGTCAATGAGGCGATCTCAAGTCTAAGGGACATTTATACCTATATCCCATCAGAGACATTCTCGACAGCAGAATGCTCTGGAGTTGGTCACGTTCAATGACGATGTACCCTTACATCTCACCTGTATGCAATACCAGTGTCTCCACACTCCTTGGTTAAGAGGACAACCAACCCATATGGCCTACAGCGACCTATGCTTGATAGAAGCTGTCGTCCTTATTAACAGCCTATCATTTGGTCGTAAACAGTTTTAAGGACTAATCGATAAATCCTCTCTTTATCGAACTTAAATAGTCCTAAGGACTTCATCATAACAACGGAGTTCATTAGAAGATGAAAGCTTATGATGAAAATGCCAAATATATTTTATTTATTAACAAATCAATTACAATACTTGGTTGCTCAACCGTCAACAGCTTGACGATTGGCTTTTTGGGACACATTTCCCAACAATAAGTCTATATGCAAAAGCTCTAAAGGTCTAGAGGTAGAAACAATATTTTTGGATTTAAATGAAACTCTTGTTTGTTTACCTAGTTGGCATGTATCACAAATTCTATCCTTTTCAAAATTCAGTTTTAGCAAACCAAGAACTAATTCTTTCTTAATTAATTTTGAAAGAGAATGCATGCTAATGTGTGCAAGTCTGCGATGCCAAAGCCAACTAGTCTCATTAACTTTAGCATTCAAGGACACTAGGCATTGCATGTTTATTTTGGCTAAATCATTTAAATCTACCATATAAACATTACCATGTCTATATCCAATAAATTTAATATCATCATTAATAGGACTAGTTACAATGCAAACAGATGATTCAAAAACAACCTTATATCCTTTATCACAAAATTGACTAATGCTTAGTAAGTTATGCTTTAAACCATCTACTAACAAAACATTTTCAATGTATTTGGAGGGAGTGATACCAATGTTACCTATACCGATGATCTTTCCTTTGCTATTGTCTCTAAAGGTGACCATCCCTCCGTCCTTAGCATCAAGAGTGATGAATTGGGATTCATCACCAGTCATGTATCTCGAGCATCCACTGTCAAGATACCATTTCCTGTTTCCTCCTTGGGATGCTAGACACACCTGTAAGCAAAAGTCAAATTTTTATTTTAGGTACCCAAGCTTTCTTGGGTCCTTTTTGGTTAGTCATAATGGTTCCTTTTGGAACCCATATTTTCTTTACAGTTGAGTTTGCAGATTTGTTAGAGAAGCAAGTGTATGACTTATATCCTACTCTACCATATTTGAAGCAAGTAATATTAGAAGACTTGTTACTTAAAGAGTTTACATAAATATTTTTCAGATATTTTTGTTTCTTCAAGGGATTATAGCCAAGTCCAGCCTTATCATACACAGCCTTTTGATTATCAAGAATCATATTAAGTTTATTTGAACTCAAGGTGAACTTTTCTACTATTGATTTTAGCTTGGCAATTTCATTCTTTAAGCTTTGATTTTCTTGAAGTAGGGTGGATTTCTCAATTGAAATATTTTCAGTTTGTTTCAATAAAGATTGATTTTTCAATTTTAGCTCTTTGTTCTTCATTCCTAGTTTCTTTAATTCATCAACTAAATCATAGAAAGCTTCATGTAATTCTTCAAATGTAAAGTCACTAGGAGTATCAGAAATTACCTCATTTTTGTGTGCCATAAGGCACAGGTTGGCTTGTTCGGTTGAGTTTTCTTCATCGGAGCTTGAGTCATCACTCGCACTCTAAGTGGCCATCATGGCCTTCTTTTTGTACTTCTTGGGACCTTTCTTCAGCTGAGGGCATTCAGATTTGAAGTGTCCCAGCTTCTTGCATTCGTAGCAGATAACGGGTTGGTCTTTCTCTTTTTCTTTGCTCTATTCTCCTTTTGTGAATGGCCTCTTCCTTATCCCCTGTTTCCTTTTTCTCAAAAATTTCTTGAATCTTCGGGTAATGAGTGCCATCTCTTCATCCTGTTCTTCGTCTTCAGTGTCATCAGTTTCTTCATCTGGTGGAGCTATGGATTTGAGGGCAATGGTTCTTTTCTTTTTGACTTCTTCCTCTTGATGTTGCTTCATGCTTAGCTCATGAGTCATCAATGATCCTAGAAGCTCTTCCAAGGGTAGAATATTCAAGTCCTTAGCTTCTTGAATGGCAGTCACTTTGGCTTCCCAAGTTCTTGGTAAGGACCTGAGAATCTTTCTTACAAGCTCACTGTTAGTATAGGACTTGCCAAGACTCTTTAAACCATTAATAATATTAGTAAAGCGAGTAAACATGCCAGTTATGGACTCATCATGCTCCATTTTAAACAATTCATATTTATGCACAAGCATATTGATTTTAGACTCCTTTACTTGATTGGTTCCCTCATGGGTTACTTCTAACCTATCCCATATTTCTTTAGCAGATGAGCAAGTAGAAATGCGATTAAATTCGTTAGCATCAAGAGCACAATAAAGAACATTCATTGCTTTAGCATTTAATTGGGCCATCTTCTTATCAACCTCATCCCATTCTTTCTCGGATTTGGTTGATTCCTCACCATCTATAATTTTAATGGGTGTGTGAGGACCATTCACTATGATACTCCACATATCATAGTCGAGTGCTTGAATGAATATTTTCATCCGAGCTTTCCAATAGGTGTAATTAGACCCATTGAAAAGTGGAGGTCGGTTGGTGGATTGCCTCTCGGCTAGAGATGTGCTGACATGGGTTGCCATAGATCATTGGCTCTTTGATTGTTTAGATCAAAGAAGGACTAGAGCACCGGGCTCTGATACCACTTGTTGCCCAGCTATGCAACCCAAGAGGGGGGGGTGAATTGGGTTTCTAAAAATTTTAAGCTTAACTAATGACTTATGAGAAATGTTTGATAAAGCTAAATAGATGGAGTAAGTAGAATTAATTCAAGGCTAATAGCAAGAGCAAGAATGTAAGAAAATAATGAAGAGATAAAGAAGAGCAATTAGACACACACCAAACAAAAGGATTTATAGTGGTTCGATGCCAACCTTGCACCTACATCCACTCTCCAAGCTCCTACTTGGAAATTTCAATCCACTAATCTTGTATTCAATCTGAATACAAACATCGAAAACTCCGACTCTAGCTATCTCAAGCTAGTTCACTTATTTTCTGGGTACAAGCCAACCCTATACACTCTGATTCAAGGTTCGGATCAACCTTCCCTTGTTTTGGAATCCTTCCAAAATAAAACCAATCACTCAAACTGAGTATAACAATTTATAGCATAATTAAGCATAAAGAAAAGCTTCTTCAATGAGCGAATATAACTTTAAATACACTTTACTTAAAAGAAGAAGACCCTTTTTGGATTTCCTCAAAGTGGATGGAGACTTCAAAGTGCACTTGAGGAGTTGGTGAGCTTGGAGTAAAGGCTTCTTGAAAGATTTGAATGAGCTCTTGCTTAGGGCTGAAACGTTGGCTTGAAATCTCTTTTTCAAAATCTCTCTACTTGGATGCTCTCTTTTGTTCTTCTTATTCTTCTTTTTATTCTCCTTGTTGATTTTCACATTTTTGTCCCTTTTATAACTTCAAGAAATAGTAAAAAATATTCTAGGCTGAAAAAGAGCCGTTAGACCACTTTAAATGAGCATTAAAAGCACTTAAAACGGGTTAAAAACTAGCCGTTGCGAAAAAATCCCGTCACAGGGGTCGACTCATGGGTCGACTCATGCCTGGGGGTTGACTCATGGGTCGACCTCTGTGGAAGAACATCAGAGAATCACCAAAAAATAAGGTTCTGTGATTTTTGGCCTAAAAACTACAGGGGTCGACTCATGGGTCGACTCATGCCTTAGGGGTCGACTCATGGGTCGACTCACAGGTTGTGTCAAGCCAAAAAATCTGCGTGCCAAATAGCTCATTGTGCCATGAGTTGACTCACGGGTCGACTCATGATTTTCAAACATGCATAACTTTCAAAATACAAGTCCAAAATCAATAAAATTTTCATCATTGGATCACAAATCTTTTGTTCTATCATTTGATACTATCAAATCAGGATTTTAATAAAATTATAATTTTGCTTCTGAAGAGCAATAAGTCTTTTTCAAGTGAAAATCATTGGTACCCCTTCAACTGCTTTGTAATCATCAAAATCAATCTAAGGAGCAACAGTAGGTGATTGTGAATCACTTCCAACCTGTGAGTCATGTCTTCTTGGTAAAATGACCAAATCACCTTTTACTGGAAAAGGTGAGCGAGCCAGTGAACTCTTGGGTTTGGTACATTCTGATGTATGTGGACCCATGAGCTCAAGTGCAAGAGGTGGATATTTCTACTTCATAACCTTCACAGACGACCTATCAAGGTATGGGTATGTCTATTTAATGAAGCATAAATCGGAGTCATTTGAAATGTTCAAACTATTCTGAAATGAGGTAGAAAAACAAACTGGAAAGTATATTAAAACTCTTTGATCTGATCGAGAAGGTAAATACCTTTCCAATGATTTTCTGACATATCTTGGGAAGAATGGGATTCTCTCTCAGTGGACTCCTCCTGGAACACCACAACATAATGGTGTATCTGAAAGGAGAAATCAGACCTTGTTGGACATGGTTCGATCCATGATGGGGTTTGCTGGTCTGCCGATCTCCCTCTAGGGATATACACTCGAATCGGCTTGTTACCTTCTAAATAGAGTTTCGAGTAAGTCTGTAACCAAAATGCCATATGAGATATGGATAGGACGTAAGCCAGTACTCTCACACCTTAGGATTTGGGGGTGTCTGACTTATGTTAAACATTTAATTACAGAAAAGCTTGGACCTAGGTCTGACAAGTGCAATTTTATAGGGTACCCAAAAGAGACCAAAGGGTATTACTTCTACCTAGCTGATGAGCAAAAAGTATTTGTCAGCCTTAAGGCAATCTTTTTGGAAAAGAAGTTTCTTGTGAAGAGACTGTTGCCTCTAAGATCGAACTTGATGAAGTTCGGTAGGTAAAAAAACCGACACAAGTTGCTGAACCTGAACCGGATTTGGTTAGATCAGATCCGGAGCCCATTGTTCAAGCATCCTTAAGGCGATCTGGTAGAGTACCATGTCAACCAGACAGATACTATAGTTTCTTGGTCCGAGACGGTGATCCTATCGAACTTGATGAAAACGATGAGGATCCGATCACCTACATGGATGCAATGCAGAGACTCGACTCTGAGAAATGGCTGGAGACCATGAAATCCGAAATGGAGTCTATGAAGGTCAACGATGTGTGGACATTGGTTGACCCACCTGAAGAAGTAAAACCCATAGGGTGTAAGTGGGTCTTCAAGAGGAAGAGAGGCGCAGACGGAAAGGTGGAAACCTATAAAGCCCGTCTGGTTGCCAAGGGATATCATCAACATTATGGTATAGACTATGACGAGACATTTTCTCCTGTGGTAATGCTCAAATCTATTCGGATTATGCTTGCGATAGCTGCCCATCTGGACTATGAAATCTGGCAGATGGATGTGAAGACGGCTTTCCTAAATGGAGTGCTGGATGAAGAGGTGTATATGATACAACCTGAAAGATTCACATTCATAGATGAGTCTAAGGTGTGCAGGCTACAGAGGTCCATTTATGGACTTAAGCAGGCATCACGGAGTTGGAACATACGTTTTGATAAGACGATCAAGACGTATGACTTCGTTAAGAACGGAGAAAAGTCATGCATTTATTAGTGGGCTAATGGTCCAGTAGTAGTATTTCTTGTATTGTATATGGATGACATTCTCTTAATCGGGAATGATGTCCCTGTATTACAGGGAATAAAGATTTGGCTATCATCACAGTTCTCCATGAAGGATCTGGGAGAAGCTTCCTACATCCTAGGGATGAGGATCTATAGGGATAGATCTAAAAGGTTGCTTGGTTTATCTCAGTCCACGTACATTGATACTATGCTGAAGAGGTTCAGCATGGAGAATTCTAAGAAAGGCTATCTTCCGATAGGCCATGGAATTTCTCTCTCAAAGAGGGATTGTCCAACAACACCTCAAGAGAGAGAGCGTATGGGTAGAATTCCATATGCTTCGGCAGTGGGATCTATCATGTACGCCATGACATGTACACGACCAGATGTGGCATACTCACTAGGGGTAGTAAGTAGATACCAATCTGATTCAGGGGAGAATCACTGGAAGGTTGTTAAAATCATCCTGAAGTATTTAAGAAATACTAAAGACCAGTGGTTTGTTTATGGTAAATCAGACTTGAGACTTATAGGGATTACAGACTCTAGTTTCCAATCTGATCATGATGACAGCAAAAGTGTGTCGGAATTTATTTTTACCCTTAATGGTGGGGCTATCTACTGAAAAAGTTTCAAGCAGCACATAGTGGCTGATTCAGTTTGCGAGGCGGAGTATGTCGCCGCATCAGATGCTGCCAAAGAAGCGGTGTGGCTGAGAAAATTCATCACCAAGCTCGGAGTAGCACCCTCCCTTGTTGATCCAGTTCTGTTCTACTATGACAGCTTTGGAGCCATTGCTCAGGCGAAGGAACCAAAGGCACACCAGCGGACGAAGCATATTCTGTGCCGCTACCATCTCTTCCGAAAAATTATGGATCGAGGTGACGTCAATCTTCAGAAGATCGACGGAAAGGAGGATCTGACTGACCCATTCACTAAAGCCATTGCAGTGAAGGAGTTCGACAACTACAAGTCGAAGATGGGTATTAGATACTACACCGATTGATTTTAGGCCAAGTGGAAGATTGTTGGGAATAGTGTCCCAAAGCCAATCATCAGCCTGTTGACAGTTGTGCTCATTATTGTATTTGTACATAAATTATGAATTAATAAAAATTATTTTGATATTTTTCATCATAAAATATTTCATCTTCTAATGAACTCCTATGTTGTGGTGAAGTCCTTAGGACTATTTAGACTCGACAAAGGAGGATTTATCATTTAGTCTTTAAATCTGTTCACGACCAAATGATACATTGTTACCAAAGATGATAATGTTTATCAAGCATAGGTCATTGTGTGCCATATAGATTGGTTGTCCTCTTAACCAATGAGTGTGGAGACACTGGTATGGCATACAGGTGAGATGTAAGGGTACATCTACACTGAACATGACTGACTCCGGAGCTATTTCTGCTGTCAAGATTTTCTTCGATAGAATATGGGTATAAATATCCCTCCGACCTGAGACCGCCACGGTGACTTGCAAGCAACTCACTGCACTTAGGCACTGGACTATCTGAATTTTTAATTCAGTGATCGAAGGCTGCTAAGTGTAGTCAAGTACTTGACTTATCGGTGCGTGTGTCAAGATGGGATTGACCACTCCAGTTTAGGAGCTGTGTACAGTTGTGTTTTAATTTAGCAAAATTTTGGTCAGGGTAGTCCTTGTGAGGAGTCACAGGACTGTTTGAGTTGAGCACGATTTGGATGATCTGATCAGGATTGACAGTTTAAACCTGAGTCATCCTAAACACAGGGGTCAAAAGGATGAATTATACAGTAACCATATTCATGTAGGTTCTGAGTGTTGCGATTGCGACTCTTCGACCTATCCGGACGTCGGGTACCATTGCTAGATGGTCACTTCGATTAGTACAGGAATTGGTTCCCGTGCTACCGGCTTAGGTTCGAACCTACGGGGTCACACACATTAGAGGTTCCTATCTAATCTGATGGCTGATGTAGAATCCTACATGTTTGAGACTCAGTGATCGAGAATCAGAATTATTTGATCATGAGTTCCACACATTATGGGTACCGGGGTCAAGAGTCCCACTGGTTGGGACTTTTCGATCAGGGTTACATATCGATGAATTCTGATACCCGATTGCCCATCGAATTTGGACTCAGTATTTATGAGAGATTTAATTAGTGATTTGATCGCTAATTAACTCAATTTGATTGAGTAATTATTTTTAGATCAAGTCTAATTGAATTGGATTCAGTTGGGTTTGACCCGATTAGGTTAAGAGTTGACCTAATCGTCAAGATGGTTTGGTCCCTGATTTGATCAAGGGTTGGGCTTAGTCAATTTCTGATTTGATTAAGATTTTATTGAGCCTAATTAAGTCTAATTAAGTTGAATTTAAATTAGTCTAATTGGACCTAACTTATTTAGTTCAATTAGGTTGGTTTAAATAATTAAACCACCTTGACCCAATCTCCATGCGCCACCTCACTTCCATTGCACTCATTTGAATTCATGAGAAGAAACTTCTCATAAATTTTTTCCTCACGCCAAGCCCTCTCCACGCCCCACTTTAATGTGCCATTTGAATGGATAAGGATGATTGGTTGGCCATTCAAATTCAAAATAAAGTTTGAATTTGAATAGGCAATCAATCTTTGCGCCTTATCCCTTTTCTTTACGTCCCATTTATTACATGAGAAAAGGTTTCTCATGAAATCACTCCATACACAATTTAAGCCACGCCTCACATCTTTAGTGGATAAGGGATGAGTTGATGTCCATTTGAATTCAAAATTTGATTTGAATTCAAATGTGCAATTACTCATCTTTATCCTTTCTTTTGGATAAGACGTTTGATGTTGTTATAAAAGGAGGAGAAGAGTGGGGCATAGAAGAAGAAGATTTTTGGAGAAAAATTTTGGGGCGTGAGAAGTCTTGTGCATGAGAAGGAAGTCCATATCCTTCCAAGAGAAAAAGAAATAATAGAAAGAAAAGTGGGTGCAAGGTTTTCGGTGAGTTCCCTAGAGTTTTAGCCTGGGGTTCAAAAAGTGAGAAAGTGAGCTACGAGTATCGTGAGCCCACAAAATCTCAAGGAGATCTTCAACATCCTCTCAAGCATGTATGTTGATGATCCAAAGTATTCAAAAAATTAACAGACTTCGATCGAAGGAGTTCGATCAGCATCGGCCGTCAAAAGGGCTCTACAATGAGCTAGCACTCGTGAGGAGTCGATCAGATCGGAAGCTTCATGTGGATGATCCGCAGAGGCCAGACACACTGTGTGGCTATGTCACAATGATCAAACTCTCCCGACGGTGATCAGATTACGGCGATCTACTACCCGCACAATGGTATTGTGTTCATAACACATTACAGTAAAGTGTTTACTGTTCGAATTTAAATTTCAAATTTAAATGAATGCATGCTATATATCATATTTAGATCCTAGTATAGGATAAATTTATATTAATTAATTAGATTAATTAATAATTTTTACTGTAAAATCATGATTTTGAAAAAGTTTTAAAATTACCATTTTATCTCTGCACTGAATTTTCCCACACCCATGTCATTAGGTAAATCAGTATGACTGATTTAGGTGCTCCTAATGTCGGCTTTAATTAAATTCTTTTTAATCTGACTTGGTGAAGTCAGTGGGAGGATTGAAATTGGTTGGTTAATTTCTTCTCTTCTATCCTTTAATAAAATCTTCAAAAATTATTAGGTTTCTAAAAATGATTAAGTTATAGTGATAACTAAGTCATAGCCTCCCATTAAGTGAGTGATAATGAGTCCATTAGTTTAATAATCACTGGAGGCCCAAAGGCCTGGTGCTTATTGACTAATGGAATTATCATTCATAATATGATCATTTGGTTGAGTCTTTCTGATGGTGGTTAGGTTGGCCAGCCAAAGTCGGGCCTGATCATTTATTGGTCAGATTCACCAAATCAAGTCATTTTAATGGTTGGACCTAACCAGATCTTTTCAGTGGAGACCAAAGCCTGCTGATTAGGTTCTGGGGCAAAATCAATTACTAGAAGTTGTTTAGAGAAACAACTGGTTATGAACCTACCCATAGATGCACATGGGTTGACCAACCAAAGTTGGGCTCGTGTGTAGTCTGTGTAGATTCTAGTACCCATTAAGGAATTAAAGTAATTTTTCGAATTGGAGGTTGAGGCTACCAGTTCGTAAAAATACTGAGAGAAACTTTGGACTAAAGTCCAAATCTTTAGTATTAATAATTTATGTACTAATAAAGGTCTGATTTTTTTTTATGCAGCTATGGCCACTACCCTGTCGCTCCGGTCATTATTAGATAATGACAAGCTCATAGGACCTAATTTCGATAGCTGGTATCGAAAATTAAAAATTGTCCTTGAGCATGAATGGATCCTTTATGTAGTAATGGATCCGGCACCAGAGGAGCCGCCCCGAACGTTAAAGGGACGGTCCGAGATACTTACCAGAAATAACTCAACGACCGCACCACCGTTTGGTGCATAATGTTGGCGGTAATAAATGATGAGTTCAGCCACAGGTTCGAGAATGTCCAGCCACAGGAGATACTTCAAATGTTGAACGACTCCTTTGGCATGCCTGACGATGTTGAAAGGCACAAAACTAGTTGTGCCATTTTCAATGCTCGGATGAGGGATGGGGCCTCAGTCACCGATCATGTACTATACATGATCGAAATGATTTAGTGCCTAAGTAAACTGGGCTTTCCCTTGCACGAGCAGCTTGGTAAGGATGCGATCCTTAATTCTTTGCCCAAGTCCTTCCTCCCCTTTCTTACTTATTTTCGGATGATAAAGCCTGCAGTGAACTACCACGGCTTGTTGGGATTGCTGTAGAACTTTGAGAAGGACCACCAGCTCCATAAAGAGTCAGTGAATGTTGTGGGAGGGTCTTCTTCTGATCGTCGATCCTTTAAGAAAGAGATGAAGAACAAGAAGAAGAAGAATAAGAAGGTGCAGCCACATGCTGGGACATCTACACAGGGTCAGACCAAGAAGCACAAGCCCGATCAGAGCCAGACGGAGTGCTTCTTTTGCAAGAAGCAGGGGCACTGGAAGAGGAACTATCCTCTATACATTGTCTTCCTGGATCCGAACAGGCTGAAGAAGAAGCTGTTGGGAAATGTGTCCCAAAAAGCCAATCGTCAAGCTGTTGACGGTTGAGCAACCAAGTATTGTAATTGATTTGTTAATAAATAAAATATATTTGGCATCTTCATCATAAGCTTTCATCTTCTAATGAACTCCGTTGTTATGATGAAGTCCTTAGAACTATTTAGGTTCGATAAAGAGAGGATTTATCGATTAGTCCTTAAAACTGTTCACGACCAAATGATAGGCTGTTAATAAGGATGACAGCTTCTATCGAGCATAGGTCGCTGTAGGCCATATGGGTTGGTTGTCCTCTTAACCAAGGAGTGTGGAGACACTGGTATGGCATACAGGTGAGATGTAAGGGTACATCATCATTGAACGTGACCAACTCCAGAGTATTCTACTGTCAAGAATATCTCTGATGGGATATAGGTATAAGTGTCCCTTAGACCTGAGATCGCCTCAGTGACTTGCAAGCAACTCACTGTGCTTTGGTACTCGACTAACTGAATTTCTAATTCAGGGACGGAAGGCTTCTGGGCACAGTCAAGTACTTGCGAAGTCAGAGTATGATCGAGATGGGATTGACCACCCAAAGAGTTGGAGAAGAATGAGTCGCTGTATTTCAATTTAGCAAAACCTTGGCCAGGGTAATCCATCAGATGGATTTGATATTTTGAAATACAATGTGGACAACCTGATCAGAGTTGACAGTTGAGCTCTGGGGTGTCCTATGATCATTTTGGTCAAGAGGATGAATTATATGAAAACTATATCCGTATGGGTTCTAAGGATGTTGTTCTACACATTCGACCTATCCGGTCGTCGGGTACCATTGCTAGATGGTCACTTCGATTGGTATAGAAATTTATTCCTTTGCTATCGATTTAGGTTCGGATCTATGAGGTCACACACATTAGAGTTCATGATCCGATCAGATGGTTGATCAACGATTAAGAATCGTTCTAGGGTTAAATGATCAATACGATTGACATTTAACCCAGTGCAAGTGTTGCAGGAGGATCGATTAGCAATTCGATTGCTAATTGACTTAATTTGATTAAGCCAATGGGCTGAGATTAAGTCTAATTAAATATTATTTAATTAAATTTATTTTGAGCTTGATTGGATCAAGTCCAATTGGTTTATTGGATAAGCCAAGTGCAAGGAAAAACTAGTCCTAGTTCAACTAGGACTTGGGTCAATCTAATTTCTAATTTGATTAAAAAATTAAATCAGATTTAAATCTAATTTAATCTGATTAAATTAGATTTTTAATTGGGTTAAGACCTATTTTAATTGGGGTGATCTGATTTTGACTTGATTTGGTTTGAAAAACCAAATTAAAACAAGTCATAAGACAGAATCCTAGTAAGACTAGGATTCCACCTTGCGCCACATAAGCCTTCTCCACGCCCTCTCTCTTATTCAACGCCAATCTTCACTTATTTTGTGTGACAAAAGCCCTCTCTCAGATCTCTCCCACGTTCACAAAAGGTCTCCTCTCTTCTTTCTTACATGGAAGGTGGTTTGGATCAAATCTAAAAGGAATAAGTTTGGATTTCGAATTCTATGAGATAGAGTTTTAGAAATCCAAAACTCTTTCAATTTTGCACCGAATTTATCTAAATTTTTTTGGAATTTTTGTGGCTTTTAGGGTATACATTGTGCACCCTTTTCTATTGATCCATACACGAAAGTATGAAGGAGGTGCTCAAGAGTTGGGCATCCCTTAACTTGCCATGTTTGGATAAGCCTTGACTAGGTGTTTGACCTAGACAATGACTCTATCATATCTCTCTATATAAGATGAGTTTCTTCATGATATTTTAGGAAAAATTAGAGATTTGAGAGACCTTCGTTCCATCAAAAAAATCAGAGAGAAATACCTTTGGGTCGTGGAGATATAAAAGATGCAAGTTTGGGTATTTAGAGAGAAAAATGTGAAGAAGAAGAGGGTCTTCTTCTTGGGTTTTTGTTTTCATATCTTTCCTCCCTCCATCTTGAGTTTCCTGAGAGTGTCTCAGATCTGAAACTCCTCCTTCTACTTTCCATCTTTGGAAGAGTTCAAATCAAGAAGAAGGAGGCACCTGATCAACCATCAAAGAAGGATCAGCGTAGTACTAGCATACTGTGCTGATTTCCTGAAGCAGAACTTCTGATCGAGATTTGTGAGCTCGTGTGGACGACTCCTAGAGGCCGGATGCGTGTGTGGCTTGCAACATCATCCTTGTTGCTCCTAGATTGATTTTGATGATTACAAAGCAGATTGAAGGGATACAAACAATTGAAAAAGTCCTTATGCTCTTCAAGGGCAAAATCGTAATTTTGCTAAAATCCTGATTTGATAGTACCATTTGGTAGAACAAATGATTTGAAATCTATTGGTGAAAATTTCATTGTGTTTGGACTAATATTTTTGAAGTTATGAAGGTTTAAAGTGCATGAGTCGACTCATGAGTCAACTCATGGCACTATGAGCTGAATGGCACGAAAAAATTCTCATGGCACGCTGGATTTTTTGGCTTGGCACGACCTGTGAGTCGACTCATGAGTCGACCCACAAGGCATGAGTCGACTCATGAGTCGACCCCTGCTGATTTGAACCGAAAAATTCAGAAATCAGATCTTCTGGTCTGTTGCAACAGAAGTCGACTCATGAGTCGACTCCTGAAGCATGAGTCGACTCATGAGTCGACCCCTGCGACGGGAAATGTCAGCAACGGCTATTTTTTTGCCCATTTTAATTGCCATTTATGCTTCCTAAAAATCCTCTAACGGCTCTTTATCTGCCTAAATTGTTTTCTCTTGCTTCTAATGCTACAAAATGCTTTAAATGATGAAAGAAATTGCAGATTAAATAGCGGATCAAACGAGAGAAGAGAAGAGAAGAAAAGAGAGGAAAAAGAGAAGAACAGAAGAGAGGATCCAAAATTTGCAAGAAAAAGCCTGAGATCAACGAAATATCCATAGAGAAAAAGAGAGAGGATCCACAATATACCAGAGAGATTGTGAAAGAGAAAAGGAAGATCTTTCAAGGAGAGAATTCTTCACGCCTATCGTTTCAACCTTGATCTAGAGATCGTTCAAAGCTTTCAAGAGATCTTCAATCAACAATCAACCTCTTCTCAAGCGTTCAACCGTTCATTCATCTTGAGAAAATCTGAAAAAGGGGTTCTTCATTTGAGTAAAGCTTTTATTGTTATATTTGCTCATTTAAGGAGCTGTTTTTGTATTCATCTGTGCTCTAAATATTCTTACTCTTTGTGAGTTTTTGCTCTTGTTTTTGGAGGATTTCCAAAACAAGGAAAGGTTGATCCGAACCTGAAATCGGAGTGTTGTGGGTTGGCTTGTACCCGGGAAACAAGTGTTCTAGCTTGGGATAGCTAGGGTCGGAGTTTCCGACGTCCTGTATTCTAGCTTGGGATAGCTAGTGTCGGAGTTTCCGACGTTTTGTATTCGGGTTGAATACAAAGGATAGTGGATTAAAATTCCCAAGTGGGATCTTGGGGAGTGGACGTAGGTGCAAGGTTAGCACCGAACCACTATAAATCCTTGTGTTTGTGGTGTGCTTTATCGCTTTATCTTATATCCTTGCAATACTGCTTTAGTTAATTAATATTGATTTAAAGCCATTATTTTGTTCTTCATAAGTTATCTGTTGGGCTTAAAATTTTTAGAAACCCAATTCACCCCCCCTCTTGGGTTGCATAGCTGGGCAACAAGTGGTATCAGAGCCAGTGCTCTAGCCCTTCTTTGATCTAACAATCAAAGAGCCAAAGATCTATGGCAACCCATGTTGGAACTTCTCTAGCCGAGGGGCAATCAACAAACCGACCTCCACTTTTCAATGGGTCTAATTACACCTATTGGAAAGCTCGGATAAAGATTTTCATACAAGCACTCGACTATGATATGTGGAGTATCATAGTGAATGGTCCTCACACACCCACCAAGATTATAGATGGTGAGGAGTCAACCAAACCCGAGAAAGAATGGGATGAGGTTGACAAGAAATTAGCATAATTAAATGCCAAAGCTATGAATGTTCTTTATTGTGCACTAGATGCTAGTGAATTTAATCGCATTTCTACTTGTGCATCTGCTAAAGAAATATGGAATAGGTTAGAAGTCACCCATGAGGGAACAAATCAAGTAAAAGAGTCTAAAATAAACATGCTTGTACATAAATATGAATTGTTCAAAATAGAGCATGATGAGTCCATAACTGCTATGTTTACTCGTTTTACTGATATAATCAATGGTTTAAAGAGTCTTGGCAAATCTTATACTAACAGTGAACTTGTAAGGAAGATTCTCAGGTCACTGCCAAGAACTTGGGAAGCCAAGGTGACTGCCATCCAAGAAGCAAAGGACTTGAACACTCTACCTCTAGAAGAGCTTCTTGGATCCTTGATGACTCATGAACTTAGCATGATGCAACATCAAGAGGATGAAATCAAAAAGAAAAGAACCATTGCCCTCAAATCCACAACTTCACCTGATTATGAAACAGATGACTCTGAAGATGAAGATCAGGATGAGGAGATGGCTCTCATCACCCGGAAATTCAAGAAGTTTCTAAGAAAAAGGAAACAGGGGATGAGAAAGAAATTTACAAAAGGGGATCAAAGCATAGAAAAGGAGAAAGATCAAACCCCTATATGCTACGAGTGCAAGAAGCCAGGACATTTCAGATCCGAATGTCCTCAATTGAAGAAAGGTCCAAAGAAATTCAAAAAGAAGGCAATGATGGCGACCTGGAGTGCGAGTGATGACTCAAGCTCCGACGAGGAAACCTCAACCGAACAAGCCAATCTGTGCCTGATGGCACATGAAAATGAGGTAACTTCTGAATCCACTAGTGAATTTACTTTTGAAGAATTGCATGAAGCTTTCTATGATTCAATTGATGAATTAAAGAAACTAGGGAAGAAAAACAAAGAGCTGAAATTGGAAAATCAGTCCTTAGTGAAACAAGCTAAAATTCTTTCAATTGAAAAATTCACATTGATTCAAGAAAATCAAAACTTTAAGGATGAAATTAACAAACTGAAATCTATAGTAGATAAGTTCACCTTAAGTTCAAACAAGCTAAATATGATCCTTGATAATCAGAAAGCTATATATGATAAGGCTGGACTTGGTTATAAACCCCTGAAGAAACAAAAATTTTTGAAGGATATTTATGCAAATTATTCAAGCAAAAAGCCTACAAATATTACTTGTTTTAAATGTGGAAGAATAGGACATAAATCATACACATGTCTTATTAACAAATATGCAAACACAAAGAAAATATGGGTTCCAAAAGGAACCATTCTGACTAACCTGAAAGGACCCAAGAAAGCTTGGGTACCTAAGACAGAAACTTGATCTGTGCTTGCAGGTGTGTCTAGCATCCCAAGAAGGAAACAGGAAATGGTATCTTGACAGCGGATGCTCGAGACACATGACTGGTGATGAATCACAATTCATCACGCTTGATGCTAAGGATGGAGGGATGGTCACCTTTGGAGATAATGGCAAAGGAAAGATCATCGGGATAGGTAACATTGGTATCACTCCCTCCAAATACATTGAGAATGTTTTACTTGTTAAAGGTTTAAAGCATAACTTACTTAGCATTAGTCAATTCTGTGATAAAGGGTATAAAGTAAGTTTTGAATCATCTGTATGCATTGTGACGAGTCCTATTAACGATGGCATTAAATTTATAGGACATAGGCATGGCAATGTTTATATGGTAGACTTGAATGATTTAACTAAATTAGACATGCAATGCCTAGTTTCCTTAAATGCTAAAATAAATGAGACTAGTTGGCTGTGGCATCGTAGACTTGCACATATTAGCATGCATTCTCTTTCAAAATTAATCAAAAAGGATTTAGTTCTCGGTTTGCCAAAATTAAATTTTGAAAAGGATAGAATTTGTGATGCATGCCAATTAGGTAAACAAACTAGAATATCATTTAAATCCAAAAACACTATTTCAACTTCTAGACCTTTAGAGCTCTTACATATGGATTTATTTGGACCAACTAAAACCACTAGTCTAGGAGGAAAACGATATGGATTTGTAATAATTGATGATTACTCTCGTTTTACTTGGGTTTTCTTTTTAGCTCTCAAAAATGAAACTTTTCAAATTTTCACAAAATTTCATCGAAAAGTCACTAATGAAAAAGGGTTTTCAATTCAAAATATTAGAAGTGATCATGGAACAGAATTTGAAAATCATGACTTTGAAAATTTTTGTGATGAAAATGGAATTGGCCACAACTTCTCTGCTCCTAGGACACCCCAACAAAATGGGGTAGTTGAAAGGAAAAATAGAACCTTAGAAGAAATGGCCCGTACCATGCTCTGTGAAAGCAACCTTCCAAAATATTTTTGGGCGGAAGCTATTAACACAGCATGTTACATTTTAAATCGTGCTTTAATAAGACAATTTTTAAAGAAAATCCCCTATGAACTTTGGAAAGGAAGAAAACCAAATATTGCCTATTTTCATGTTTTTGGTTGCCGATGTTTTGTATTAAATAATGGCAAAGAAAAACTTGGTAAATTTGATGCAAAATCAGATGAAGCAATCCTTCTAGGCTACTCCTCCACTAGTAAAGCATTTAGAGTGTTCAACAAAAGAACCTTAGTAGTTGAGGAGTCCATACATGTTGTCTTTGATGAATCTAACGATCTTCCTTCAAGGAAGAATAAGGGTGTTGATGATGCAGATCCACTAATAGAAGGTATGAAGGAGATCACTCTAAAAGATTCAGCAACTCCAGAAGACAAGGATCAAGAAGATGAACAAAATGAGAAAGGTGAAGAAATTCAAGAACAACCTCAAGGTACAAATGACTTACCCAAGGAATGGAGGTATGTTCACAACCACCCTAAGGAATTAATTATCGGAGATCCTATGCATGGGGTAAAAACACGTTCTTCACTTAGAGATGAACTTAATCATTGTGCTTTTGTATCTCAACTTGAACCTAAAACTTTTGAAGAAGCTGAAAATGATCATAACTGGATTAATGCTATGCAAGAAGAACTCAGTCAATTTGAAAGAAATAATGTTTGGACCTTAGTGAAAAGACCTAAAGATTATTCAATAATTGGCACAAAATGGGTCTTTAGAAACAAATTAGATGAGCATGGAAATGTAATTAGAAATAAAGCAAGACTGGTTGCTAAGGGATATAATCAAGAAGAAGGAATTGATTTTGATGAAACCTTTGCACCTGTTGCTAGATTAGAAGCCATTAGACTTCTACTTGCTTATGCTTGCTTTATGAAATTCAAACTATTTCAAATGGATGTTAAAAGTGCATTTTTAAATGGATATATTTCTGAAGAAGTATATGTAGAACAACCCCCTGGATTTGAAAATCATGCTTTTCCCAATCATGTCTTTAGATTAAATAAAGCTTTATATGGTCTAAAACAAGCACCTAGAGCATGGTATGAAAGGCTAAGCAAATTTCTACTAAATAATGGTTTCTCAAGAGGCAATGTGGATACAACTCTATTTATTAAAAGAAACCAAAATGATATGCTAATTATACAAATTTATGTTGATGACATAATTTTTGGGTCTACTAATGAATCCCTTTGTCAAGACTTTGCTAAGCTTATGCAGGGAGAGTTCGAGATGAGCATGATGGGAGAACTCACCTTCTTCCTCGGACTCCAAATCAAACAATCAAAAGAGGGAATCTCCATCACCCAAAGCAAGTACACCAAGGAACTACTCAAAAGATTTGGAATGGAGAACTGCAAACCAATTGGCACACCAATGAGTCCCTCATGTAAGCTTGACAAGGATGATGAAGGTAAAAGCGTAGACTTAAAATACTATAGAGGTATGATTGGCTCATTATTATATTTAACTGCAAGTAGGCCTGATATCATGTTTAGTGTTTGCTTATGTGCAAGATATCAATCTAATCCTAAGGAATCTCATTTGAATGCTGTTAAAAGAATCCTTAGATACTTAAATGGTACACAAACTATAGGGTTATGGTACTCTAAGGACTCACAAATTAATTTGTTAGGATATACTGATGCTGATTTTGCTGGATGTAAATTAGATAGAAAAAGCACAAGTGGAACTTGCCAATTTCTTGGAGTTAACCTAATCTCATGGTTTAGCAAGAAACAAAATTCGGTAGCACTGTCTACGGCTGAGGCCGAATACATTGCAGCCGGAAGTTGTTGTGCTCAAATCTTGTGGATTAAGCAACAACTCGAAGATTTTGGAATCAAACTTAATGAAACACCAATAAAATGTGATAATACAAGTGCTATAAATCTATCTAAAAATCCAATACAACACTCAAGATCTAAACATATTGAGATAAGACATCATTTTATAAGAGAACATGTTCAAAACAAAAATATAATTCTTGAATATGTTTGCACTGAAAATCAATTAGCTGATATCTTTACAAAGGCCCTTAGTGAGGAAAGATTCTGTGAAATTAGGAGAAATCTAGGAATTCTAGATCCATTTGTCTGAAATTTCTCAATTTCCAAAGAATAGATGTCAAAATCTCTTAGAGCTCAATTTTCAACATCTATCCTAGTTTCAAAAGCTCAGGTTTATCACTCTAAAAACTTATCATTGAGCAAAATTCTTTCTCCCAAAATTTTGAATTTTTCTGGAATTTATTTGCATTTTTTCCTGATTTTCTGAACTTCATGAGTCGACCCCCATGAGTCGACTCAATGGCAAACTTGTAAATCCCACCAACTTCCATCGGGTTCATTGTTTTTAAAACGGGAAACCTGTTTATGAGACGACTCATCTTCTCGTCGTCTTCCTTCCGAAAGCCGTCCTCTCCAAACTTCTGTTTTGCTCCAAATTCAAAGATTAATTTCGAGGCAATTCTCCCTCCTTCTCTCCACCAAAAATCGCCTCCTTGAAAAGGATTTTTCTGTGCATTCTCGCAGTGTTTGGCGCGGGTGGAACGTGCCCTAGAACTTCACCGTTCATTCAAAATCCACTTCTTTTTTCCACCAAAATTTTTCTTTACTCTTTAGTGATCCCTCCTCCACTGAATTCAAGTCTTCTTGTCTGCTACCTTATTGGATATGGCTCCAAAGATGAAACTTCCCCAAAGAAGGAAATCAATCCGAGAGCCTGAGGAAATTGTCCGAAAGAAAAGGCATGCTCAGTCTTCCACTGTTCCCAATCCAGTTTCAGTACCTGCTCAAGGTCCCTCTCAACCCTCCATAAGCCCCAATGTAAATCTTCTTTCTGATAGAAAAGTAGAAACCGGGAAAAATATAGATTTTCGGTTCTTTGAGAAAGAAGGCTTTACTTTTGCTACAAAGATCAAAAATCAAGGATGGGAACTTTATTGCTCTCTTAAGGAAGTCACCTATGTTGATCTAGTCAGAGAGTTCTACCAGAACCTAAATTATGGAAACGGATCTGTGACTTCAACTGTAAAGGGGATTGACATCTGTTTGGATTCTAGGATATTGGGAGAGATACTTCAGTTGCCTAGTGAAGGATACTCATATATGGAACTCCCAATTAAAGAAGAAGGGATCAGAATTATCTTAGGAGAAGATTTTTCAGGAAGTTTAAACAGATTGGAAGCAAAGCTACTGTCCATTGAGATGAGGGTCCTGCATCAGATTGTGACAAAACTATTCTTTCCTAGGAGTGGTAGACATGACTTACTATCTGGCAGAGATGTATGTGTCATGTTTCATATCATCACTCAGACCCCCTTAAACCTCCCTACACTTATGATAGAGGCCATGAGAGAAACTTTGAACAGATCCAAGGCACACTTGCCTTATGGTATGGCCCTTACTAGAGTTTTTAGGAGGTTTGGAGTTAGCTGTGAAGGGGAGACACCTACCAAGCTCTCACATGTGGATACTTTCAACCAACACAGCCTGCACCGAATGGGAATTACAAAGACTGTTGGTGGTTGGATCAAGGGCTCTGAAGAAAGAGCTGAGGAGAGAGCTGAGGAAAGAGCTGAAGACAGAACTGAAGGCAGAGTAGAAGAAGAAGGTCCAACTTCTCCTGTACATGATTTCAGGGCAGCTTCACCAGATACCCAGTTCATTCATGATACTGAGGCTGGCCCTTCTGAGTTTTCTAGGATGCCCACACCAGTGTATCAGCCAGAGAGCAGAGCACCTCATTCAGAGTTCAGACTGGCTGACGATCAGATCAAGCATATATCTCAGCGTGTGGCTTCTTTGCTGTCTAGCCAGTGGAGTAGTACTTCTTTTGCACCTGGAGCTACTTCTTCTGATCAGACCATTACTCCCCACATCTCCACTATATTTCAGATGATTTCAGATCAGTCCGTCAGGATACAGCAGCTTGAGGATACTGTCTGGAGACTTACTGGCAGAGTTCTTGACTTGCAGGGGCAAGTCCTTGCATTGGCCCATCCCCAGCCACAGGAGTCTACTATTGAGGTCACAGACCTCACTGCAGAGGCTGGCAGGCTCAGAGGAGCACTAGAAGGTGGATATGAGCTACTGAGGAAAGAGATCAGAGGATCGAGTGAGCATGCTACCACCCAGTTCACTGCTCTACTTCAATCTGTTTCCAGAGCACTGAACGTACTTGATTCTATCAGACTCATGGTATCAGCCCTAGCATCTCAGCATTCTCAGCCACCCAGTTCATCTCGTTCTCCTGCTCGTGGCAGAGGCAGACGGGGTAGAGGACGCACTTCTGATCCATCATCTTCTCATACCATATCTGATGACTCCGATCCATGATTTGTCTTGATCATTGACTTATCTTGATCTTTACTAGGTTCTAGGAGTTAGTATCTTGTTCTAGGATCTATACCTTGGGGCCATGTATTGACATTTAGCTGGTTGAATTTTATGTATTGAAACAATTATGATATAAATGGAATCATCTTTTACCTATATTTCTACCTCTTTGTAATGATTATATTTTGGTTATATTTCAATCTCCGATACATCTGTTGAAATATTATCTTCTCCTTATTGTTGTTTGCTATTGATAATTGCTATATTGAGGGGGAGCAAACATCTGTGAAAAACTCTAAAGAGGAAGAAATTAAAGAATATTTTTCAGAAAAGGAAAAGAAAGAGTTAACTATGTTTGATGATGTCAAAAAGGGGGAGAAATTAAAATTAAACAAAAATTGAAATTAGACAAAAAGCAAAACCCTAAATTATGAGAAAATGGGGGAGAAATTAAATTAAAACAAATATTGAAGAAATTAAACAAATATTGGAGAAATTAAACAAATATTGGAGAAATTAAACAAATATTGAAGAAATTAAACAAATATTGGAGAAATTAGACAAAAACAAGGATTGCAAGATTAAACAAAACTTTGAGAAATTTTGCTATCGAAATTTGGTATCAGACAGAGAAATTTGGTATCAGACAGAACTTTAAATCCATCAAAAGCAAAATCATGAGTATAATGCAAATACGTATCTTTTTTTTATATATATGCTCTGATATTCAAACTTGCTTTTGAAATTTTACTCACCTTGAGACATCAATAAGAAATTTGTTTTACTCTGATTCATCCTACAATTTCTTTCAACTTGATCTGATACATGATAACATTTGATCCGATACAGTGTGAAGGTTTCTCTAAAATATTATAACATTTGCTCTAATACTGTATGAAATTTTCTCTGATACATTAAAATTTTCTTGCTCTGATACATTATAAAATCTTTTCTGATATCATTGTAAAAATTATTTTTGCTCTGATACATAGAAAAAGTTATTTATCTTCTCTTGCTCTGAAATATCTTGAACTCAAAATGATCTAATACCCTTTTCAAATCTTTAAGAAAATGGACAAACTATTTTTGCATTTATATTACATGCCAAAAGAATCATACTCTTTTCTAGCATATACACCCATAATGGATTCTTTTGAAATTAATGCTTTAACATAAATATTTTTGTTCATATGTTTTGTCATCATCAAAAAGGGGGAGATTGTTGCTCCTAGATTGATTTTGATGATTACAAAGCAGATTGAAGGGATACAAACAATTGAAAAAGTCCTTATGCTCTTCAAGGGCAAAATCGTAATTTTGCTAAAATCCTGATTTGATAGTACCATTTGGTAGAACAAATGATTTGAAATCTATTGGTGAAAATTTCATTGTGTTTGGACTAATATTTTTGAAGTTATGAAGGTTTAAAGTGCATGAGTCGACTCATGAGTCAACTCATGGCACTATGAGCTGAATGGCACGAAAAAATTCCCATGGCACGCTGGATTTTTTGGCTTGGCACGACCTGTGAGTCGACTCATGAGTCGACCCACAAGGCATGAGTCGACTCATGAGTCGACCCCTGCTGATTTGAACCGAAAAATTCAGAAATCAGATCTTCTGGTCTGTTGCAACAGAAGTCGACTCATGAGTCGACTCCTGAAGCATGAGTCGACTCATGAGTCGACCCCTGCGACGGGAAATGTCAGCAACAGCTATTTTTTTGCCCGTTTTAATTGCCATTTATGCTTCCTAAAAATCCTCTAACGGCTCTTTATCTGCCTAAATTGTTTTCTCTTGCTTCTAATGCTACAAAATGCTTTAAATGATGAAAGAAATTGCAGATTAAATAGCGGATCAAACGAGAGAAGAGAAGAGAAGAAAAGAGAGGAAAAAGAGAAGAACAGAAGAGAGGATCCGAAATTTGCAAGAAAAAGCCTGAGATCAACGAAATATCCATAGAGAAAAAGAGAGAGGATCCACAATATACCAGAGAGATTGTGAAAGAGAAAAGGAAGATCTTTCAAGGAGAGAATTCTTCACGCCTATCGTTTCAACCTTGATCTAGAGATCGTTCAAAGCTTTCAAGAGATCTTCAATCAACAATCAACCTCTTCTCAAGCGTTCAACCATTCATTCATCTTGAGAAAATCTGAAAAAGGGGTTCTTCATTTGAGTAAAGCTTTTATTGTTATATTTGCTCATTTAAGGAGCTGTTTTTGTATTCATCTGTGCTCTAAATATTCTTACTCTTTGTGAGTTTTTGCTCTTGTTTTTGGAGGATTTCCAAAACAAGGAAAGGTTGATCCGAACCTGAAATCGGAGTGTTGTGGGTTGGCTTGTACCCGGGAAACAAGTGTTCTAGCTTGGGATAGCTAGGGTCGGAGTTTCCGACGTCCTGTATTCTAGCTTGGGATAGCTAGTGTCGGAGTTTCCGACGTTTTGTATTCGGGTTGAATACAAAGGATAGTGGATTAAAATTCCCAAGTGGGATCTTGGGGAGTGGACGTAGGTGCAAGGTTAGCACCGAACCACTATAAATCCTTGTGTTTGTGGTGTGCTTTATCGCTTTATCTTATGTCCTTGCAATACTGCTTTAGTTAATTAATATTGATTTAAAGCCATTATTTTGTTCTTCATAAGTTATCTGTTGGGCTTAAAATTTTTAGAAACCCAATTCACCCCCCCTCTTGGGTTGCATAGCTGGGCAACAATCCTCAAGCCCAGATCAGCAAGGTTAGAACATCTAACTTGCAAGGTAATAGATCTGATCTATTGTTTAATACATACATTAGATGTAGTATAGAAATATGTTGATATGATCAACATGTAGTTCATGCTATATTTATATATTTTAATTTTTGATTTAATGCCATGTAATAATCATGTAATAGAATCTTAGATCTAAGAATTTTCTGATCTTAGAAAATAAATTTTGATTTATTTTAGTCTTCCACTATATGATCTTGAAAAAGTTTCAAGATCTAACCCTCTTTTTCAAGATCTAACCCTGAAACCCTAGATCTGGTTCCTTCAATTGGTATCAGAGCCTAGGTTCTTTATTACATAATTATTTATACATGTTTAGATTATTTTTTAGATTAGATCTAATTTATAATCTGATTATTAAATCTGAAATTAAAATTTTAGATCAATCTCAAACTGTAAGGTTGTCCTGCTGTAAGGTTTACCCCTTACAGTGCAAAGGTTGTCCTAGTTTGTGTAGATCTATCTTTAATCATAAATTTATTAAATATGATCTAGATTAAATTTATGATTTATTAGATTTAAAAGATGTTTAAATCTGAAATAAAATCTCTTTGTTAATAATTTTTGTGCAAAAAAATTGTTTAAAGTTGAAATTGTTTCAATTACATGAACCTGTTTAGATTAGATCTAAAGTAGTTTCATGTTTATTTCACTTGCATCTTGATTATGAATCAAACATGCAATATGGTTGGTAGAATCATATTGTAAAATTGTTTTACAAATATGAAAATTATTTTTTAAAAAGCCAAACCCAACACTCAGCCCAAAACTTAATTGAGAATTAAGAAGTTGTTTGATTAGGTTCTAGGATTGTGAATTGAAGAACCTAAGACACAAATCATAACACATTGGGTTAATGGGTTAGTGGGAATTAGGTCCATTAATTGGGTTAGACCTATGGTTAGATTAAAGATGGACTTAATTAGAGAATTGACTAAATCTAATCAATTGTTGTCTTAGATTAGGTCAAGGATTCTCTAGATCAATTACAATAGTTGTAGTTGGTCAAGTCCAAGTCTTTAACGAGAACCAAATGGACTTGATTCTTGGCTAAGCGGTCTAGCACGAACTGTTAGGTTGATCTAATCGAAACTAATTAAACCAGTTGGTGTCTAAGGTAAACCAGACCGGTGGTTTTTAATTGGGAGCCCGCTTACCTGGCCATTTCTGATGGTGTCTAAGGCAAGCTTTGGCAGACCCTCCCACTGATCGAACTTACCTGGCCTCTTGGTGAAATTATATTTTGATCGGATCACTTGACTATTCGAGCTGATCCATGTCAGCTAGGTAAATCAGTGTGACTGATTTAGGTGCTCCTAGACCAGCCCTGGTCTCCCTTAAGCTGACTTGGTGAAGCCAGTGGGAGGATCATGATAAGCTGGTTCATCTGACCTCATCCTCTAAATTATTTAAATCTTCTAAAATTATTAGGTCCTTAAAATGATAAAGTTATGAAGATAACTGAGTCATAGCCTCCCATTAAGGTGTTTGATAATGAGTCCATTAACTCAATAATCATTGCAGACCCAAAGGCCTGGTGCTTGTTGACTAATGGAATTATCACTCATCATATGATGACTTGGAAGTGTCTCTCTAATGGTGGTTAGGTGAGCCAACCAAAGTTGGGCTTAATCATTCGTTGGTTAGATACACCAAGTATGATCATGTTAATGGTTGGACCTAACCGGATCCTTACAGTGGAGGCCAAAGCCTACTGATTAGGTTTCTGGGGCAAAATTAAAATTACTAGAAATTGTTTAGAGAAACAATTGGTTATGAACCTACCCTTAGATGTACATGGGTTGACCAACCAAAGTTGGGCTTGTGTGCAGTCTAAGTGGATTCTAGTACCCGCTAAGGAATTAGGGTAATTCCTCGAGTTGGAGGTAGAGGCTACCAATTCGAATAAAATAGTGGGAGAAACCTTTTGATTAAAGTCCAAATCTTTAGGTTTAATGAATCAATTACTAATTATGTTATGGTTCTCCTTTGTGCAAATATGGCCACTTCCCTAGCGCTCCGATCATTGTTGGACAATGATAAGTTGGTGGGACCCACTTCGATAGCTGGTACCGAAAGTTGAAGATAGTCCTGGAGCATGAACGGATCCTATATGTGATAATAGATCCTGCACCTGAGGAGCCAGCTGTCAATGCACGTGGAACAATCAGAGACACTTACCAGAAGTGGCTTAGTGATCGGACCACGGTGCGCTGTATCATGCTGGCTATCATGAGCGACGAGTTCAGTCGCAGATTCGAGACGGCTCAACCAAAGGACAAGCTTCAAGTGTTGGAGGATGCCTTTGGCACACTCGATGACGTGGAGAGGCACAAGACTAGTTGTGCCATCTTCAACGCCAAAATACAGGATGGTGCCTCTATCACTGATCATGTATTGTACATGATCGAGCTGATGGAATGATTGAGCAAGCTCGACTTTTCCTTGCATGAGCAGCTTGGGAAAGATGCAATACTGAACTCGCTGCCCAAGTCTTATCTCCCATTCCTCACTCATTATAGAATGACAAAGCCTGAAGAGAACTACCATGGGTTACTGGGGTTGCTTCAGAACTTTGAGAAAGATCACCAACTTCATAAGGAGTCGGTGAATTTAGTGGGAGGTTCGTCTTCTGGTTCTCGATCTTTTAAGAAAGGGAAGAAGAACAAGAAGAAGAAAGTAAAGAAGGTGCAAGTTCAGGCTAGGACATCAGTGCAGAGCCAGACCAAAAAGGTCAAGCCTGATAAGAGTCTATTCTACTGGCAAGCACCCTAGATTAGATAGTGTGTCAGATATCTACTTATGGCACTGTAGGTTAGGTCATATAAACAAGAACAGAATAAACAGGTTGACTCAAGAGGGAATCCTCGAAGTTAGTGATTGTGAATCACTTCCAACCTGTGAGTCCTGTCTTCTTGGTAAAATGACCAAGTCACCTTTTATTGGAAAAGGTGAGAGAGCTATTGAGCTCTTGAGCCTAGTACATAGTGATGTATGTGGGCCCATGAGCACCAGTGCTAGAGGTGAATATTTCTACTTCATAACTTTCACGGATGACCTATCCCGATATGGATATGTCTATCTGATGAAACATAAGTCGGATTCATTTGAAATGTTCAAACGATTCTGAAGTGAAGTAAAAAAATAAACTGGGAAGAGTATTAAAACTCTTCAATCTGATCAAGAAGGAGAATACCTTTCTAGTGAGTTTCTCACATATCTAGGAGAGAATGGGATTCTCTCCCAATGGACTCCTCCAGAAACACCACAGCATAATGGTGTGTTTGAAAGGAGGAATCGGACTTTGTTAGACATGGTCTGATCCATGATGGGTTTTTGCTAGCTTGCTGATATCCTTCTGGGGATATGCACTCGAATCGGCCTGTTATCTGTTAAATAGGATTTCAAGTAAGTCTGTAATTAAGACTCCATATGAGATATGGACAGGGCATAAGCCAGTACTTTCACACCTTAGGGTCTGGGGGTGCCCGGCCTATGTCAAACGATTAGTCACAGACAAACTTGGACCTCGGTCTGACAAATGCTCATTCATAGGGTATCCCAAAGAGATAAAAAGATATTTTTTCTACCATGCTGATGAACAAAAAGTGTTCGTCAGCCTTAAGGCAATCTTTTTAGAAAAGGAGTTCCTTGGTGAAGGAACCGTTGCCTCTAAGGTTGAACTTGATGAAGTTCAACAGGTAGAAGGATCGACACCAATAGCTGAACCTGAGTCGGATATGATTAGATCACATCCGGAGCCCAATATACCTGCACCATTAAGGCGATCCGATAGAGTACCGCGTCAGCCAGACAGATACTACGGTTTCTTGGTCCGAGACGGTGATCCCATCGAACTTGATGAGAATAATAAGGATCCGATCACCTATATGGATGCTATGCAGAGATCTGATTTCGAGAAATGGCTTGAAGCCATGAAATCCGAAATGGAGTCCATGAAGGTCAACGATGTATGGACATTGGTTGACCCACCTGAAGGGGTTAAACCCATTGGGTGTAAATGGGTCTTCAAAAGGAAGAGGGGCGCTGACGGAAAGGTGGAGACCTATAAAGCCCGTCTGGTTGCCAAGGGGTATCGTCAACATTATGGTATTGACTATGATGAGATGTTTTTCCCTGTGGTAATGCTCAAATCTATTCGGATAATGCTTGCAATAGCTGCCCATCTGGATTATGAGATCTGGTAGATGGATGTAAAGACAGCTTTCCTGAATGGAGAGCTGACTGAAGAGGTGTATATGATACAACCTGAAGGGTTTACATCCACAGATGAGTCCAAGGGTGCAAGCTTCAGAGATCCATTTATGGACTGAAGCAAGCTTCTCGGGTTGGAACATGCATTTTGATAAGGTGATCAAAACGTATGGCTTCATTAAGAATGGAGAAGAGCCCTGCATCTATAAATGGGCAAATGGTCCAGTTATGGTATTCCTTGTTTTGTACGTAGATGACATTCTCTTAATCGGGAATAACATCCCCGCACTACAGGGAATAAAAGTTTGGTTGTCATCACAGTTCTCCATGAAGGACTTGGGTGAAGCATCCTACATCCTAGGGATGAAGATCTATAGGGATAGATCTAAAAAGATGCTTGAGTTATCCCAGTCCATGTACATAGACACTGTGCTGAAGAGGTTCAGCATGGAGAATTCCAAGAAGGACTATCTACCGATAGGCCATGGAATTTCTCTCTCTAAGAAGGATTGTCCGATAACTCCTGAAGAGAGAGAGCGTATGAGTAGAGTTCCATATGCTTCAGCCGTGGGATCTATCATGTACGCCATGACATGTACAAGATCAGATGTGGCATACTCACTAGGAGTAGTGAGTAGATACCAATCTGATCCTGGAGAAAATCATTGGAAAGTGGTTAAAGCCATCCTTAAGTATTTGAGAAATACTAAGGACCAATGGTTGGTTTATGGCGAGTCAGATCTGAAACTTGTGGGGTTCACAGACTCTAGCTTCCAATCTGACCATGATGACAGTAGGAGCGTGTCGGGTTATATCTTTACTCTGAATGGTGGAGCCATCTGCTGGAAGAGTTCCAAGCAGCATACTGTGGCAGACTCTGTTTGTGAAGCGGAGTATATCGCAGCATCAGATGCCGCGAAGGAAGCTGTGTGGCTGAGAAAATTCATCAACGAGCTCGGAGTAGCACCCTCCCTCGATGGTCCAGTCCTGCTCTACTGCGACAGCACTGGTGCCATAGCTCAGGTGAAGGAACCCAAAGCACATTAGCGGATGAAGCACCTCTTGCGCCGCTTCCACCTGATCCGAGAGATCGTGGATCGAGGTGATGTCGACCTTCAGAAGATCGATGGAAAGGAGAACCTAGCCGACCCCTTCACTAAAGCAATGGCAATAAAGGAGTTCGACAACCACAAGTCGAAGATGGGTATTAGATACTATGCCGAGTGGCTTTAGGACAAGTGGGAGTTATTGGAAAATGTGTCCCAAAAAGCCAATCGTCAAGCTGTTGACGGTTGAGCAACCAAGTATTGTCATTGATTTGTTAATAAATAAAATATATTTGGCATCTTCATCATAAGCTTTCATCTTCTAATGAACTCCGTTGTTATGATGAAGTCTTTAGGACTATTTAGGTTCGATAAAGAGAGGATTTATCGATTAGTCCTTAAAACTGTTCACGACCAAATGATAGGCTGTTAATAAGGACGACGGCTTCTATCGAGCATAGATCGCTGTAGGCCATATGGGTTGGTTGTCCTCTTAACCAAGGAGTGTGAAGACACTGGTATGGCATACAGGTGAGATGTAAGGGTACATCATCATTGAACGTGACCAACTCCAGAGTATTCTACTGTCAAGAATATCTCTGATGGGATATAGGTATAAGTGTCCCTTAGACCTGAGATTGCCTCAGTGACTTGCAAGCAACTCACTGTGCTTTGATACTGGACTAACTGAATTTCTAATTCAGAGATGAAAGGCTTCTGGGCACAGTCAAGTACTTGCAAAGTCAGAGTGTGATCGAGATGGGATTGACCACTCCAAGAGTTGGAGAAGAATGAGTCGCTGTATTTTAATTTAGCAAAACCTTGGCCAGGATAATCTATCAGATGGATTTGATATTTTGAAATACAATGTGGACAACCTGATCAGAGTTGACAGTTGAGCTCTGAGGTGTCCTATGATCATTTTGGTCAAGGGGATGAATTATATGAAAACTATATCCGCATGGGTTCTAAGGATGTTGTTCTACACATTCGACCTATCCGGTCGTCGGGTACCATTGCTAGATGGTCACTTCGATTGGTATAGGAATTTGTTTCTATGCTACCGGCTTAGGTTCGGACCTATGAGGTCACACACATTAGAGTTCATGATTCGATCAGATGGTTGATCAACGATTAAGAATCGTTCTAGGGTTAAATGATCAATACGATTGACATTTAACCCAGTGCAAGTGTTGCAGGAGGATCGATTAGCAATTCGATTGCTAATTGGCTTAATTTGATTAAGCCAATGGGCTGAGATTAAGCTAATTAAATATGATTTAATTAGATTTATTTTGGGCTTGATTGGATCAAGTCCAATTAGTTTATTGGATAAGCCAAGTGCAAGGAAAAACTAGTCCTAGTTCAACTAGGACTTGGGTCAATCTAATTTCTAATTTGATTAGAAAATTAAATCAGATTTAAATCTAATTTAATCTGATTAAATTAGATTCTTAATTGGGTTAAGACCTATTTTAATTGGGTTGATCTAATTTTAATTTGATTTGGTTTGGAAAACCAAATTAAAACAAGTCATAAGACAGAATCCTAGTAAGACTAGGATTCCACCTTGCGCCACATAAGCCTTCTCCACACCCTCTCTCTTATTCAACGCCAATCTTCACTTATTTTGTGTGACAAAAGCCCTCTCTCAGATCTCTCCCACATTCACAAAAGGTCTCCTCTCTTCTTTCTTACATGGAAGGTGGTTTGGATCAAATCTAAAAGGAATAAGTTTGGATTTCGAATTCTATGAGATAGAGTTTTAGAAATCCAAAACTCTTTCAATTTTGCATCGAATTTATCCAAATTTTTTTTGAAATTTTCGTGGATTTTAGGGTATACATTGTGCACCTTTTCTATTGATCCATGCACGAAAATATGAAGGAGGTGCTCAAGAGTTGGGCGTCCCTTAACTTGCCATGTTTGGATAAGCCTTGACTAGGTGTTTGACCTAGACAAGGACTCTATCATATCTCTCTATATAAGATGAGTTTCTTCATGAAATTTTAGAAAAAATTAGAAATTTGAGAGACCTTCATGCCATCCAAAAACTAGAGAGAAATACCTTTGGATCGTGGAGATATAAAAGATGCAAGTTTGGGTGTTTAGAGAGAAAAATGTGAAGAAGAGAGGGTCTTCTTCTTGGGTTTTTGTTTTCATATCTTTCCTCCCTCCATCTTGAGTTTTTTGAGAGTGTCTCAGATCTGAAACTCCTCCTTCTACTTTTCATATTTTGAAGAGTCCAAATCAAGAAGAAGGAGGCACCTGATCAACCATCAAAGAAGGATCAGCGCAGTACTAGCATACTGTGCTGATTTCCTGAAGCAGGACTTCTGATCGAGATTCGTGGGCTCGTGTGGATGACTCCTAGAGGCCGGACACATGTGCGGCTTGCAACATCATCCTCAAGCCCAGATCAATAAGGTTAGAACATCTAACTTGCAAGGTAATAGATCTGATCTATTGTTTAATACATACATTAGATGTAGTATAGAAACATGTTGATATGATCAACATGTAGTTCATACTATATTTATATATTTTAATTTTTGATTTAATATCATGTAATAATCATGTAATAGGATCTTAGATCTAGGAATTTTCTGATCTTAGAAAATAAATTTTGATTTATTTTAGTCTTCCGCTGTATGATCTTGAAAAAGTTTCAAGATCTAACCCTCTTTTTCAAGATCTAACCCTGAAACCCTAGATCTGGTTCCTTCAAAAGCAAGGTAATTATATGATAACATCTTGCAACTTTTTCATTTGTGATACTACTGCCTGGGTATTGGATACCCGAAGCCCTTATCATATCTGTAATTCGATGCAGGGTCTGCAGGTCAGTAGGAGATTTGATGAAGGCAAGAGGTTCTTGAACGTTAGAGATGAAAGTAAAGTTCCAGTTCTAGCTTTAGGAATCATGAACCTTGTAATCAACTCTCGTAATGTAGTTCTGAGTGAATGTCACTATTGTCCAAGTTTTTTATTAAATATTATTTCTGTAGGCCTTTTGGCTATGTACAGTTATGAATTTTTAATAAAAGAAAACGTTTGCAATATCATTTTGAATGGAGTTACAATATTTGTTGGACAACTAAATAATGAAATTTACTTACTATCACAGCCTATTAATATGGTTCAAACCTCCGATAAATGTCTTGAGAATGGATAATATGTCAGAAGTCTACCTTTGGCACTGTAGGCTAGGTCATATCAATAAGAACAGGATAAACAGGTTGGCTCAAGAAGGAATTCTTGAAGTTGATGATTGTGAATCACTTCCAACCTGTGAGTCCTGTCTTCTTGGGAAGATGATCAAATCACTTTTTATTGAAAAAGATAAGCGAGCCAGTGAACTCTTGGGTCTGATACATTCTGATGTATGTGGATCCATGAGCTCAAGTGCAAGAGGTGGATATTTCTACTTCATAACATTCACAGACGACCTATCGAGGTATGGATATGTCTACTTAATGAAGCATAAGTCAGAGTCGTTTGAAATGTTCAAACTATTCCGAAATGAGGTAGAAAAATAAACTGAGAAGTGTATTAAAACTCTTCGATCTGATCGAGGAGGTGAATATCTTTCTAATGAGTTTCTGACATATCTTGGAGAGAATGGGATTCTCTCTCAATGGACTCCTCCTGAAACACCATAGCATAATGGTGTGTCTGAAAGGAGGAATCGGACCTTGTTGGATATGGTTCGATCCATGATGGGGTTTGCTGGTCTGTCGATCTCCCTCTGGGGATATACGCTCGAATCGGCTTGTTACCTTCTAAATAGGGTTCCAAGTAAGTCTGTAACCAAAACGCCATATGAGATATGGATAGGACGTAAGCCAGTACTCTCACACCTTAGGGTTTGGGGGTGTCTGGTTTATGTTAAACATTTAATTACGGACAAGCTTGGACCTAGGTCTGACAAGTGTTATTTCATAGGGTACCCAAAAGAGACCAAAGGATATTATTTCTACCTAGCTGATGAGCAAAAGGTGTTTGTCAGCCTTAAGGCAATCTTTTTGGAAAAGGAGTTCCTTGGTGAAGGGACTGTTGCCTCTAAGGTCGAACTTGAGGAAGTTCGACAGATGAAAAAACTGACATAAGTTGCTGAACCTGAACCAGATTTGGTTAGATCAGATCTGGAGCCCATTGTTCCTGCACCCTTAAGATGGCCTGGTAGAGTACCACGTCAACCGGATAGATACTATGATTTTTTGGTCCAAGATGGAGATCCTATCGAACTTGATGAAAATGATGAGAATCCAATCACCTACATGGATGCAATGCAGAGACCTGACTCTGAGAAATGGCTAGAGGCCATAAAATTCGAAATGGAGTCCATGAAGGTCAATGATGTGTGGACATTGGTTGACCCACGCGAAGGAGTAAAACCCATAGGGTGTAAGTGGGTCTTCAAGAGGAAGAGGAGCGCAGACGGAAAAGTGGAGACCTATAAAGCCCATCTGGTTGCCAAGGGATATCGTCAACATTATGGTATAGACTATGATGAGACCTTTTCTCCTGTGACAATGCTCAAATCCATTCGGATTATGCTTGCGATAGCTGCCCACCTGGACTATGAAATCTGACAGATGGATGTGAAGACAACTTTCTGAAATGGAGAGTTGGACGAAGAGGTGTATATGATACAACCTGAAGGGTTCACATCCACAGATGAGTCTAAGGTGTGCAGGCTACAGAGGTCCATTTATGGACTTAAGCAGGAATCCCGGAGTTAGAACATATGTTTTGATAGGATGATCAAAACGTATGGCTTCGATAAGAATGGAGAAGAGTCCTGTATTTATAAGTGGGCTAATGGTCTAGTAGTGGTATTTTTAGTATTGTATGTGGATGACATTCTCTTAATCGGGAATGATGTCCCTGCATTACAGAGAATAAAGATTTGGCTGTCATCACAGTTTTCCATGAAGGATCTGGGAGAAGCTTCCTACATCCTAGGGATGAAGATCTATAGGGATGATCTAAAAGGTTGCTTGGCTTATCTCAGTCCACGAACATTGATACTATGCTGAAGAGGTTCAGCATGGAGAATTTTAAGAAAGGCTATCTACCGATAGGCCATGGAATTTCTCTCTCGAAGAGGGATTGTCCGACAACACCTCAAGAGAGAGAGTGTATGGGTAGAATTTTATATGCTTCGGTAGTGGGATCTATCATGTACGTCATAACATGTACACGATCAGATGTGGCATACTCACTAGGGGTAGTGAGTAGATACCAATCTGATCTAGAGAAAAATCACTAGAAGGTTGTTCAAACCATCCTGAAGTATTTAAGAAATACTAAGGACCAGTGGCTTGTTAATGGTGAATCGGACTTGAGACTTATGAGGTTTACAGACTCCAATTTCCAATCTGATCATGATGACAGCAAGAGTATGTCAGGATTTATTTTTACCCTTAATGGTGGGGCTGTCTGCTGGAAGAGTTCCAAGTAGCACACTATGGCAGATTCAGTTTGCGAGGTAGAGTATGTCGCTGCATCAGATGCTGCCAAAGAAGCAGTGTGGCTGAGAAAATTCATCATCGAGCTCGGAGTAGCACCCTCTCTTGTTGGTCCAGTTCTGCTCTATTGTGACAGCTCTGGAGCCATTGCTCAGGCGAAGGAACCGAAGGCACACCAGCAGACAAAACATATTCTACGCCGCTACCATCTTATCCGAGAAATCATGGATAGAGGTGACGTCGACCTTCAGAAGATTGATGGAAAGGAGAACCTGGCCGACCCATTCACTAAAGCCATTGCGGTGAAGGAGATCGACGACTTCAAGTCGAAGATGGGTATTAGATACTGCACCGATTAGCTTTAGGCCAAGTGGGAGATTGTTGGGAATAGTGTCCCAAAGCCAATCGTCAGCTTGTTGATGGTTGTGCTCTTTCCTGTATTAGTATATGAATTATAAATAAATAAAAGTTATTTTGATATTTTTCATCACAAATTATGTTGTGGTGAAGTCCTTAGGACTATTTAGACTCGACAAAGGAGGATTTATCATTTAGTCCTTAAACTTGTTCGCAACCAAATGATACGTTGTTACTAAGGACAACAATATTTATCAAGCATAGGTCGTTGTGTGTCATATGGGTTGGTTGTCCTCTTAACCAAGGAGTGTGGAGATACTGGTATGGCATACAGGTGAGATGTAAGGGTACATCTGCACTGAACGTGACCGACCCCGGAGCTTTTTCTACTGTCAAGATTTGCTCCGATGGGATATGGGTATAACTGTCCCTCCGACCTGAGACTGCCACAGTGACTTGCAAGCAACTCACTGCACTTAGGCACTGGACTACCTGAATTTCTAATTTAGTGATGGAAGACTGCTGGGTGTAGTCAAGTACTTGACTTGTCGGTGCGTGTGTCAAGATGGGATTGACCACTCCAATTCAGGAGCTGTGTACAATCGTGTTTCAATTTAGCAAAACCTTGGCCAGGATAGTCCTAGTGAGGAGTCACAGGACTGTTTGAGTTGAGCACGATTTGGATGATCTGATCAGGGTTGACAGTTTAACCCTGAGTCGTCCTATACATAGGGGTCAAAAGGGATGAATTATACAGTAACCATATTCGCGTAGGTTCTGAATATTGTGATTGCGACTATTTGACCTATCCGAACGTCGGATACCATTACTAGATGGTCACTTCGATTAGTATAGGAATTGGTTCCTGTGCTACCGGCTTAAGTTCGAACCTGTGGGGTCACACACATTAGAGGTTCCTATCTGATCTCATGGCAGGTGAAGAATCCCACTGGACTGGGACTCTTCGACTAAGAGTCCTAATACTTGGAGACTCTGAGTCCTACATGTCTGGTACTCTGTGATTGAGAATCAAGATTCTCTGATCATGAGTTCCATATATTTTGGGTACCGGGATCAAGAGTCCCACTGGTTTGGGACTCTTCGATCAAGGTTTCATATCGATGGACTTTGATGCCCGATTGCCCATCGAATTTGAATTTAGCATTTATGAGAGGTTTAATTACTGATTTGATCGCTAATTAATTCAATCTGATTGAGTGATTATTTTTGGATCAAGTCTAATTGAATTGGATTCAGTTGGATTTGACCCGATTAGGTTAAGAGTTGACCTAATCACCGAGGTGGTTTGGTCTCTGATTTGATCAGGGATTGGCTTAGTCAATTCTTGATTTGATTAGGATTTTATTGAGCCTAATTAAGCCTAATTGTGTTGAGTTTAATTTAGTCTAATTGTGCCTAACCTATTTTGATAAATTTGGTTCAATTAGATTGGTTTAAAATTTGAAATCACCTTGACTTATCTCCCTGCGCCACCTGACTTCACCTGCGCCTATTTGAATTCACGAGAAACAAGTTCTCATAAATTTTCTCCCATGCAGAAGCCTTCCCACGCCCCACCTGTATGCACCATCTAAGTGGATAAAGATAAGTTGGTTGGCCATTCAAATTCAAAGGAAGTTTGAATTTGAATGGGCAACCAATCCATGCACCACCTTATCCCTTGTGCGTCCCTTCCTCTACACGAGAAAAGGTTTCTCGTGTAGACTCTCCATGCACAAAGAAGCCCATGCCCCTCCCTTCTCATGCCAAGAGTGGATAAAGATTGGTTGGTTGGCATTTGATTCAAATTCGATTTGAATTCAAGTGAGCAACCACCTATCTTTTTCCTCTCACACGGTGAAAACGCTGAAAAGATGCATCTTGCACTATTTTAAAAGGAAGAGAAGATAGGGCATGCAAAAATCTGATCCTAGTGAGTTAGGGTGGCGTGAGAAGAGACTTCTGCGTGAGAAAAGAAAAGAAAAGAAGAGAAAAGAAAAGCAGAGAGAGTGGGCGCAAGTTTCTTCTGTGAGTACCCTAGGGTTTCTGCCTAGGGTTCGGGAAGTGAGGAGGTGAGCTACGAGTATCGTGAGCTCATCAGATTTTAGGAAGAGCTTCATCAACCTCTCAAGTACATCTGCTGACAATCCAGAGCATCCGAGGAGTCAGCAGATCAAGATCAAAGGAGTTCGATCAGCATCAGCCATCGAAAGAATTCTGCAACGAACTTGCATTCGTGAGGAGTCGATCAGATCGGGAGCTTCGTGTGGACGATCCGCAGAGGCCAGATTGAAGCAAAAAATTTAGTGCAGGGGTAAAATGGTAATTTTAAAACTTTTTCAAAATTACTATTTTACAGTAGAAATTATTAATTAATCTAATTGATTAATAAGAATTTACCTACACTAGGATCTAAATATGATATATAGCATGCATGTATTTAAATTTGAAATTCGAATTTGAACATAAACACTTTACTGTAATGTATTCAAAACACAATACCTTTATGCGGATAGTAGATCACCGCAATCTGATCACCGTCGAAAGAGTCTGATCATCACGATGCAGCCACACAGCGTGTCTGGCCTCTGTGGATCGTCCACACGAAGCTCCCAGTCTGATCGACTCCTCACGAGTGCTAGCTCGTTGTAGAGCCCTTTCGACGGCCGATGCTGATCGAACTCCTTCGATCGATGTCTGTCGATTTTTTGGATACTCTGAATCATCAGCAGACGTGCTTGAGAGGATGTTGAAGATCTTTCTAAAATTTGGTGGGCTCACGACACTCGTAGCTCACCTTCTCACTTTTCGAACTCCAGGCTGAAACCTTGATGAACTCACTGAAATCCTGCGCACACTTTTTCTTTCTTTTCTTTCTTTTTCTCTCAGAAGGATATAGACCTTCGCCTTCACACAAGGATTCTCATGCCCAGATTTTCTCTCAAAAATTTTCTTACACACGCCCCACTCTTCTCCTCCTTTTAAAACAATATCAAACGTCTTATCCACGTGAGAGGATAAAGATGAGTAATTGCACATTTGAATTCAAATCAAATTTTGAATTCAAATGGAAATCAATTTATTCCTATCCACTAAGGGCATGAGAAGAGGAGGGTGTGGCTTAATTTATGCATGAGTGATTTCATGAGAAATATTTTCTCATGTAATAAATGGGACATTAAAAGAGGATAAGGTCAAGGCGCTAAGATTGGTTGCTCATTCAAATTCAAACTTTGTTTTGAATTTGAATGGCCAACCAATCATCCTTATCCACTCATTTGGTGCATTAAAGTAGGGTGTGAGGAGGGCTTTGCATGAGGAAAAATTCATGAGAACTTCCTTCTCGTGAATTCAAATGGGCGCAGTGGAAGTGAGGTGGCGCAGGGAGAATGGATCAAGGTGGTTTCATTATTTAAACCAACCTAATTGAACCAAATAAGTTAGACCCAATTAGACTAATTTAAACCCAACTAAATTAGGCTTAATTAGGCTCAATAAAATTTTAATCAAATCAGAAATTGATTAAGCCCAACCTCAGATCAAATCAGGGATCAAACCATCTCGACAATTAGGTCAACTCTTAACCTAATCGGGTCAAACCCAACTAAATCCAATTCAATTGGACTTGATCCAAAAATAATCACTCAATTAAATTGAGTTAATTAGCGATCAAATCACTAATTAAACCTCTCATAAATATTGAGTCCAAATCTGATGGGTAATCGTGCATCAGAATTCATCAATATGTAACCCTGATCGAAGAGTCCCAAACCAGTGGGACTCTTGACCCCGATATCGAAAATGTGTGGGACTCGTGATCAGAGAATCCTGATTCTCGATCACAAAGTCCCAGACACGTAGGACTCATAGTCCACAAGCATTAAGACTCTTCATCAGCCATCAGATCAGACAGGAATCTCTAATGTGTGTGACCCCACAGGTTCGAACCTAAGCCGGTAGCACAGGAACCAATTCCTGTACTAATCGAAGTGACCATCTAGCAATGGTACCCGACGATCGGATAAGTTGAATAGTCGCAATCACAACACTCAGAACCTACATGAATATGGTTACTGTATAATTCATCCTTTTGACCTCTGTGTTTAGGATGACTCAGGGTTAAACGTCAACCCTGATTAGATCATCCGAATCGTGCTCAACTCAAAACAATCCTATGACTCCTCACAAGGACTACCCTGGCCAAGATTTTGCTAAATTAAAATATGACTGTACACAGCTCCTAAACTGGAGTGGTCAATCCCATCTTGACACATGCACCGACAAGTCAAGTACTTGACTACACCCAGCAGCCTTCCGTCACTGAATTGAAAATTCAAGTAGTCCAGTGCCTAAGTGCAGTGAGTTGCTTGCAAGTCACCGTGGCGGTCTCAGGTCGAAGGATATTTATACCTATATTCCATCGAAGCAAATCTTGACAGCAGAAATAGCTCTGGAGTCGGTCACGTTCAGTGCAGATGTACCTTTACATCTCACCTGTATGCCATACCAGTATCTCCACACTCATTGGTTAAGAGGACAACCAACCTATATGGCACACAACGACCTATGCTTGATAAATGTTGTCATCCTTGGTAACAACGTATCATTTGATTGCGAACAGATTTAAGGACTAAACGATAAATCCTCCTTTTGTCGAGTCTAAAGAGTCCTAAGGACTTCACCACAACATAGGAGTTCATTAAAAGATGAAATATTTTATGATGAAAAATGCCAAAATAATTTTTATTAATTCATAATTTATGTACATATACAAAAAGGAGCACAACCGTCAACAGACTGATGATTGACTTTGGGACACTATTCCCAACAATCTCCCACTTGGCCTAAAGCCAATCGGTGCAGTATCTAATACCCATCTTCGACTTGTAGTCATCGAACTCCTTCACCGCAATGGCTTTAGTGAATGGATCGGCCAGGTTCTCCTTTCATCGATCTTCTGAAGGTCGACGTCACCTCGATCCAAAATTTTCGGATGAGATGGTAGCAGCGCAGAATATACTTCGTCCGCTAGTGTGCCTTGGGTTCCTTCGCCTGAGCAATGGCTCCAGAGCTGTCACAGTAGAGCAAAACTAGACCAACAAGGGAGGGTGCTACTCCGAGCTCGATGACGAATTTTCTCAGCCACACCGCTTCTTTGGCAGCATCTGATGTAGTGACATACTCCACCTCGCAAACTGAATCAGCCACTGTGTGTTGCTTGGAACTCTTCCAGCAGATAGCCCCACCATTAAGGGTAAAAATAAATCCCGACACACTTTTGCTATCATCGTGATCAGATTGGAAACTAGAGTCTGTAAACCCTATAAGTCTCAAGTCCGATTCACCATAAACAAGCCACTGGTCCTTAGTATTCCTTAAATACTTCAGGATGGTTTTAACAACCTTCCAGTGATTCTCCCCTAGATTAGATTGGTATCTACTCACTACCCCTAGTGAGTATGCCACATCTGATCGTGTATATGTCATGGCGTACATGATAGATCCCACTGCCGAAGCATATGGAATCCTACCTATACGCTCTCTCTCTTGCGGTGTTGTCAGACAATCCCTCTTCGAGAGAGAAATTCCATGGCCTATCGGTAGATAGCTTTTCTTGGAATTCTCCATGCTGAACCTCTTCAGCATAGTATCTATGTATGTAGACTGGGATAAATCAAGCAACCTTTTAGATCTATTCCTATAGATCCTCATCCCTAGGATGTAGGAAGCTTCTCCGAAATCCTTCATGGAGAACTATGACGACAGCCAAATCTTTATTTTCTGTAATGCTGGGACATCATTTTCGATTAAAAAAATATCATCCATATACAATACAAGAAATACCACTACTGGACCATTAGCCCACTTATAAATGCAGGGCTCTTCTCCGTTCTTAACGAAGCCATACGTCTTGATCGTCCTATCAAAACGTATGTTCTAACTCTGGGATGCCTGCTTAAGTCCATAAATGGACCTCTGTAGTCTGCACACCTTAGACTCATCAGTGGATGTGAATCCTTCAGGTTGTATCATATACACCTCTTCATCCAGCTCTCCATTTAGGAAAGCTGTCTTCACATCCATCTGCTAGATTTCATAGTCCAGATGGGCAGCTATCCAAGCATAATCTGAATGGATTTGAGCATTGCCACAGGAGAAAATGTCTCGTCATAGTCTATACTATAACGTTGACGATATCTCTTGGCAACCAGACGGGCTTTATAGGTTTCCACCTTTCCGTCTGCGCCCCTCTTCCTCTTGAAGACCCACTTACACCCTATGGATTTTACTCCTTCGGGTGGGTCAACCAATGTCCACACATCATTGACCTTCATGGACTCCATTTCAGATTTCATGGCCTCTAGCCATTTCTCAGAGTTGGATCTCTGCATTGCATCGATGTAGGTGATCGGATCCTCATCATTTTCATCAAGTTCGATAGGATCATTGTCCCTGACCAAAAAATCATAGTATCTGTCCGGTTGACGTGGTACTCTACCAGATCGCCTTAAGGGTGCTTGAATAATGGGCTCTGGATCTGATCTAATCAAATTCGATTCAGGTTCAGCAACTTGTGTCATTTTTTCATCTGTCAAACTTCGTCAAGTTCGAACTTAGAGGCAACAGTCCCTTCACCAAAGAACTCTTTTTTCAAAAAGATTGCCTTAAGGCTGACAAACACCATTTGCTCATCAGCCAGGTAGAAATAATATCCTTTGGTCTCATTTGGGTATCCTATAAAATTACACTTGTCAGACCTAGATCCTAGCTTGTCCGTAATTAAACGTTTCACATAAGCCGGACACCCCCAAATCCTAAAGTGCGAGAGTACTGGCTTACGTCCTATCCATATCTCATATGGCATTTTGGTTACAGACTTACTCGGAACTCTATTTAGAAGTAACAAGCCGATTCGAGTGCATATCCCCAAAGGGAGATCTGCAGACCAGCACACACCATCATGGATCGAACCATGTCCAACAAGGTCCGATTCTCCTTTCAGATACACCATTATGCTGTGGTGTTCCAGGAGGAGTCCATTGAGAGAGAATTCCATTCTCCCCAAGATATGTCAGAAACTCATTGAAAAGGTATTCACCTCCTCGATCAGATCGAAGAGTTTTAATACACTTTTCAGTTTGTTTTTCTACCTCATTTCAGAATAGTTTGAACATTTCAAACGACTCCGATTTATGCTTCATTAAATAGACATACCCATACCTTGATAGGTCATCTATGAAGGTTATGAAGTAGAAATATCCACCTCTTGCACTTGAGCTCATGGGTCCACATACATCAGAATGTACCAGACCCAAGAGTTCACTGGCTCGCTCACCTTTTCCAGTAAAAGGTGACTTGATCATTTTACCAAGAAGATAGGACTCACAGGTTAGAAGTGATTCACAATCACCTACTTCAAGAATTTCTTCTTGAGCCAACCTGTTTATCCTGTTCTTATTGATATGACCTAGCCTACAGTGCCAAAGGTAGACTTCTGACATATTATCTATTCTAAGGCATTTACCGGAGGTTTGAACCACATTAACAGGTTGTGATAGAAAGTAAATTCCATTATTAAGTTGTCCAACAAACATTGTAACATCATTCAAAATGATATTGCAAACGTTTCCTTTTATTAAAAATTGATAACCGTACATGGCCAAAAGGCCTACAGAAGTAATATTTAATAAAAAGCTTGGACAATAGTGATATTCACTCAAAATTATATTTTGAGAATTGATTACAAGGTTCATGATTCCTAATGCTAGAACTGGAACTTTGCTTCCATCTCCAACATTCAGGAACCTCTCACCTTCATCAAATCTCCTACTGACCTGCAGACCCTACATCGAATTGCAAATATGATAAGGGCTTCCGGTATCCAATACCCAGGCAGTAGTATCACAAATGAAAAAGTTGCAAGGTGTTATCATATAAGTACCTTGCTTCTTCTTCGGCCTATTCGGGTCCAGAGAGGCAATGTATAGAGGACAGTTCCTCTTTCAGTACCCCTGCTTCTTGCAAAAGAAGCACTCCGTCTGGCTCTGGTCGGGCTTGCGCTTCTTGGTCTGACCCTGTGCAGACATCCCAGCATGCAGCTGCACC
>NC_025995.2:35223968-35265861 GCF_000442705.2 Elaeis guineensis | reverse complement strand
AGTTAAGGGGCGCCCAACTCTTGAGCACCTCCTCCTTATTTTCATGCATGGATCACAGCAAAGGGTGCACAATTGTACCCTAAAAGCATAAAAATTTAAAAAAAATTTGGATAAATTCGGTGCAAAATTGAAAGAGTTTTGGATTTCTAAAACTCTATCTCATAGAATTCGAAATCCAAACTTATTCCTTTTGATTTGATCCAAACCACCTTCCATGTAAGAAAGAAGAGAGGAGACCTTTTGTGAAGTGGGAGAGATCTGGGAGAGGGCTTTTGTGCACAAAATAAGTGGAGATTGGCGTTGAATAAGAGAGAGGGCGTGGAGGCTTATGTGGCGCAAGGTGGAATCCTAGTCTTACTAGGATTCTATCTTATGACTTGTTTTAATTTGGTTTTCAAACCAAATCAAATCAAAATTAGATCAACCAATTAAAATAGGTCTTAACCAATTAAGAACCTAATTTAATCAGATTAAATTAGATTTAAATCTGATTTAATTTTCTAATCAAATTAGAAATTAGATTGACCCAAGTCCTAGTTGAACTAGGACTAGTTTTTCCTTGCACTTGGCTTATCCAATAAACCAATTGGACTTGATCCAATCAAGCCCAAACTAAATCTAATTAAATCATATTTAATTAGACTTAATCTCAGCCCATTGGCTTAATCAAATTAAGCCAATTAGCAATCGAATTGCTAATCGATCCTCCTGCAACACTTGCACTGGGTTAAATGTCAATCGTATTGATCATTTAACCCTAGAACGATTCTTAATCATTGATCAACCATCCGATCGGATCATGAACTCTAATGTGTGTAACCTCATAGGTCCGAACCTATGCCGTAGCACAGAAATAAATTTCTGTACCAATCGAAGTGACCATCTAGCAATGATATCCGACGGCCGAATAGGTCGAATGTGTAGAACAACATCCTTAGAACCCATGCGGATATAGTTTTCATATAATTCATCTCCTTGACCAAAATGATCATAGGACACCCTAGAGTTCAACTGTTAACTCTGATCAGGTTGTCCACATTGTATTTCAAAATATCAAATCCATCTGATGGATTACCCTGGCCAAGATTTTGCTAAATTGAAATACAACGACTTATTCTTCTCCAACTCTTGGAGTGGTCAATCCCATCTCGATCACACTCTGACTTCGTAAGTACTTGACTGTGCCCAGAAGCCTTCCGTCCCTGAATTAGAAATTCAGTTAGTCCAGTACCAAAGCATAGTGAGTTGCTTGCAAGTCACTGAGACGATCTCAAGTCTACGAGACACTTATACCTATATCCCATCAGAGACATTCTTGACAGCAGAATACTCTGGAGTTAGTCACATTCAATGACGATGTATCCTTACATCTCACCTGTATGCCATACCAGTATCTCCACACTCCTTGGTTAAGAGGACAACCAACCCATATGGCCTACAGCGACCTATGCTCGATAGAAGCTGTCGTCCTTATTAACAGCTTATCATTTGGTCGTGAACAGTTTTAAGGACTAATCGATAAATCCTCTCTTTATCGAACTTAAATAGTCCTAAGGACTTCATCATAACAATAGAGTTCATTAGAAGATGAAAGCTTATGATGAAGATGCCAAATATATTTTATTTATTAACAAATCAATTACAATACTTGGTTGCTCAACCGTCAACAACTTGACGATTGGCTTTTTGGGACATATTTTCCAACAACTCCCACTTGTCCTAAAGCCACTCGGCACAGTATCTAATACCCATCTTCGACTTGTGGTTGTCGAACTCCTTTATCGCCAGGGCTTTAGTGAAGGGGTCGGCTAGGTTCTCCTTTCCGTCGATCTTCTGAAGGTCGACGTCACCTCGATCCACGATCTCTCGAACCAGGTGGAAGCGACGCAAGATGTGCTTCGTTCGCTGATGTGCTTTGGGTTTCTTCGCCTGAGCTATGGCACCAGTGCTGTCACAGTAGAGCAGGACCAGACCATCGAGGGAGGGTGCTACTTCAAGCTCATTGATAAATTTTCTCAGCCACACAGCTTCCTTCGCGGCATTCGATGCTGCGATGTACTCCGCTTCACAAACAGAGTCTGCCACAGTATGCTGCTTGGAACTCTTCCAGCAGATGGCTCCACTATTCAGAGTAAAGATATAACCCGACATGCTCCTGCTGTCATCATGGTCAGATTGGAAGCTGGAGTCTGTGAACCCCACAAGTTTCAGATCTGACTCGCCATAAACCAACCATTGGTCCTTAGTATTTCTCAAATACTTAAGGATGGCTTTAACCACTTTTCAGTGATTTTCTCCAGGATCAGATTGGTATCTACTCACTACTCCTAGTGAGTATGCCACATCTAGTCTTGTACATGTCATGGCGTACATGATAGATCCCACGACTGAAGCATATGGGACTCTACTCATACGCTCTCTCTCTTCAGGAGTTATCGAACAATCCTTCTTAGAGAGAGAAATTTCTTGGCCTATCGGTAGATAGCCCTTTTTGAAATTCTCCATGCTGAACCTCTTCAACACAGTGTCTATGTACATGGACTGGGATAACCCAAGCATCTTTTTAGATCTATCCCTTTAGATCTTCATCCCTAGGATGTAGGATGCTTCACCCAAGTCCTTCATGGAGAACTATGATGACAACCAAACTTTTATTCCCTGTAGTGTGGGGATGTCATTCCCGATTAAGAGAATGTCATCCACGTACAAGACAAGGAATATCACAACTGGACCATTTGCCCATTTATAGATGCAGGGCTCTTCTCCATTCTTAATGAAGCCATACGTTTTGATCATCTTATCAAAATGCATGTTCCAACTCCGAGAAGCTTGCTTCAGTCCATAAATGGATCTCTGAAGCTTGCACACCTTGGACTCATCTGTGGATGTAAACTCCTCAGGTTATATCATATACACCTCTTCAGTCAGCTCTCCATTCAGAAAAGCTGTCTTTACATCCATCTGCCAGATCTCATAATCCAGACGGGCAGCTATTGCAAGCATTATCTGAATGGATTTGAGCATTGCCACAGGGGAAAACATCTCGTCATAGTCAATACCATAACGTTGACGATACCCCTTGGCGACCAGACGGGCTTTATAGGTCTCCACCTTTCCGTCTGTGCCCCTCTTCCTTTTGAGGACCCATTTACACCCAATGAGTTTAACCCCTTCGGTGGGTCAACCAATGTCCATACATCATTGACCTTCATGGACTCCATTTCAGATTTCATGGCTTCAAGCCATTTCTCGAAATCAGGTCTCTGTATTGCATCCATATAGGTGATCGGATCCTCATTATTCTCATCAAGTTCGATGGGATCACCATCCCGGACCAAGAAACCGTAGTATCTGTCCGGCTGATGCGGTACTCTACTGGATCGCCTTAATGGTGCAGGTATATTGGGCTCCAGATCTGATCTAATCATATCCAACTCAGGTTCAGCTATTGGTGTCGGTCCTTCTACCTGTTGAACTTCATCAAGTTCAACCTTAGAGGCAACGGTTCCTTCACCAAGGAACTCCTTTTCTAAAAAAATTGCCTTAAGGCTGACAAACACCTTTTGTTCATCAGCATGGTAGAAAAAATATCCTTTTGTCTCTTTAGGGTATCCTATGAATGAGCATTTGTCAGACCTAGGTCCAAGTTTGTCTGTGACTAATCGTTTGACATAGGCCGGGCACCCCCAGACCCTAAGGTGTGAAAGTACTGGCTTACGTCCTGTCCATATCTCATATGGAGTCTTAATTACAGACTTACTTGAAATCCTATTTAACAGATAACAGGCCGATTCGAGTGCATATCCCTAGAAGGATATCGGCAAGCTAGCAAAACCCATCATGGATTGGACCATGTCTAACAGAGTCTGATTCCTCCTTCCAGACACACCATTATGCTGTGGTGTTCCTGGAGGAGTCCATTGGGAGAGAATCTCATTCTCTCCTAGATATGTGAGAAACTCACTGGAAAGGTATTCTCCTCTTCGATCAGATCGAAGAGTTTTAATACTCTTTCCAGTTTGTTTTTCTACTTCACCTCGGAATTGTTTGAACATTTCAAATGAATCTGACTTATGTTTCATCAGATAGACATATCCATATCTGGATAGGTCATCCGTGAAAGTTATGAAGTAAAAATATCCACCTCTAGCACTGGTGCTCATGGGCCCGCATACATCAGTATGTACTAGGCCCAAGAGCTTAGTAGCTCTCTCATCTTTTTCAGTAAAAGGTGACTTGGTCATTTTACCAAGAAGACAGGACTCACAGGTTGGAAGTGATTCACAATCACTGACTTCGAGGATTTCCTCTTGAGTCAACCTGTTTATTCTGTTCTTGTTTATATGACCTAGCCTAAGTGCCATAAGTAGATATCTGACACACTATCTAATCTAGGGTGCTTGCCAGTTGAATAGACTCTTATCGGGCTTGATCTTTTTGGTCTGGCTCTGCACTGATGTCTCAGCCTGAACTTGCACCTTCTTTACTTTCTTCTTCTTGTTCTTCTTTCCTTTCTTAAAAGGTTGAGAACCAGAAGATGAACCTCCCACTAAGTTCACCGACTCCTTGTGAAGTTGGTGATCCTTCTTAAAGTTCTGAAGCAACCCCAGTAACCCGTGGTAGTTCTCTTCAGGCTTTGTCATTCTATAATGAGTGAGGAATGGGAGATAAGACTTGGGCAGCGAGTTCAGTATTGCATCTTTTCCAAGCTGCTCATGCAAGGGAAAGCCGAGCTTGCTCAATCGTTCCATCAGCTCGATCATGTACAATACATGATCAGTGACAGAGGCACCATCTCGCATTTTGGCGTTGAAGATGGCATAACTAGTCTTGTGCCTCTTTATGTCATCGAGTGTGCCAAAGGCATCCTCCAACACTTGAAGCATGTCCTTTGGCTGAGCCGTCTCGAATCTGCGACTGAACTCGTCGCTCATAGCAGCCAGCATGATACAGCGCACCGTGGTCCGATCACTGAGCCACTTCTGGTAAGTATCTCTGACTGTTCCACATGCATTGACAGCTGGCTCCTCATGTGCAGGATCCATTATCACATATAGGATCCGTTCATGCTCCAAGACTATCTTCAACTTTCGGTACCAGCTACCGAAGTTGGGTCCCACCAACTTATCATTGTCCAACAATGATCGGAGCGATAGGGAAGTGGCCATATTTGCACAAAGGAGAACCATAACCTAATTAGTAATTGATTCATTAAACATAAAGATTTGAACTTTAATCAAAAGGTTTCTCCCACTATTTTATTCGAATTGGTAGCCTCTACCTCCAATTTGAGAAATTACCCTAATTCCTTAGCGGGTACTAGAATCCACTTAGACTGCACACAAGTCCAACTTTGGTTGGTCAATCCATGTACATCTAAGGGTAGGTTCATAACCAATTGTTTCTCTAAATAATTTCTAGTAATTTTAATTTTGCCCCAGAAACCTAATCAGTAGGCTTTGGCCTCCACTGTAAGGATCCGGTTAGGTCCAACCATTAACATGATCATACTTGGTATATCTAACCAACGAATGATTAAGCCCAACTTTGGTTGGCTCACCTAACCACCATTAGAGAGACACTTCCAAGTCGTCATATGATGAGTGATAATTCCATTAGTCAACAAGCACCAGGCCTTTGGGTCTGCAATGATTATTGAGTTAATGGACTCATTATCAAACACCTTAATGGGAGGCTATGACTCAGTTATCTCCATAACTTTGTCATTTTAAGGACCTAATAATTTTAAAAGATTTAAATAATATAGAGGATGAGGTCAGATGAACCAGCTAATCATGATCCTCTCACTGACTTCACCAAGTCAGCTTAAGGGAGACCATTAAAAGGGCTGGTCTAGGAGCACCTAAATCAGTCACACTGATTTACCTAGCTGACATGGGTCAGCTCGAATAGTCAAGTGATCCAATCAAAACATAATTTCACCAAGAGGCCAGGTAAGTTCGATCAGTGGGAGGGTCTACCAAAGCTTGCCTTAGACACCATCAGAAATGGCCAGGTAAGCGGGCTCCCAATTAAAAACCACCGGTCTGGTTTACCTTAGACACCAACTGGTTTAATTAGTTTCGATTAGATCAACCTAACAGTTCGTGCTAGACCGCTTAGCCAAGAATCAAGTCCATTTGGTTCTCGTTAAAGACATGGACTTGACCAACTACAACTATTGTAATTGATCTAGAGAATCCTTGACCTAATCTAAGACAACAATTGATTAGATTTAGTCAATTCTCTAATTAAGTCCATCTTTAATCTAACCATAGGTCTAACCCAATTAATGGACCTAATTTCCACTAACCCATTAACCCAATGTGTTATGATTTGTGTATTAGGTTCTTCAATTTACAATCTTAGAACCTAATCAAACAACTTCTTAATTCTTAATTAAGTTTTGGGCTGAGGATTGGGTTCGGCTTTTCAAAAAATAATTTTCATATTTGTAAAATAATTTTATAATATAATTCTATCAATCATATTACATGTTTGATTCATAATCAAGATACAAGTGAAATAAACATGAAACTACTTTAGATCTAATCTAAACAGGTTCATGTAATTGAAACAATTTCAACTTTAAACAATTTCTTTGCACAAAAATTATTAACAAAGAGATTTTATTTCAGATTTAAACATCTTTTAAATCTAATAAATCATAAATTTAATCTAGATCATATCTAACAAATTTATGATTAAAGATAGATCTACACAAACTAGGACAACCTTTGCACTGTAAGGGGTAAACCTTACAGCAGGACAACCTTGCAGTTTGTGATTGATCTAAAATTTTAATTTCAGATTTAATAATCAGATTATAAATTAGATCTAATCTAAGAAATAATCTAAGCATGTATAAATAATTATGTAATAAAGAACCTAGGCTCTGATACCAATTGTTGGAACCAGATCTAGGGTTTCAGGGTTAGATCTTGAAACTTTTTCAAGATCATACAGCGGAAGACTAAAATAAATCAAAATTTATTTTCTAAAATCAAAGAATCTCTAGATCTAAGATCCTATTACATGATTATTATATAGCATTAAATCAGAAATTAAAATATATAAATATAACATGAACTACATGTTGATCATATCAACATGTTTCTATACCACATCTAATGTATGTATTAAACAATAGATCAGATCTATTACCTTGCAAGTTAGATGCTCTAACCTCACTGATCCAGGCTTAAGGATGATGTTGCAATCCGCACACGCGTTCAGCCTCTAGGAGTCATCCACACGAGCCCACGAATCTCGATCAGAAGTCTTGCTTCAGAAAATCAGCACAGTATGCTAGTACTGCGCTGATCCTTCTTTGATGGTTGATCAGGTGCCTCCTTCTTCTTGATTTGGACTCTTCCAAAGATAAAAAATAGAAGGAGGAGTTTTAGATCTGAGACACTCTCAGAAAACTCAAGATGGAGGGAGGAAAGATATGAAAACAAAAAAACCTAGAAGAAGACCCTCTTCTTCTTCACGTTTTTCTCTCTAGACACCCTAACTTGCGTCTTTTATATCTCCATGATACAAAGGTATTTCTCTCTAATTTTTGGATGGCACAAAGGTCTCTCAAATTTCTGTCTTCTTCTAAAATTTTATAAAGAAACTCATTTTATACAGAGAGATATGATAGAGTCCTTGTCTAGGTCAAATACCTAGTCAAGGCTTATCCAAACATGGCAAGTTAAGGGGCGCCCAACTCTTGAGCACCTCCTCCTTATTTTCATGTATGGATCATCAGCAAAGGGTGTACAATATGTACCCTAAAAGCTATAAAATTTTAAAAAAAATTTGAATAAATTCGATGCAAAATTGAAAGAGTTTTGGATTTCTAAAACTCTATCTCATAGAATTCGAAATCCAAACTTATTCCTTTTTGATTTGATCCAAACCACCTTCCATGTAAGAAAGAAGAGAGGAGACCTTTTGTGAACGTGGGAGAGACCTGGGAGAGGGCTTTTGTTGCACAAAATAAGTGGAGATTGGCGTTGAATAAGAGAGAGGGCGTGGGGAAGGCTTATGTGGCGCAAGGTGGAATCCTAGTCTTACTAGGATTCTATCTTATGACTTGTTTTAATTTAGTTTTTCAAACCAAATCAAATCAAAATTAGATCAACCTAATTAAAATAGGTCTTAACCCAATTAAGAATCTAATTTAATCAAATTAAATTAGATTTAAATCTGATTTAATCTTCTAATCAAATTAGAAATTAGATTGACCCAAGTCCTAGTTGAACTAGGACTAGTTTTTCTTTGCACTTGGCTTATCCAATAAACCAATTGGACTTGATCCAATCAAGCCCAAACTAAATCTAATTAAATCATATTTAATTAGACTTAATCTCAGCCCATTGGATTAATCAAATTAAGCCAATTAGCAATCGAATTGCTAATCGATCCTCCTGCAATACTTGCACTGGGTTAAATGTCAATCGTATTGATCATTTAACCCTAGAATGATTCTTAATTATTGATCAACCATCCGATCGGATCATGAACTCTAATATGTGTGACCTCATAGGTCCAAACCTAAGCTGGTAGCACAGGAATAAATTTTTGTATCAATCGAAGTGACCATCTAGCAATGGTACCCGACGATCGGATAGGTCGAATGTGTAGAACAACATCCTTAGAACCCATGGGATATAGTTTTCATATAATTCATCCCCTTGACCAAAATGATCATAGGACACCCCAGAGTTCAACTATCAACTCTGATCAGGTTGTCCACATTGTATTTCAAAATATCAAATCCATCTGATGGATTATCCTGGCTAAGATTTTGCTAAATTGAAATACAATGACTCATTCTTCTCCAACTCTTGGAGTGGTCAATCCCATCTCGATCACACTCTGACTTCGCAAGTACTTGACTGTGCCCAGAAGCCTTTCATCCCTGAATTAGAAATTCAGTTAGTCCAGTACCAAAGCACAGTGAGTTGCTTGCAAGTCACTGAGGCGATCTCAAGTCTAAGGGACACTTATACCTATATCCCATCAGAGACATTCTTGACAGCAGAATACTCTAGAGTTGGTCACGTTCAATGACGATGTACCCTTATATCTCACCTGTATGCCATACTAGTGTCTCCACACTCCTTGGTTAAGAGGACAACCAACCCATATGGCCTACAGCGACCTATGCTCGATAGAAGCTGTCGTCCTTATTAACAGCTTATCATTTGGTCGTGAACAGTTTTAAGGACTAATTAATAAATCCTCTCTTTATCGAACTTAAATAGTCCTAAGGACTTCATCATAACAATGGAGTTCATTAGAAGATGAAAGCTTATGATGAAGATGCCAAATATATTTTATTTATTAATAAATCAATTACAATACTTGGTTGCTCAACCGTCAATAGCTTGATGATTGGCTTTTTGGGACACATTTCCCAACATTGATGACATCCAGATCCTAATCTTTGTTTGTGTGACTCAGTTAGGTTCAATTCTGTATGGTAATGAGACATGTCATGATCTCATCATCGACATCATCGAAACTTTTTTCGATGGATCAGAACTCTTCTGATTCAGACAATTAGAATGATCGATCATCAATATCATTCTAATTACTCCCAAAATCCATCAGTGACACCTAACAGTATGTGGTGGCAACCCATCAGAACTGAAGACCAACCTCTCAGTGCAGCTACCTATGTGATTGAGTTCCTCTATCATGAGTCTCGACTGAATTAGGGTTAAGGTGAACTCGTCAAACCCAACATCAGTCATATGAGTTAATCGATCGATTCGAGTCCGATGTGAAACCTTAATGAAAAACTTTTTTTCATTATTTCATTTTGCCATGGCCATGGGCTTAAGGCTCGATCTTTCAATTATCATAGGACTACTTTTCTCATCTACCGAGGTTGATAGATCCCATCTTGGTGCGATCTAGTTCCTACAATGAACATGCTACAGCCAACATACACCTCAGGGTTCCAAATGGCTATGAGATCAAATTATGGTGTAGTCAAACTATAACACACTCAAGGTGAACTGTCGATACACCTCAGGTCAAAGAACTAGACACACAACTGCAGCATCGAGCTAGTCATCGACGAGAAGGTAGACTTCCTTATGACTGCTCAAAGTGGTCACGCTCAGTACTCTCATTCTCAATGAATATCTGTACTCTCACTTCGATGTCTCTACACCGTAGACTCAAGACACATCTATTCTAAGAAAGCGATCGTACACCAACCTTCCAGATCGATCACCATCCTCGTGATGATCCTATGGTCAGGAGCTGTTTATGAGTTAGTTATGTAAATTCATGCCTTAAATTTTCAACTCTTAAAAATATGAATTTACATTCCCACTAACTCAAAGAATGTATCATAGACACAATGTACACAATGTGATAGAAGAATAACCCTTTTATTCATTTATAGTCAAAATTATAAATTTATTCTTAGATCTGTATAGGAATGTGTCAGCCGATCTGGCATCTAGGGCACACATCTAACAAACTCCCACTTGATCTAATGCCAATTGGCTACATATTTAAGTCCCATCTTCTCAAGGTGGGCTTCGATCTTCTGTTGGCCCAATGCTTAGTCAGTGGGTCTGCCACATTATCTGTGGAGTTGACTCTCTTGACCTCGACATAATCTTTTTCGAGATAATCACGGATCAAATGGAATCGCCGCTCGATATGCTTAGATTTTTGGTGAGACCTTGGTTCCTTAGCTAGGGCTATGGCACCATTATTGTTGCAGTAAAGAGGTATGGCATCCGATGATATCACTCCAAGCTCTGTGGTAAACTTTTTGTACCAGAATGCCTCCTTCGCAGCTTTCAATGCAGCAATATACTCTGCCTCCATGATGGAATCAGCAATCACCGTCTGCTTGAAACTCTTTCAGCTGACTGCACCACCATTATAAATGAACAGACTCTCAGATATCGACTTTTGATCATCTATATCAGACATAAAGTTTGAATCTGTATATCCCTGAATCTGGAGTTCTCTATTCCCAAAGATTAGAAACATATCCTTAGTCCTTCTCAAGTACTTAAGGATACATTTCACAGAAGTCCAGTGCTCTTCACCTAGATTCGACTGATATCTGCTTGTGACACTCACAGCATGGGCTTTATCAGGTCGTATACATAGCATGGCATACATGAGGCTCCCTATTGCCGAAGCATAAGGGATCTTGCTCATGCGTTCAATCTCCTCAGGTGTGCTAGGGCACATCTTCTTGGAGAGATGAATGCCATGTCTAAAAGGTAATAAACCTCTTTTGGAGTTTTTCATGCTAAACCTTTTTAGCACCTCTTCTATGTACATCTTCTGTGAAAATTTCAGCATCCTATTTGGTCTATCTCTATAGATCTTAATACCCAGTATAAAGGATGCTTCTCCTAGATCTTTTATAGAGAACTCCTTAGACAACCATACTTTGACTGAGGTCAACATGGGAATGTCATTCCCAATTAGGAGGATGTCATCTACGACAATACGAGAAAGACAACTGCGATCCCACTGACCCTTTTGAACACACATGGTTCCTCCTCGTTCTTGATGAAACCAAACGTTTTGATGATATCATTGAAACGAGTATTCCAACTCCGAGATGCTTGCTTAAGTCCATAAATGGACCTTTGCAGCTTGCAGATCTTGTGATCATCATCACTAGATGTGAAACCAAGCAGTTGTTCCATATAGATATCTTCCTCAAGATGTCCATTTAAGAACGTCATTTTCACGTTCATCTGTCATATTTCATAATCGAAATAGACTATAACAGCAAGCAATGTACGGATGGATTTTAGCATGGCTACAGACGAAAAGGTATCCTGATAGTCAATGCCTTCGCACTGACTATAACCTTTCGCTATGAGCCTAGCCTTGAATGTCTCCACATTCCCATCTGCACCTATCTTTTTCTTGAAGATTCATTTACACCCAATAGGTACAATACCTTCAGGTGGATCTACCAAGGTCCAGACTTGGTTTGAGTACATCGAGTCAATTTATGATCTCATTGCTTCTAATCATTTCTCAGAGTTGATATCTAATATCGCCTCGTCGTAGGTCTTGGGATCATCACCATGAGCCCCATTTCCTATGAGGAACATTTTCTCTACTTCCTCTTGTATGGTACCTAAGTATCTTTCAGGAGGATGGAAAATCCTAATCGATCTACGAGGTGGAAGAGATTATATTGGGACTGGTTCTGATTGATTAGATTTCTCAGGTTCTTGAGCTCGTTGCTCTTGGGAGATATTCTCCTTGAGCTTAACTATTCTTCCGATGCCACCATCTTGAATAAACTATTTTTCAAGAAAAATAGCTTTCGACTCACAATCACATTGTGGTCTTCCGAAATATAGAAATAGTATCCTAATGACTCTTTAGGATATCCTATGAATCGAGCTCTAAAAGATCTGAACTCTAACTTGTCCACTTGCTGTCTCTTGACATGAGCTGGACAACCCCAAATTCTGAGATGATTCAGACTTGGCTTCTTACCATGCCATATCTCATATGGTGTGGTAGGAACGGTTTTAGAGGGAACTCTATTCAATACATAAATTGCTGTCATAAGACAATATCCCTAAAGAAACTCAGGGAGGTCTGTGAAGCTCATCATGGAACGGACCATATTTAATAGGGTCCGATTTCTCCATTCTGAAACCCCGTTGAGTTGAGGCGTTCTAGGTGGAGTCCATTGAGAGACTATGCCATTATCCTTAAGATGATCTAGGAACTCCTGACTAAGGTATTCACCTCCTCGATCTGATCGAAGAACCTTAATGAGCTTTCCTGTTTATTTTTCTACCTCATGTCTGAATTCTTTGAATCTTTCAAAAGCTTCAGACTTGTGTTTCATTAGAAATACATACCCGTACCTAGACACATCATCGGTAAAGGTAATGAAGTAGATGTAGTTACCTCTAGCCGACACATTAAATGGGCCGCACACATCCGTATGTACTAGGGCAAGTAGGTCTGTGGTCCTTTCCCCATGTCCCACAAAAGGAAGCTTGGTCATTTTGCCTTGAAGGCATGATTCACAAACTGGATATGACTCGAAAGTCAACGGACTCAATAGCTCGGATTTCTCCAATTTGTTAACCTTGTCTTCCGCTATATGACCTAGCCTTAGGTGCCACAGATACTTATCATTTAGACTATCTCTAAGCCTTTTAATTCCTATGGCATTCATATTTTGCTCGATATTAAATATAGATACATCAATATGTAGTTGATAGAGACCGTTAATAAGAAAACCATCTGTAACTATTTTATTTTCATAAAAAATGTTACAATGGTCCTTATGAAAGCTAATCACATAGCCTTCTTGTGCTAAACATGAAATAGAAATCAAATTCCTGCTTGCTGCAGGCACATAATAACAGTCTCTTAAAACTAAATCTAATCCTAATGGTAATCACAAAAGGTAGGTTCCTACGACCACGGTAGCAACTCTTGCTCCATTTTCGATGCGTAGGATCATCTCCCCATCTCTCAGCCTCCTACTCTCCTCAAGACCCTGCATAGAAGTGCACAAATGAGCACTAGAACCAGAGTCAAGCATCCAATTGGATGCAGAAGAAATCGTAAGATTAGACTCTAAAATGAGCATACCTCCAGAAGGACCATCCTTCTTGTTTTTCAGAGTGGCCAGGTGCTAAGGACAGTTCTGCTTCCTCTTCTTCCCATCCACCTTTTGCTTCTTCGCAGACTTCTTTTTCATTCCAAAATACTTTCTTTTGGAAGAAGTTCGCTCTACAGTAAGAATTGAATCTTTTAAACCCTTCATAGAAAGCTCAGCCATAACCAGCATGTTTATTAACTCAGCCAAGGTACACTGCATCTTATGCATATGAAAGTTCATGATGAACTGACCATATGCATCGGACAAGGACTGAAGGATCACATCAATCTGAAAATCCTTATCTAAGATGATATCGAGCTTCTCAAGCTCCTCAAGATCCTTGATCATTGTCAAACAATGATCTTGGATTGACTACCCATCATGCATCTTGGCCTTAAAAAGTCTTTGACAGACTTGATACTTGACTGCGTGACTCTGTTCACCAAACAACTCTTGCAGGTGAGCCAACATTTGGCGGATAGTCAAAATATTCTCATGTTGGCCCTGTAAGTCATCAGACATTGTACCCAACATATAGTACCTTGCTTTGTTATCATCATCCATCCACTTTTTTAGAGATGCTCTCTATTCAGCAGTCGGACGTACTGGCATGGCAGGTGGGTCCTGGTCCAAGACATGAGTCAATTTTTTGAAATCCAAAATAATTCTGTAGTTTCTCAACCAGTTTTTGAAATTGGGTCCAGTCAGTCTATGGGTGTCTAAAATTTTGGTCAGGAGGTTTGAGGCAGACATGTTTCCTGTAGAGAGTCAAAAATTTCTAGTTAGATTTTGTAATCGACTCAACCAATTTGTTTAGAATTTTTATTTTTAAACAAATTAGGCTCTCACTATTTTCTCAGATCTCTACACTCCCTTGGTAGAGATGTGAAAATCTCCGTTATCAGTGGATTTTAGTGGGTGGTACGGTCTCACCGACTGGCTCACCACCTCACCTAATAGTTATTGGTGATGGATCAACCGATGAGTGGACAACTCTTGTCCAATGATTCTCTAATCATGGTGCATCCAAAACTTGGTCTCTAATTCATGAAGCTCACCGTGTCTAGGATATTGCTCCAATCCTTAGTTAAGTCAAACCCATCATTTGCACGAACTAGATTCCTGATTGGGTCCCTCACCGTATCCGAAATATTGAGCCCAACCCATCCTCTAATTCGTAGCATCCAATGCCTAATGGACATGGTTGCGTCTTTCTGGTGCAACTGAGCCACTGTAACCAGCTGAGAATAATCAACCCCAGAAAGAGCCCGCACATCCACAATGGTGGAAGACCTAGACTTAATATTTTCTTAGGAAGATTTATTTAGGTCTCATTAAACTTGACTTGACATAGTCATAACAATTATGACTAACCTAGTGGCATGGATTAGCTCGAATTATTAGCCACCTCTAATCAGAACTGAGTCGACACATATGGTCAGGTAAGTGAGACCGGTGGGAGGGATATGCCATTAACTCGACAAGAACGTATTTGAGTCGAGTAGCTCTCAATTAAAAATCAGTCGGTCGCATCTGCCTAACTTACCTTAGACACCAAATTGTCGAACCAGAACTAATTGGGTTAGCCTACAATCCAGGCTCTAACCACTGAGCCAAATTAGGTCTTAACTTGATCGAGTCACATCTAAATATGATTCGACCTTGACCTAGACTTAATCTTATTAGGTTGATCAATTATTAGCTTTCATGATCCTACCTAACCAACTCTTGATTGGGTTTGATCAATCGCTAGATCTAATTGAGCTACCCAAGCTTGAACCCAATTTTATGAAAATATCTTAGATCTGAAATTCTCAATTTTAGATCTAACTAAATTTCATAAGCTTAATTCATTAATTAAGTTTGAATTCATAAATAAAATATGTAAAATAAATCTTAAGATTTCAGGATCTAGGGTTTTGCAGAAAAGTAAATTTTGATTTCTGATTAAGGATGAACGCACGGCACCCCTACATGTCATATGAATACCCTATTGAATGGGAAGAGAGGGTCTTAAAATCTTACTTTATTTTTATAACCGGACGGCCATGAGAAATACCTTAATCAGAAATATAAATTTAACTACAAAACTAGTTAGATCTAAATTAACATATCACATATACAATTTTAGATCTAACTAATATATGCTTTGCATACATCTCATGTATCAAAAATTAATCTAATTAACATACTTTTAGATCTGATACATCATATGTAATATCTGAAAAATAAAATTTAAATTAAACTATTCAAAATAAAAATTATTCTAGACAAGTTACTAGAACAATTCTACAACCAGTCTAGGCATGCAACAGATCAATTTTATTAAATAATTAAAATTTTATTTTTTATTTTTGATCTAATTATAATAATTATAATATCAAAAAAATAAAGAATAAATTATATTTAATTCATATTTTAATCTCATTAAAATATAAAACTTAAGACTATTCATGGATTCAACTAATCCTAGTCTAGTCATGCATCTCATGCATGTTAGATCTTCTTAGATTTAATTTTAAATATTTTAATTTCAAATCCTATTATATCTGATATGACATCTAAAATCTTTAATATCAAATAAATAAAAATTAAAATCAGATCTAAAATAGATCTGAAATAGAGCCAAGAACCTGACTCTGATACCACTTGAAGGGGGGAAAACTGCTTTTCCTCGTAGGATCTTCCAGATTTTATCAAATCTGGGGTGGAATAATTTAAAAAAATTTATCCTACATATTTTAGATCTAATTTTTTAGATTTAATTTTATTATCTTATATTTAAAATTTAAAATTAAATCTAAATCTATGATGAAAGAAGAAGTACCTCAAGGGTAATTTGATTATCCTGTAGATGATCTCTCCACAGCTCGAGGTTCTGATGTAGTCACGCAAGCGCCTGGCCTCTACCAATATCCACTCAGGTAGAATCTAGAATATCTTCTCCTTGTGAATCTATGCTCCAAAAATCAGATCTTTATCTGATTTGAAAGTGCTTCAGAACTTATTCTGAAGTTGGAGTAGCAGCCTGTCGAAGATGTCCTGTAGCCTTCTGTTCCAAGCGTCACCACACCTTGAATCTTTGCCAGATGGATGTCCAACTCTTTGGATGTGAAGAGGGGAGGAAGGAGAGTAGGGAGGATGTGGAGAAGAGGGTAGGGGGTAGTAGCTATTAGATTTTGTACATAAAATAATTTTTTCCATGAAACCCTAGGCATAGCAGGGTTTATATAGACCCTGTATGCTGCGCAGTGCCACATCATTCAACCAATCAAAAAATTTCAATAAATTTTAAAAAAATTTTGATTGGTGGAGTGATGTCATCTGATCACATCAGATAAGAACCCCACCCTCTCTCCTAAGTTGGCACCAACATTAGATAAGCTCAATCAAGGTGGCACCAAAGAGTCCATGTTTATCAGGACTCTTTGGTTCTTATCCATTTGGGGCGCCCATTTTAATCCAATTGGGCTCATGCCATAATCTGATTATGGCACTCAATTCAATTAGGTTTTGGCATGTGGACACTCCACAAAAATTTTTCAATGAGCCCTTTTCAGTTTAAGACTCATATGTCAACTTTTGACAGATGTCCTAAAATAAAATTGGCAGGTGTTAGAAATTAGCAGGTGTTGTCTTAAAATCATCTCATAAATTAAGACAAGCCTTTTCTAAGTAGGACAAGCTTTATTTAGACTGAGAAAAACTTTTCTAAGATTCTCTAGATGAGTCAAATCATATTTGGCTCAGTAGAGACAGAAAAGATTACACGAGGAGAAAGTTAGGCTCAATCGTGTGCTAGCACGATTTCCTTGAACCTAATTGGATCTAATCTAAATCAATTGGGTTAGCCTAATTGATGACATCTAGATCCTAACCCTTGTTTGTGTGATCCAGTTAGGTTCAATTTTGTATGATAATGAGTCATATCATGATCTCATCATCGACATCATCGAAACTCCTTTCGATGGATCAGAACTCTTCTGATTCAGACAATTAGAATGATCGATCATTAATATCATTCTAATTGCTTCCAAAATCCACTAGTGACACCAAGCAGTTGTTGAGAATAGTATCCCAAAGTCAATCATCAGTCTGTTGACGGTTGTGCTCCTTTTTGTATTAGTATATAAATTATAAATAAATAAAAATTATTTTGGCTTTTTCATCATAAATTGTTTCATCTTCTAATAAACTCTTATGTTGGGGTGAAGTCCTTAAGACTATTTAGACTCGACAAAGGAGGATTTATCGTTTAGTCCTTAAACTTGTTCGTGACCAAATGATATGTTGTTACTAAGGATAACAACATTTATCAAGCATAGGTCGTTGTGTGCCATATGGGTTGGTTGTCCTCTTAACCAAAGAGTGTGGAGACACTGGTATGGCATACAGGTGAGATGTAAGGGTACATCTGCACTGAACGTGATCGACTCCGGAGCTATTTCTGCTATCAAGATTTGCTCTGATGGGATATGGGTATAACTGTCTCTCCGACCTGAGACTGCCACGGTGACTTGCAAGCAACTCACTGCACTTAGGCACCGAACTACCTGAATTTCTAATTCAGTGACGGAAGGATACTGAGTGTAGTCAAGTACTTGACTTGTCGGTGCGTGTGTCAAGAAGGGATTGACCACTCTAGTTCAGGAGTTGTGTACAGTCGTGTTTCAATTTAGCAAAATCTTGGCCAGGATAGTCCTAGTGAGGAATCACAGGACTGTTTGAGTTGAGAACGATTCGGATAATCTAATCAGGGTTGACAGTTTAACCCTGAGTCATCCTAAACACAGGGGTCAAAAGGGATGAATTATACAGTAACCATATTCACGTAGGTTCTGAATATTATGATTGTGACTATTCGACCTATCCGGACATCGAATACCTTGCTAGATGGTCACTTCGATTAGTACAGAAATTGATTCCTGTGCTACCGGCTTAGGTTCGAACCTGCGGGATCACACACATTAGAGGTTCCTATCTGATCTGATAGCTGATGAAGAGTCTTAATGCTCGTGGACTATGAATCCTACATGTCTGAGATTCTGTGATCGAGAATCAAGATTCACTGATCACGAGTTCCACACATTTTGGGTACCGGGGTCAAGAGTCCCACTGGTTTGGGACTCTTCGATCAAAGTTTCATATCGATGGACTTTGATACCCGATTGCCCATCGGATTTGGACTCAGTATTTATGAGAGATTTAATTAGTGATTTGATCATTGATTAACTCAATTTGATTGAGTAATTATTTTTGGATCAAGTCTAATTGAATTGGATTCAGTTGAGTTTGACCCGATTAGGTTAAGAGTTGACCTAATCGTCGAGATGGTTTGGTCCCTGATTTGATCAGGGGTTGGGCTTAGTCAATTTCTGATTTGATTAAAATTTTATTGAACTTAATTAAGCCTAATTAAGTTGGGTTTAAATTAGTCTAATTGGGCTTAACTTATTTTAATTAAATTGGTTCAATTAGGTTGGTTTAAAATGAGAAACCACCTTGACCCAAACTCCCTGTGCCACCTCACTTCTTCTGTGCCCATTTGAATTCACGAGAAGCAACTTCTCATAAATTTTTTCCCATGCAGAAGGCTGGATAAAGATGGTTGGTTGGCCATTCAAATTCAAAAGAAAGTTTGAATTTGAATGAGCAACCAACTCCATGCGCCACCTCTTATCCTTTTGTGCGCCCCATATTATACACGAGAAAGTATTTCTCGTGTAAACTCTCCATGCACAAAAGAAGCCACGCCCCTTTTCTTCTCACACCCAAGTGGATAGGGATGAGTTGGTTTGCATTTGAATTCAAATTCGATTTGAATTCAAATGTGCAACCACTTATCTTTATCCTCTCACGCGGATAAGACACGTCTTGCGTTGTTTTAAAAAGAGGAGAAAGGTGGGGCGTGCGAATAATCTGATCTAAAAAAGAAAAGAGGGTGTGAGGAAGGTTTTTGTTTATTTTTGAAAAGTTCAAAATATTTCAAGAGGAAAGAAAGAAAGAGAGTGGGCGCAGGATCTTCTGTGAGCACCCTAGGGTTTCAGCCTGGGGTTCGAGAAGTGAGAAAGTGAGCTACGAGTGTCGTGAGCCCACCAAATTCAAGGGAGAGCATCATCAACCTCTCAAGCACATTTGCTGATGATCTGGAGTATCTGAGAAATCGACAGATATCGATTGAAGAAGTTCGATCAGCATCGGCCGTCGAAAGGGCTCTACAACGAGCTAGCACTCGTGAGGAGCCGATCAGATCGGGAGCTTCGTGTGGATGATCCACAGAGGTGAGACATGCTATGTGGCTATATTGTGATAATCAAATCTTTCCGACGATGATCAGATTGTGACGATCGACTACCTGCACAAAGATAATGTGTTCTGAACACATAGCAGTAAATTGTTTATTGTTCAAATTTAAATTTTAAATTTAAATACATGCATGCTATATATCATATTTAGATCCTAGTGTAGGATAAATATATATTAATTAATTAGATTAATTAATAATTTTTACTATAAAATAGTGATTTTGAAAAAATTTTAAAATTACCATTTTACCCCTGTACTAAAATTTCACTCCAAATGGTATCAAAGCGGGTTCTAAGATATGATATATATATTTGCATGTGTAGATTAAGTTGTAATCTAAAAGTTTAAATTTAAAATTTAAAATTTAAAATTTAAAATTTAAATTTTAAAAGTTGTTCAAAATTCAAAAATTTGAAATTCAAAATTTAAATTTTAAAATTTGAAATTCAAAATTCAAAATTCAAAAATTTGAAATTCAAAATTTAAAATTTAAAATTTGGTTAAAATTTTAAATTTGAAATTCAAAATTTAAAATTCAAAATTTAAAATTTAAAAATTTAAAATTTGAAATTTAAAATTTGTTTGAAATTTGAAATTTAAATTTAAAATTTAAAATTTAAATTTTAAAATTGGTATATTTAGATATACTTGATCCAAGTAGCAAGTAATCTAATTAGATTAGTTGCCATGGTCGTTCGGTCATAGGAGAAAAGTAGGGTTTAAAGACCTTCTCCTCCCATTCGATGGGGTTCTCCTATGGCGGTAGGGGTGCCGCTGCAATTATATCCCATACAGATGAAGCAGCGAAGGGACTTAATTGTAAAGGTTCAATTGTAAAATTTATCATGAATGTGTTACATTAGATCTAAAGGAATATTCATGATTTATTTTGATTGAGTTATTTTCTGTTATGTAATTAGCAATAGGATTGCTATTTATGAAATGTGCTGATCTATTTGTGAAATGAGTCAACATATTTGGTGAACAGAAAATAAAATCTTTCAAATTTGAAAATTATTTTTGAAATGCCAAATCCCGACCCATCAGTCCAAATACTTAATTAAAAGAATTAAGTGTTGTCATGTTGGTCTAGAATTATGAATTAAGACCTAAGATAATTGCATAAACTTGTGGGTCAATGGGTTAGATGGATTAGATCCACAATTGGGTTAGACCTAAGATTAGCTTAAAGAAATGGACTAAATTTGAGTAATTGATCAAATCTAATCAAAAGTTGAATTAGATTAGGTCAAGGACACTCTAGACTCAACTCCAATAGCTGTAGTTGAATGGGTCCATGTCTTTAACTAGACTAAGATGGACTTAATTCATGGCTATGTGGTGGAACCCTATTTACTAAGTTGATCAAATTAAAACTAATGAACCGGTTGGTGTCTAAGGTAAGTTCGGCAGTTTGACCAATGGTTCTTAAGTGGGAGCTACTCGCATTGATTCGATCTCTGATGAGTTAATGGCATATCTCCACCACTGATCTCACTTACCTAACCAACCTGGTGAGTTAGGTTTTGATTAGATCACTTGTTGATTAGGGCTCACCCATGTCATTAGGTAAATCAGTGTGACTAATTTAGGTGCTCCTAATGCCGGCTTTAATTAAATTTTTTTTAATTTGACTTGGTGAAGTCAGTGAGATGATTGAAATTGGCTGGTTAATTTCTTCTCTTCTATCCTTTAATAAAATCTTCAAAAATTATTAGGTCCCTAAAATGATTAAGTTATAGTGATAACTAAGTCATAGCCTCCCATTAAGTGAGTGATAATGAGTTCATTAGTTTAATAATCACTGGAGGCCCAAAGGCCTGGTGCTTATTGACTAATGAAATTATCATTCATAGTATGATAATTTGGTTGAGTCTTTCTGATGGTGGTCAGGTTGGCCGACCAAAGTCGGGCCTGATCATTTATTGGTCTGATTCATCAAATCAAGTCATGTTAATGGTTGGACCTAACCAGATCTTTTCAGTGGAGGCCAAAGCCTACTGAATAGGTTTTGGTGCAAAATAAATTACTAGAAGTTGTTTAGAGAAACAACTGATTATGAACCTACCCATAGATACACATGGGTTGACCAACCAAAGTTGGGCTCGTATGTAGTCTGTGTGGATTCTAGTACCCACTAAGGAATTAAAGTAATTCCTCGAATTGAAGGTTGAGGCTATCAGTTCATAAAAATACTAAGAGAAACTTTAGACTAAAGTCCAAATCTTTAGTATTAATAATTTATGTACTAATATAGGTCTGATTTTTCTTTATGCAGCTATGGCCACTACCCTGTCGCTTCGATCATTATTAGATAATGATAAGCTCATGGGACCTAATTTCGATAGCTGGTATCAAAAATTAAAAATCATCTTTGAGCATGAGCGGATCCTTTATGTAGTAACGGATTCGGCACTCAAGGAGCCAGCCCCGAATGCTAGAGGGACGGTCCGAGACACTTACCAGAAGTGGCTCAATGACCGCACCACTGTTCGGTGCATAATGCTGACGGCAATGAATGATAAGTTCAGCCGTAGGTTCGAGAACGCCCAGCCGCAGGAGATGCTTCAAATGTTGAATGACTCTTTTGGCACGCCTGACGATGTTGAAAGGCACAAAACTAGTTGTGCCATTTTCAATGCTCGGATGAGGGATGGGGTCTCAGTCATCGATCATGTACTGTACATGATCAAAATGATTGAGTGCCTAAGTAAACTAGGCTTTCCCTTGCACGAGCAGCTCGGTAAGGATGCGATCCTTAATTCTTTGCCCAAGTCCTTCCTCCCCTTTCTTACTGATTTTCGAATGATAAAGCCTGCAGTGAACTACCACGGCTTGTTGGGGTTGCTGCAGAACTTTGAGAAGGACCACCAGCTCCATAAGGAGTCAGTAAATGTTGTGGGAGGGTCTTCTTCTGGTCGTCGATCCTTTAAGAAAGGGAAGAAGAACAAGAAGAAGAAGAATAAGAAGGTGCAGTTGCATGCTGGGACGTCTGCACAGGGTCAGACCAAGAAGTGCAAGCCCGACCAGAGCCAGACGGAGTGCTTCTTTTACAAGAAGCAGGGGCACTGGAAGAGGAACTGTCCTCTATACATTGCCTCCCTGGATCCGAACAGGCTGAAGAAGAAGCAAGGTAATTATATGATAACACCTTGCAACTTTTCTATTTGTGATACTACTGCCTGGGTATTGGATACCGGAAGCCCTTATCATATTTGCAATTCGATGCAGGGTCTGCAGATCAGTAGGAGATTTGATGACGGCGAGAGGTTCCTGAACGTTGGAGATGGAAGCAAAGTTCCAGTTCTAGCTTTAGGAATCATGAACCTTGTAATCAATTCTCGTAATGTAATTCTGAGTGAATGTCACTATTGTCCAAACTTTTTATTAAATATTATTTCTGTAGGCCTTTTGACCATATACGGTTATGAATTTTTAATAAAAAAAATATTTGCAATATCATTTTGAATGGTGTTACAATGTTTGTTGGACAACTAAATAATGGAATTTACTTACTATCACAACCTGTTAATATGGTTCAAACCTCCGATAAATATCCTAGAATAGATAATGTGTCAGAAGTCTGCCTTTGGCACTGTAGGCTAGGTCATATCAATAAGAACAGGATAAACAAGTTGGCTTAAAAAGAAATTCTTGAAGTTGGTGATTGTGAATCACTTCCAACCTGTAAGTCCTGTCTTCTTGGGAAGATGACCAAGTCACCTTTTACTAGAAAAGGTGAGCGAGCCAGTGAACTCTTGGGTCTGATACATTCTGATGTATGTGGACCCATGAGCTCAAGTGCAAGAGGTGGATATTTTTACTTCATAACCTTCACAGATGACCTATCGAGGTATGGGTATGTCTACGTAATGAAGCATAAGTCGGAGTCGTTTGAAATATTCAAACTATTTCGAAATGAGGTAGAAAAATAAACTGGGAAGTGTATTAAAACTCTTCGATCTGATCGAGGAGGTGAATATCTTTTCAATGAGTTTCTAACATATCTTAGGGAGAATGGGATTCTCTCTCAGTGGACTCCTCCTGGAACACCACAGCATAATGGTGTATCTGAAAGGAGGAATCGGACCTTGTTGGACATGGTTCGATGTATGATGGGGTTTGCTAGTCTGTCGATCTCCCTTTGGGGATATGCGCTCAAATCGGCTTGTTACCTTCTAAATAGGATATTATTTCTACCTAGCTGATGAGCAAAAGGTGTTTGTCAGCCTTAAGGCAATCTTTTTAGAAAAGGAGTTCCTTGGTGAAGGGACTATTGCCTCTAAGGTCGAACTTGAGGAAGTTCGGTAGGTGGAAAAATCAACACAGATAGCTGAACCTGAATCAGATTTGGTGAGATCAGATCAGGAGCCCATTGTTCCTGCACCCTTAAGGCGATCTGGTAGAGTACCACATCAACCGGACAGATACTATGGTTTCTTGGTCTGGGAAGGCGATCCTGTCGAACTTGATGAAAATGATGAGGATTCGATCACCTATATGGAAGCAATGCAGAGACCTGACTCTGAGAAATGGCTAGAGGCTATGAAATCCGAAATGGAGTCCATGAAGGTCAACGATGTGTGGACATTGGTTGACCCACCCGAAGGAGTAAAACCCATAGGGTGTAAGTGGATCTTCAAGAGGAAGAGGGGCGCAGACGGAAAGGTGAAAACCTGTAAAGTCCGTCTAGTTGTCAAGGGATATCATCAACGTTATGGTATAGACTATGACGAGACGTTCTCCTGTGGCAATGCTCAAATCCATTCGGATTATGCTTGCGATAGCTGCCCATCTGGACTATAAAATCTGGCAGATGGATGTGAAAATAGCTTTTCTAAATGGAGAGCTGGACGAAGAGGTGTATATGATACAACCTGAAGGATTCACATCCACAGATGAGTCTAAGGTGTGCAGGCTACAGAGGTCTATTTATGGACTTAAGCAGGCATCCCGGAGTTGGAACATATATTTTGATAAGACGATCAAGACGTATGGCTTCGTTAAGAACGGAGAAGAGCCCTGCATTTATAAGTGGGCCAATGATCCAGTAGTGGTATTTCTTGTATTGTATGTGGATGACATTCTCTTAATTGAAAATGATGTCTCTGCATTACAGGGAATAAAGATTTGGCTGTCGTCACAGTTCTCCATGAAGGATCTGGGAGAAGCTTCCTACATCCTAGGGATGAGGATCTATAGGGATAGATCTAAAAGGTTGTTTGGCTTATCCCAGTCCACGTACATTGATACTATACTGATGAGGTTCAGCATGGAGAATTTCAAGAAAGGTTATCTACCGATAGGTCATGGAATTTCTCTCTTGAAGAGGGATTATCTGACAACACCTCAAGAGAGAGAGCGTATGGGTAGAATTTTATATGCTTCGGTAGTGAGATCTATTATATACGCCATGACATGTACACGACCAGATATGGCATACTCACTAGGGGTAGTGAGTAGATACCAATCTGATCCAGGAGAGAATCACTGGAAGGTTGTTAAAACCATCCTGAAGTATTTGAGAAATATTAAGGACCAGTGACTTATTTATGGTGAATCGGACTTGAGACTTATAAGATTTATAGACTCTAGTTTCCAGTCTGATCACGATGATAGCAAGAGTATGTCGGGATTTATTTTTATCCTTAATGGTGGGGCTATCTGCTGGAAAAGTTCCAAGCAGCACACTGTGGCTGATTCAGTTTGTAAGGCGGAGTATGTCGCTGCATCAGATGCTGCCAAAGAAGCAGTGTGGCTGAGGAAATTCATCACCGAGCTCGGAGTAGCACCCTCCTTTGTTGGTCCAGTTCTGCTCTACTGTGACAGCTTTGGAGCCATTGCTCAGGCGAAGGAACCGAAGGCATACCAGCGAACGAAGCATATTCTGTGCCGCTACCATCTCATCCGAGAAATCATAGATCGAGGTGACGTCGACCTTCAGAAGATCGATGGGAAGGAGAACTTGGCCGACCCATTCACTAAAGCCATTGTGGTGAAGGAGTTCGATGACTTCAAGTCGAAGATGGGTATTAGATACTGCACCGATTGGCTTTAGGCCAAGTGGAAGATTGTTGGGAATAGTATCCCAAAGCCAATCGTCAGTCTGTTGACGGTTGTGCTTTTTTTTATATTAGTATATAAATTATAAATAAATAAAAAATATTTTGACTTTTTCATCACAAATTATTTCATCTTCTAATAAACTCCTGTGTTGTAGTGAAGTCCTTAGGACTATTTAGACTCGACAAAGGAGGATTTATCGTTTAGTTCTTAAACTTGTTCATGACCAAATGATATGTTGTTATCAAGGACAACAATATTTATCAAGCATAGGTCATTGTGTGCCATATGGGTTGGTTGTCCTCTTAACCAACAAGTGTGGAGACACTGGTATGGTATACAGATGAGATGTAAGGGTACATCTGCACTGAACGTGACCGACTCCGGAGCTATTTCTGCTGTCAAGATTTGCTCTGATGGGATATGGATATAACTGTCTCTCCGACCTGAGACCGCCACAGTGATTAGCAAGCAACTCACTGCACTTAGGCACTGGACTACCTGAATTTCTAATTCAGTGACGGAAGGATGTTGGGTGTAGTCAAGTACTTGACTTGTCGGTGTGTGTGTCAAGAAGGGATTGATCACTCCAGTTCAGGAGCTGTGTACAGTCGTATTTCAATTTAACAAAATCTTGGTCAGGGTAGTCCTAGTGAGGAGTCACAGGACTGTTTGAGTTGAGCACGATTCGGATGATCTAATCAGAGTTGACAGTTTAACCCTGAGTCGTCCTAAACACAGAGGTCAAAAGGGATGAATTATATAGTAACCATATTCATGTAGGTTCTAAATGTTACGATTGTGACTATTCGATCTATCCGAACATCGGGTACCATTGCTAGATGGTCACTTCGATTAGTACAGGAATTTGTTCCTGTGCTACCGATTTAGGTTCGAACCTGCGGGGTCACACACATTAGAGGTTTCTATCTGATCTGATAGCTGATGAAGAGTCCTAATGCTCATGGACTATGAGTCCTACATGTCTGAGACTCTGTGATCGAGAATCAGGATTCTCTGATTAAGAGTTTCACACATTTTGGGTACCGGGGTCAAAAGTCCCACTGGTTTGGGACTCTTCGATCAAGGTTTCATATCGATGGACTTTGATACCCGATTATCCATCGGATTTAGACTTATTATTTATGAGAAGTTTAATTAGTGATTTGATCACTGATTAACTCAATTTGATTGAGTAATTATTTTTGGATCAAGTCTAATTGAATTGGATTCAGTTGAGTTTGACCCAATTAGGTTAAGAGTTGACCTAATCGTCGAGATGGTTTGGTCCCTGATTTGATCAGGAGTTGGGCTTAGTCAATTTCTGATTTGATTAAAATTTTATTGAGCCTAATTAAGCCTAATTAAGTTAGATTTAAATTAGTCTAATTGGGCCTAACTTATTTTAATTAAATTGGTTCAATTAGGTTGGTTTAAAATGAGAAACCACCTTGATCCAAACTCCCTGCGCCACCTCACTTCTTCTGTGCCCATTTGAATTCACGAGAAGCAACTTCTCATGAATTTTCTCCCACGCAGAAGGCTTCCCATGCCCCACTTTTGTGCACCATATGGCTGGATAAAGATTGTTGGTTGGCCATTCAAATTCAAAAGAAAGTTTGAATTTGAATGAGCAACCAACTCCATGCGCCACCTCTTATCCTTTTGTGCGCCCCATATTATACACGAGAAAGTATTTCTCATGTAAACTCTCCATGTGCAAAAGAAGCCACACCCCTTCTCTTCTCACACCCAAGTGGATAGGGATGAGTTGGTTTGCATTTGAATTCAAATTCGATTTGAATTCAAATGTGCAACCACTTATCTTTATCCTCTCACGCGGATAAGACACGTCTTGCATTGTTTTAAAAAGAAGAGAAAGGTGGGGCATGCAAATAATCTGATCTAAAAAATAAAAGAGGGTGTGAGGAAGGTTTTTGCATATTTTTGAAAAGTTCAAAACATTCTGAGAGGAAAGAAAGAAAGAGAGTGGGCACAAGGTCTTCTGTGAGCACCCTAGGGTTTCAGCCTGGGGTTCGAAAAGTGAGAAAGTGAGCTACGAGTATCGTGAGCCCACCAAATTTAAGGGAGAGCATCATCAACCTCTCAAGCATATTTGCTGATGATGCAGAGTATCCGAAGAATTAGCAGACATCGATTGAAGGAGTTCGATCAGCATCGACCGTCGAAAGGGCTCTACAACGAGCTAGCACTCGTGAGGAGCCGATCAGATCGGGAGCTTCATGTGGATGATCCACAGAGGCCAAACATACTGTGTGGCTGTATTGCGATGATCAGATCCTCTCGATGGTGATCAGATTACGGTGATCGACTACCCGCGCAAAGGTAATATGTTCTGAACACATAACAGTAAATTATTTACTGTTCAAATTTGAATTTTAAATTTAAATACATGCATGCTATATATCATATTTAGATCCTAGTGCAGGATAAATATATGTTAATTAATTAGATTAATTAATAATTTTCACTGTAAAATAGTAATTTTAAAAAAGTTTTAAAATTATCATTTTACCCCTGTACTAAAATTTCACTTGAGCAGTATGTGGTGGCAATCCATCAGAACTGAAGATGAATCTCTCGGTGCAGCTACCTGTGTGATTGTGTTCCTCTATCATGAGTTCCGACTGAATTAGGGTTAAGGTGAACTCATCAAACCCAACATCAGTTATATGAGTTAATCGATCGATCCGAGTCCGATGTGAAATCTTAATGAAAAACTCTTTTCCATTATTTCACTCTGCCATGGCCATGAGCTTAAGGACTCGATCTTTCAATTACCATAGGACTACTCCTCTCATCTACGAGATTGATAGATCCCATCTTGGTGCGATCTAGTTCCTACAATGAACATGCTACAGCCAACATACACCTCAGGATTCCGAATGGCTAGGAGATCGAGTTATGGTGTAGTCAAACTATAACATACTCAAGGTGAACTGTCGATGCACCTCAGGTCAAAGAACTAGACACACAACTGCAGCATCGAGCTAGCCATCGACGAGAAGGTAGACTTCCTTATGACTGCTCGAAGTGGTCACGCTTAGTACTCTCGTTGTCAACGAATACCTGTACTCTCGCTCTGGTGTCTCCACACCGTAGACTCAAGACACATCTACCCTAAGGAAGCGATCGTACACCAACCTTCCAGATCGATCACTATCCTCGTGATGATCCTATAGTCAGGAGTTGTTTATGAGTTAGTTATGTAAATTCATGCCTTAAATTTAACTAAATTCACGCCTTAAATTTTCAACTCTTGAAAATATGAATTTACATTCTCACTAACTCAAAGGATGTATCACAGACACAATGTACACAATGTGATAGAAGAATAATCCTTTTATTCATTTATAGTCAAAATTATAAATTTATCCTTAGATCTGTACAGGAATGTGTCAGCCGATCTGGCATCTAGAGCACACATCTAACATTCAGGTATTGAAAATAAGTTTAACAATTAAACTAGACTATCGGAACACAAAAATTCTAGAAACATCTTGATGATTACAATCAAATAATATAAGCATATGTAACAAAAAGAGATCAGAAGCTATATATCAATATGAAGATAATAATCTGATAATCTTGAGATCTTCCCAAGACTCCAAAGTAGAATTCTTCCAACGGTGATCCACACAGGACTGATCAGAGCCCTTCTCAATTCGACGTAGTGTTGCAGCCTTCTTCGCAAGTCCACTGCCGTTTGTCCTTCACAAGAATGGGTTGCACCATAGCTTGTATGCCTTTGAGACCTCCACTAGGATCACTCTAGAAATTATTTTCTAAATGATCTCATCACTCAAATATCAGATTATATGTTCAACATATGAACAATTTGATTTTAAGATAAGCATCGCATGCTTTCCTTTTTTCCTTCCCTTCCTTTCCATTTTTCTCTCCCTTTTCTTTTTCTTTTCACTTCAGATTTTTTCTATCTTTTCCTCATCTAATCTCATACCTAAAACCACTTTGGATCAGATTTTATCCCTTATGGGGTGCCCCTTATATAAGGTATGAAGGGGTGCCACATATATTTCCAAAGGGCGCCAACTCTTGGTGTCCCTTAATCCTTACACGCACAAATAAATTTTTTAGCATGGAATCCAATGAGTATGGCATAGAATAGGAAGAGGTAACAAGCAGAAGGACTCCTCCTCTATGTAGAAAAATCTGAATGCCATCTGATGGCGCGTGGATAAGGGAATGGTGTGAGAAACTAAGAGTCTAAAATAATAAGGACTCTTCTATATTCAACGCAAATAATAAAGGGGCATCCCATTTATTTTATGGCATGGAGTTCCTTCCTAGAGAAGGACTCTTCCTTCTCTTCTGTGCCTATAATTCTCAAGAGTCATCACATGACATGAGCAAAAAAAGAAATGCATGGAAATAAGGTAAGGAATTTAAGAGTAAGTGAGAAAGACTTCTCCACTTAAATGCCAAAAATAAATGGGGCATGGATTAATGTTGTACGTGATATTTTGGCATGGAGGAGGTTTAAAAACCAGATAAGCCACCTAACAATTAGATGGTTTAAACCTAATCCCATTAGGTCAAGGCAACAAGCTTGGGTTTAGCACAAACACTTTTGCACTGAACCAAATTGGGAACTTGGACTAATTCATTTGCTAGCAATTCAATTAACCCATTATATTTACAATAAATCCAAATAGATTAGACCAAGACTAAATTTATATTGTGTATGATCCATTGGGTTCTAAATTTAACCAGCAGTGGATTCAGACTCTCGACATTATCCTAATCTAATTAAATTAGATCAGCTCAAGAGTCCCAATCAACTAGAACTCTTCTTAATTAATTTTTGAATTAAATTCTTTTAGTTCTGATGAGTTTACGAGTTAGGATTGACATCTAGCAATGTATCATGATTATCCAAAATATTGAGAATTATGTTCTAAAGCCAATTGTTTGACGATGTGCTAATTACAAATGTATATAAATTGATAAATAATAAAAGTTATTTGGTATTTTTCATCACAAAGATATATCTTCTAACGAACTTCTATGTTGTGATGATGTCCTTAGGACTACTTTGATCGATAAATGAGGATTTATCACGTAGTCCTTAAATTGGTTCGTGACCAAATGATTCGCTATTACTAGGACGATAGCGATATCAAGTGTAGGTCATTGTATGTCATATGCGTTGGTTGTATTCATAATCAAAAGATATGGAGATACTAATATGACATACAGGTGGGATGTAAGAGTACATCATCACTAAACATGACCAACTATAGAGCACTCTGCTGTCAAGGGTAGCTCGCGAAGGGTATGGATATAAGTGTCCCTCCAACCTGAGATCACCACGGTAACTTGCAAGCAACTCATTATACTTTAGTACCAGACTAACTGAGTTTCTAATTCAGTAATGAAAGATTTTTTAGGTACAGTCAAGTACTTATCAAGTCGGTGCATGAGTCAAGATGGGATTGATCCCTCCAAATTAGTAGGAGATATGCATTAGTGTATTTCAATTTAGCAAAATTTGGGTCCGGATAATCAATGTGATAGATTTAAAAAAGATTAAAATATAATATGGATTACTTATCTAGGATTAACAGTTAAATCTTAGGTCATCCTTGAGCATTAGGGTTAAAAGATGAATTATACGGTAACCATACGCCAATAGGTTCTTGAATGTTGCTTCGCCTTTATTTGACCTATCCAGACGTCGGGTCATCATTGCTAGATGGTTACATCGATTGGTTCAAAAAGTTATTTTTATACTACCAGCTTAGGTTCGAACCTATGGGGTCACACTCAAAAAAAATTTCTGACTGATCATATGGCTGATCAACGATTGAAATCATTCAAGGGCTTAATCATCAATTCGATTGATGGCTAATCTTATGCAAAAGTTGTAATAAATTAATTCACCAAGTGTTAGTGAATTAATAAATAATTAATTAGTAATTAGATTGCTGATTAGCTTAATTTGATTGAATAAAGAGGATTAAATAAAATCTAATTGAATTAGATTCAATTAGGTTTGACCTGATTAGGTTATGAGATGACCAAATCGGTAAGGAAGAATTATCCTTGATTTGATCAGAATTTTGGTTTGATCAATTTTTAATTTGATTAAAATTTGATTAAAAATTTATAAACCTAATTAGATTAGATTTTATATATTTTATTTGGGCTAAACCAGGCATAATTTGGTTTGGATTCAAATAAGGAAACTAGGAGTCCTTATTGGAATAGGACTCTTCTCCCTACACCAACCCATATTGCATGCCATATATCTCCACACAAAAAATTATTTTGTGTGAGATTTTTTCACACCAAAGACTTCTTTCCCTTATCTATCTTACATCTAAATATAGTTTAGTTTTGATAAAAAAAAAGTTTTAAAATTAGATTTTGAAATATTTCTTATCAGGAGAATCTGTTCTCATCCAGATCAATCTCTCCATGCCAATAAATTTTTTTCTCCTTATATGTGTGATATTTTGAGGATATTTTTTGTAAAAGATTATTTAAAAAATTAATTTACCATAAAAAAATATGAAAATGGATGTCCCATATTTTTTTGATATATTTTAGGATATAGAATTGTGAAGGGAGGCAGAATCCTGTAAGAGTCTAGGATCATTAGGACTCTTCACCCCACCTACTTACATGCCTATAAAAGGGATTTTGTGGTTTCTTTTTTGTGTATAAGATACTAGAAGAGAGTTATTCATGTGGTGGAAGTTTGGATATGGTTTATGACGTAAAAAATAGAGAGGAGGGTCCTCTCTTTTGAGGTGTGTGCAAAAATCTGAATTTCAGATTTTTGATTCTGAGAGTTTGGGAAGAGAGAATAAATTAGAAAAAAATTATTTTTTTTTTATCTTTCTTTAACCTCTTCATCTTCTTCAAAAATTTATTTTTAATTTTTGAAAAGATTCTAATGATTTGAAGAAAGGATCCAGATCAGTCAAGAAGAAGATCTTCACATGAGCTAGCACTCTCGAGAAGATCGATCAGATCGGGATGTCGAGTGGATTTTTCGTAGAGATCGGACGTATGTGTGGCTGCGAGCAACTAGCAAGGATCCTCTCCATCATATCTCTCAGCAATGGAGATCATCGACCCATGATCAGGTATAGTATTTTGAACTCAAATTAGAAGTAGATGTGATCTACTGCTCATATGCATGCATGCTGATTTTTTTCTTCAGATTATTTCAGATTTTATATGCAATATAATATGTCATAGATCCTAGAGTAAGTTAATTTGATAATTAAATTATATGTATATTAAATTAATTTGATTAATTTAGTTATCTTTCACTATAATTTTTTCAAAAAATTTTTAAAATATATGCATGAAATCGCCTATGCATCCCAATAGTGGTATCAGAGCCTAGGTTCGTTATGACATAATTTATATGCATATTAAATCTAAATTTTAATTTTATTAAGATTTGATATGTGATATTTTGATCTAAATTTAATTAATGGTTGATCGCACAAACTGACATAAGGTTGTCCTGCTGTAGGGTTTACCCCTTACAGTGAAAAGGTTGTCCTAGTTTATGCTGATCGTTAATAAAATCTGATTTTATGTCATGCATGTCATGTTTATGATCTGATTTAGATGTGATCTAAGATTGTAATCAGATCTGATTTAATTTAGATTAGATCTAAATTCAAGCATATATGATATGTGATTAGATTAGATGATCCGATTAGTAAGTACTTGGATTGGATTGATCACCAGGCCATCCGGTTATAGGAGCAAGAAGAGTTTAAAGGCCCTTTTTTTCATTCGATGGGTTACTCTTCTGACATGTAGGGGTGCCATGTGATTAGATCCCATGAAGAAGAATGTGAAAGGAAGAACTTACTTTTCTATAAAACTCTAGATTTGTTGTATGTGATACAAAGTTGTATGAAAAATAAGGTATCTAATCTATATGATTAAAATTATTTTAATCATGATAAAATAAAATCTTAAATCATAAATATTTTAGATATGATCTATGATTAATTTTATTTTAAAATTATATAAGATTTTTTAGATCTAAAACTCTTTGAATCGTGCTTATAAAATTACTGAGCCGATCCAGTTTTGAACTGAGTTGACCTAGTCTCTTTGTGTAGCCGGCTCAATATTGATTGAGTCGACCCAATTTTAGAATAAAAAATCTTTACATAATATTTTTTATAAATTATTTATAAAATAAAAGGTTGAAATTATTTCAAACTATAACCTAAATTCATGTTGATGCTCAACTTAATTGAGAATTAAGGATAGAATCGATTAGATCTAGAATTATGAATTAAAAATCTAATGTCATTCGTATAAGATATGGAGGCATGGATTAGCTAAAATCAGATCCTCTTAATTGGGTTAGACCTAAGGTTAGAATCAAAGAGTTAATGGATTAACTAGAGAAATTGATTAAATCTAATCAAATGCTAAATTAGATTAAATCAAAATTTTTTTAGAACCAATACAATAGTTGTAGATGGTCAAGTTCATGTCTTTGATTAGACCAAATGGATCTTGATTATGGCTCAGTGGTTGAACCTGAAGCATTAGGTTGGTCAAATTGAAACTAATTAATCAATTGGTGTCTAAGGTAAGTTCGGTATTCTGATCGATGGTTTTTAATTTGGAGCGGCTTATCTGACTATTTTGATGGTATCTAAAGCGAGCTTAATAGATCCTCCCATCGATCTTACTTATCTGGCCAATTCGATGAATTATGTCTTGATTAAGTCGCTAAGTGATTCGAGTTGACCCATATCATTAAGGTTGATCAGTGTGACTGATCTAGGTGCCATTTCAACCAGTATGACCCTGATCCAATTAAATGACTTAGTGAAGTTATTGGGAGGATTGTGGTTTACTGGTTGATCTCTTCTCATCTTTTTTCTAAACTGATTCTTAAATTTTTTAAATTATTAGGTCCATAAAATGAGCTAGTTATGGAGATAACTAGATCATAGCCTCCCATTAAGGTGAATGATAATGGGTCTATTATTTCTGATTGACATTGCAGGCGCAATCCGTTTGGTGTTCTCTCTAAATGATGGAATTATCATTCATCATATGATGACTCTATTGTACTATTTGATGATGGTTGGGTTGACCGTGCCATCCTCGAGCTCGATCATTCATTAGTTAGAAATACTGAGTAGGTTCATGTTAATGGTTTGACCTAATCAAAATTTTTAGTAGAGGCCCATCACCTACTGAAATAAAATCTAGGATAAAATTAATTACTAAAAATTATTTGAAGAAATAATTGATTGAGAATCTATCCATAAATGCATATGGATTGATCGAGCCATCCTCGAACTTGTATGCAGTCTGTGTGGATTCTAGTATCCGTTAAGAAATTATGATAATTTCTTGGATTAAAGGTAGAGGCTACCAATTTGACAAAAATAGTAGGAGAACCTTTAGACTAAAGTCCAAATCTTTAGGCTTAATCAATTCATAAACATAGAGATCTTATATTTTTCTTTCAGTTATGGCTAGATGTCTGTTGCTCCATTCACTATTTGATAGTGACTGATTTATAGGATCCAACTTCGATAATTAATATCAGAAGTTGCAAATAGTTCTAGAGCATGAATAGATCCTAAATATGATTATGGATCCAGCACCTAAAGTTTTCACATCCAACACATGTGATGCAATCAAAGGCACTTATCAGAAGTGGCCACATGATCAAATCACCATGTGATATTTTTGAGAGCAGTGAAAAATATGAATTTAGTTGTAAATTCGATGATGCTCAGTGGGAGAAAATTCTTCAAATATTGAAGGAGTTCTTTTTGCACCTCTGAAGATGTATCTTCAGTAGGGCAATAATTTTTTGAGAAAGAAAAAGGAAAAGAAGGTGTAAAAGAGTCATGCTTGGGCTAATTAGCCTAAACTGATAAAAGAGTCTAAGATTAACCTAGTCTGGCAGAGTCCCTTGATCTGAATAGGCAAAGAAAAAGAAATCAGTAAAGGGTTTCTGGACAAGGTACTTATATGATAACACCTTGTGATTCTCTATCTGTGACACTACTACCTAGATATTGGATATCGAAAGTCTTTGCAAATTGTTGCGACAACTTCAGATTAGTAGAAAAATTAGAAACAACAAGAGATTTCTGAACATTGGAGATGAAAGTTATGTTCCAATCTTAAGAATCACCAAGCTTATTTTTAATTTTAAGAATATCGTTTTAGTGATTGTCACTATTATCTAATAATTTTGTGATATCATTATGAATGATGTCAAAATTATGTGGATAATTGAGAAATGATATTTATGAATAGTCACAGTCTGTTAATGTATTATATACAATCAAACAAACTCCTTAAAATAGATAATGTCATGAAAGCCTACCTTTGGTAATTTAAGCTCGATCATATAAATAAGAATAGGATCAACAGGAGATAATTCTTGAGGTCAATGATTGTGAATCATTGTCAACCTGCCAATTCTATCTCCTTAGTAAGATGATCAAGTCACTTTTTATTGGAAAAGATGAATGAGTCAATGATGTTCTGAATCTGATACATACTGATGTATTGGATCTACGAACATGTTTGCCATAAATTTAGATTATTTAAAATATTCAAATAAGTCCATAATAAGATAGAGAAACAAACTTAGAAGAGCATTTAAATTCTTCGATTAGACCTGTTAGTGAAAAAATTCGCCGGCGTCGGAGAAGCTGGAGTCGAGGGAGTCGCGGTCGCCACTGGGACCTGCAAAGAAAGTCTAAATCAGAGTTGGGGGTGCTCCGACAAGATCCTCCGACGCTCAAGTCAGTTCTCTGCCTTAACAAGAATGGAGTGCTCGAATAAAAATTTTAGCAAAATTTTGAGATAGAGATTAGAGCTTAGGGAATAACATATCTAGGGGTCTTCTTTTTATAGGCGAAGGACGTAACAGATTGACAGCGACGTCTGTAACTGCCTGGTGGTGGGCCGTTCGAGGTCATAAGGAGTTTGTTACGGAGAGTAGTGGAGTGGCATCGTGGCCATCGCCGTGGCCTGCCACGTGGAGCCTGTTGTGGAGAGTGGAGTGATGTTCGTTGTCGTGACTTGCCAGAGCATGATGGAGCCACGTGGGATCCGTCATAGGAAGTGGAGCAGAGTCGCGGCCATTACTGTGGCCTGTCAGGGAGTCCAGGCCTATCGGCCGAAGCTCGGTTGGGGTGTCTGGTGGAGGAGGGGTAGCTCTCCGTCTGAGAGGAGCTCGGATGTTGCTGGCGAGCTTTCTACCATTGGGTGCCTCGGGCGCTAGCACTGCAGGCGAAGGTCATCTATTGTAGAAGCTCGGTCAGGGGCTTTCTGTGGATGAAGTTCAGTTTCACGCAGAATCCGACAGAAGGTCGACCGGCAGTGGATGTCGGATGGCGCTGGAGAGATTCACCCGCTGGAGGGGTTCGGCTGCTGGAGCCCGTGCGTCGTAGGAGTTCGTCCGGAATCTATCCGCTACAGAAGCTCGGTCGGAGTCTGGTTCCCGTAGAAGTTCAGATGGGGATCATTCGTTGAGAAAGCTCGACCGAAGCCTGCCTGCAATAGAAGTCCGGAAGGAATTCGTTCACAAGGGAAGCTCGGGTGGAGGCTTACAGTAGAAATCCGATGCGGACCGCTCGTAGTAAAAATTTGAAGTAGACGCTGGTAGTAGTAGCTCGGAGTAGATCACTTGTAGCAGAAGCTCGGAGTAGATCGCTTGTAGCAGAAGCTCGGAGTAGATCGCTTGTGGTGGGGGCTCGGAGTCCGGTCCTTGTAAGAATTCGGATGAGGTCTACCTGCAATGGGAGCATAGGGCTGAAGTTCGGCTCCCGTAGGAGCTCGGACAAAGTCTACCTACAATAGGAGTTCGGGGAAGAAGTCCGGCTCCCGTAGGAGCCCGGATGAAACCCAGAAGGCGGTCGACTGTCGTAGAAACTTGGATGGAGTCCGCCCGTCGTGGAGATCTACTGTTGGGAAAGTTTGACCACTGACGAACTGACGAAGTTCTGGAAGAAATTCGGATTGAAGTCGATCGAATCCTATTGAAAAAGATCTGGAAGAGGTCTGGAGAGCAGTTGACCCTTGTAGGAGGTCGATCGATAGTAGAATCAAGAGAGCACTTGGAGCAGCCTGATGGACGATCGAAGAAGCTTATCGCTGGAGAAGCCCAGGAGATGCGGCAGGAGTTCATCCGTCGGGGGAACTCGGTCGATACTTATGGAAGAAGCTGTGGGAGTTTATCCATCGGCAGAACTAACTGATGAAGTTCTGGAAGAAATTTGGATTGAAGTCGATCGAATCCTGTTGAAAAAGATCTTGAAGAAGATCTGGAAGAGGTCTGGGGAGCAGTTGACCCTTGTAGGAGGTCGACCGATAGTAGAATCCAGAGAGCACTTGGAGCAGCCTGATGGACGATCGAAGAAGCTTATCGCTGGAGAAGCCCAGGAGATGCGGCAGGAGTTCATCCGTCGGGGGAACTCGGTCGATACTTATGGAAGAAGCTGTGGGAGTTTATCCATCGACAGAACTTGGGAATATTGCGGAAGCTCGGCCGCCGGAGAGGTTCGGAAAGATGTCACCCAAGGTTGGACATCGACAGAGTCCCAGGAGGGTCACTCCTGGTACGAACTTCAGCTGGAGGGTATTTTATATCCAACACCAGTCCCCCTACTTCCGAGTTTGAGTTTCGAATGAAGAAAGTATAGAGAAATTTTCACAGCCGAAGTTGCCCCTTTGAATTCTGCGCGCGACCGCCCTCAGATATCCTGGCATTTAATGCGCGTATGTCAGAGTCTTTTCAAATCGGGGTGACCCGAAGAGACTTTTCGAAATTTTCGCTGGAGCGTTGCTCCAGGTGCCACACAATAATGGCCCCGCCAGCAGTCAACCGTATGTCATGATGAGTGGGATACATGGCGGGCATTGGTCGGCCTAGGGATATCCGCTGTCATGACTGTGCCAGGCCCTGTTGCCTATTTAAACCCACTCCTTCCATCCAGGGACTTCACTTTGCCTGAGAGTCCAGTTGGCGTCTTTCTTCTATCTGAGAGTTCTGCTGCCCATCGGTGCCCTTTTCGACCCTAAGCGTTCTTTGCGTCAATCCCCGCCATCTCCGCTGGCTCCCCGCCTTCGTCGGGCCAATCTAGGTTGGTCCCGAAACTTCTCTTATCATTGTTGTTGTTCCTTCCTCTTCTTGCTTTGTTTGTTCAGCTTCTGAGGTTTTATTCACAATCTTCTCTGATTTTTTGGGATTTCCTTCTTTCTTTTCTCTTGTTGCAGGCACGGACGTAGAAGTTGCTCGGGCGGCCCTCGCCGTTGACGTCCCTTACGATGTCGGACCTTCAGTCCCCCAAGCCCTTTCGAGGAGTTTTCCTACCAGGGCTTCTGCCCCGGAGGTCCGTCTCGAGGGGATGCTATGGATCGAGAAGAGGAGGAGAAGAGAAATGGTGGCCTACAAGTTCAGCGGCTGCCGAGCTGCCACTGAAGGCTCCCACAACTTCGAAGGAGACTCGAGGGAGAATTCCTTTAACAACAGGGATTTAATAACGGAACTGGCCGGTGAGTGTGTCCTACCCGAGAATTTTGAAGTAGTTGAACGGGGTGACACCGGTCAAGGGGGTAGAGTTGCCATCATAAGCTGCGGCAAGCTTCTTGACGTCGTCGGGGTCGAGGGACCAGAGGCGGTCGGCACTGACGGCGGAATAGTAGAACTTGTTGTAGGGGCGGTGGAAGTAGCGCATGCTGACCTCGTCGAAGTACCCAGGATGGTAATTGTCGGAGAGAATATGGTGGTGGTACATGCCTTCGACGTTACCACGACCATCGGGGTACTTCTGGTTCTTCTTGAAGCAGGTCGTCGTCGCCGCCACCGCCCCTTGAGTTCTATCCCACCCTTTTCCCCTTAGGGTTAGGGTTTCGGCAATGGGGCAGAATGAGGCGGAGGGTGAGAGCCGATGGGTTCATCATACGTACTGAAAAATACTGCTGAGAAAGATGGAACTGGAAGGAGAAGTCGAAAGGTTGAAGCGGTCTCTAATGTATTCTTTTCAGGTCTTGTCGTATTGTTCTTCTTTCTTTGGCCTTCAGGGCTTTGTAACGTATACCTTGTTAATCAAAATGAAAAGGAGATTTTTGTTACCTTGTCCACACTTTACGTTAAATTATCGTCCGTCGAACTTCTTTTATTCTCTTTTTTTTTGTCTTGTTCGATGTTGTCTGAAGGTTCCCAATCGTCGCCACGTTGGTTTGCTTTTCTTGTCGTCTTTCTTTTTTGGCCTTAAGGGCTTTGTAATGCATACTTAGCTAATGAAATGAAAAGAAAATTTTTTATTACCTCTTCTACTCATGTGTTGAGTTGTCGTTTGCCAAACTTCTTTCGATTTTTGCCTTGCTCGATATCGATGTCATTCGAAGGTACTCAATCGTCATCGCATTGTCTTGTCCCTTTTGTTTATGACCGCAGATTTGTCCGGGGCCACTTGAGTTTGACACTTCCTTTCGAAGTTCGAGCTTGGGGGTCTGAACTTCTCATCATCTTGAGGAAGCCGTCTTATCCTTGGCCTGTGTTGAGAGCCCTCTTGGAGATTAGGGATTTTTGATAAGAATCTCCATCCTCGCTGAGATGAGGTCCCCTGTATCTTTGATGTAATTTGTTTTTTATTTGTCGTTGGTGTAGTTCGTCGCTTTTCCTTTTTAACTTCTCCTCCTTTTTCTTTTTCTTTTCTCGAGTGAGGGTTTTACCTCCGCTCTTAGCGGGGTCGCAGGAGCACGGAGGGGCTGTCGAGAAGGTTTTTTTTTTCTTATCTGGTCTTGAATGATCGGATCTTAGTCGGCGTCAGGATGAGGTTCTCCTTTTATTCCTGATGTAGTCGATTTTAGCTCAGGTTAGGATGAGGTTCTCCTCCTGTTCCTAACAGGGCTATGGAGGCACATATGGGCCGTTGTGAGAGCCTCTCCCCCCATCCGGTATGAAAATAATCGGGCCTTCGACTTTGCTCATGTTAGGACGAGGTTCTCCTCCTGTTTCTAACATGGCTGTGGGGGCACATAAGGGCATTGCAGGGCCTCTCCCTCCATTCGGTCTAAAAGTAACCGGACTTTTGACTTTGCTCATGTTAGGACGAGGTTCTCCTCCGATCCCTAACATGGCTGTGGGGGCACATAAGGGCGTTGCAGGGCCTCTCCCCCCATCTGATCTAAGGAGAACTGGGCCTTCGACTTTGCTCATGTTAGGGCGAGGTTCTCCTCCTGTCCCTAACATGGCTGTGGGGGCACATAAGGGCGTTGTAGGGCCTCTCCCCCCATCCGGTCTAAAAGTAATCGGGCATTCGACCTTGCTCATGTTAGGGCGAGGTTCTCCTCCTGTCCCTAACATGGCTGTGGGGGCACATAAGGGCATTGTAGGGCCTCTCCCCCCATCCGGTCTAAAAGTAACCGGGCCTTCGACCTTGCTCATGTTAGGGCGAGGTTCTCCTCCTGTCCCTAACATGGCTGTGGGGGCATATAAGGGCGTTGTAGGGCCTCTCCCTCCATCCGGTCTAAGGAGAACCGGGCCTTCGATTGTGTCGAGACGAGATTCTCCTCCTGTTCCCGATACGGTTAGTTTCGATTGTCCTGTCGATATAAGCTCGTGCCAAGAAAGAAGATATGTGGATATAAGACTTTTATTTAAAGTAAAATTATCGGTAATACATTCGTAAATTTTTCGAGCTCCATGGTTGCAGGAGGTCTGCTCCTTCGAGTTCTTTGAGGTAGTAAGTTTCGGGCCGGACTACCTCCTTGACTTCGTACGGGCCTTCCTAGTTTGGAGCAAGTTTTCTTTGATCCTGAGGTTGCGAGACAGTGGCTCGTCGAAGCACTAGGTCTCCTGCTCTAAAGACTTTGTTTTTG
>NC_025995.2:33390604-33408291 GCF_000442705.2 Elaeis guineensis | reverse complement strand
TTGGAAGAGTCCAAATCAAGAAGAAGGAGGCACCTGATCAACCATCAAAGAAGGATCAGCGCAGTACTAGCATACTGTGCTGATTTCCTGAAGCAGGACTTCTGATCGAGATTCGTGGGCTCGTGTGGACGACTCCTAGAGGCCGGACGCATGTGCGGCTTGCAACATCATTCTTAAGCCCGGATCAGCGAGGTTAGAGCATCTAACTTGCAAGGTAATAGATCTGATCTATTATTTAATACATACATTAGATGTAGCTAGTATAGAAACATGTTGATATGATCAACATGTAGTTCATACTATATTTATATATATTTTAATTTTTGATTTAATGCTATGTAATAATCATGTAATAGGATCTTAGATCTAGGAATTTTTTGATCTTAGAAAATAAATTTTGATTTATTTTAGTCTTCCGCTGTATGATCTTGAAAAAGTTTCAGATCTAACCCTGAAACCCTAGATCTGGTTCCTACAATTGGTATCAGAGCCTAGGTTCTTTATTACATGATTATTTATACATGCTTAGATTATTTCTTAGATTAGATCTAATTTATAATCTAATTATTAAATCTAAAATTAAAATTTTAGATCAATCACAAACTGCAAGGTTGTCCTGCTGTAAGGTTTACCCCTTACAGTGCAAAGGTTGTCCTAGTTTGTGAAGATCTATCTTTAATCATAAATTTGTTAGATATGATCTAGATTAAATTTATGATTTATTAGATTAAAAGATATTTAAATCTGAAATAAAATCTCTTTGTTAATAATTTTTATGCAAAGAAATTATTTAAAGTTGAAATTGTTTCAATTACATGAACCTGTTTAGATCAGATCTAAAGTAGTTTCATGTTATTTCACTTGCATCTTGATTATGAATCAAACATGCAATATGGTTGGTAGAATCATATTATAAAATTATTTTACAAATATAAAAATTATTTTTTGAAAAGCCAACCCAACCCTCAGCCCAAAACTTAATTAAGAATTAAGAAGTTGTTTGATTAGGTTCTAGGATTGTGAATTGAAGAACCTAAGACACAAATCATAACACATTGGGTTAATGGGTTAGTGGAAATTAGGTCCATTAATTGGGTTAGACCTATGGTTAGATTAAAGATGGACTTAATTAGAGAATTGATTAAATCTAATCAATTGTTGTCTTAGATTAGGTCAAGGATTCTCTAGATCAATTACAATAGTTGTAGTTGGTCAAGTCCATGTCTTTAACGAGAACCAAATGGACTTGATTTTTGGCTAAGCGGTCTAGCACGAACTGTTAGGTTAATCTAATCGAAACTAATTAAACCAGTTGGTGTCTAAGGTAAACCAGACCGGTGGTTTTTAATTGGGAGCCCACTTACCTGGCCATTTCTGATGGTGTCTAAGGCAAGCTTTGGCAGACCCTCCACTGATCGAACTTACCTGGCCTCTTGGTGAAATTATGTTTTGATCGGATCACTTGACTATTCGAGCTGACCCATGTCAGCTAGGTAAATCAGTGTGACTGATTTAGGTGCTCCTAGACCAGCCCTGGTCTCCTTAAGCTGACTTGGTGAAGCCAGTGGGAGGATCATGATAAGCTGGTTCATCTGACTTCATCCTCTATATTATTTAAATCCTCTAAAATTATTAGGTCCTTAAAATGATAAAGTTATGGAGATAACTGAGTCATAGCCTCCCATTAAGGTGTTTGATAATGAGTCCATTAACTCAATAATCATTGCAGACCCAAAGGCCTGGTGCTTGTTGACTAATGGAATTATCACTCATCATATGACGACTTGGAAGTGTCTCTCTAATGGTGGTTAGGTGAGCCAACCAAAGTTGGGCTTAATCATTCGTTGGTTAGATACACCAAGTATGATTATGTTAATGGTTGGACCTAACTGGATCCTTACAGTGGAGGCCAAAGCCTACTGATTAAGTTTCTGGGGCAAAATTAAAATTACTAGAAATTGTTTAGAGAAACAATTGGTTATGAACCTACCCTTAGATGTACATGGGTTGGCCAACCAAAGTTGGGCTTGTGTGCAGTCTAAGTGGATTCTAGTACCCGCTAAGGAATTAGGGTAATTCTTCGAGTTGGAGGTAGAGGCTACCAATTCGAATAAAATAGTGGGAGAAACCTTTTGATTAAAGTCCAAATCTTTAGGTTTAATGAATCAATTACTAATTAAGTTATGGTTCTCCTTTGTGCAAATATGGCCACTTCCCTATCGCTCCGATCATTGTTGGACAATGATAAGTTGGTGGGACCCAACTTCGATAGCTGGTACCGAAAGTTGAAGATAGTCCTGGAGCATGAACGGATCCTATATGTGATAATAGATCCTGCACCTGAGGAGCCAGCTATCAATGCACGTGGAACAATCAGAGACACTTACCAGAAGTGGCTCAGTGATCGGACCACGGTGCGCTGTATCATGCTGGCTATCATGAGCGACGAGTTCAGTCGCAGATTCGAGACGGCTCAGCCAAAGGACAAGCTTCAAGTGTTGGAGGATGCCTTTGGCACACCCGATGACGTGGAGAGGCACAAGACTAGTTGTGCCATCTTCAACGTCAAAATGCGGGATGGTGCCTCTGTCACTGATCATGTATTGTACATGATCAAGCTGATGGAATGATTGAGCAAGCTCGACTTTCCTTGCATGAGCAGCTTGGGAAAGATGCAATACTGAACTCGCTGCCCAAGTCTTATCTCCCATTCCTCACTCATTATAGAATGACAAAGCCTGAAGAGAACTACCACGGGTTACTGGGGTTGCTTCAGAACTTTGAGAAGAATCACCAACTTCACAAGGAGTCAGTGAATTTAGTGGGAGGTTCGTCTTCTGGTTCTCGACCTTGTAAGAAAGGGAAGAAGAACAAGAAGAAGAAAGTAAAGAAGGTGCAAGTTCAGGCTAGGACAACTATGCAGTGTCAGACCAAAAAGATCAAACCCGATAAGAGTCAAGCTGAATGCTTCTTTTGCAAGAAGCGGGGGCACTGGAAGAGGAACTGTCCCCAGTACATTGCCTCCCTAGACCCGAACAGGCAGAGAAAGCAGCAAGTTGTTGCTGGGCAAGGTATTTATATGATAACTCCTTGCAATTTCTCTATTTGTGATATAACTGACTGGGTATTGGATACCGGTAGCCCTTACCATATTTGTAATTCGTTGCAGGGGTTGCAGGTCAGTAGGAGATTCGAGCAAGGCGAGAGGTTCCTGAACGTTGGAGATGGAAGACCAGTTCCAGTTCTAGCATTAGGAATCTTGAAACTTGTATTTGAATCCCATATCGTTGTTCTTAATGATTGTCATTTCTGTCCCAGTTTCTTTTTAAATGTCATTTCTGTAGGCCTTCTGGCCAAAAATAATTATGAAATTTCAATAAAAAAATAAATTTGTAATATCATTGAGAATGGTGTTACTATTTTTTGTGGACATTTGAACAATGATGTGTATATGTTATCACAACCTGTTAATGTAGTCTATTCAACTGGCAAGCACCCTAGATTAGATAGTGTGTCAGATATCTACTTATGGCACTGTAGGCTAGGTCATATAAACAAGAACAGAATAAATAGGTTGACTCAAGAGGGAATCCTCGAAGTAAGTGATTGTGAATCACTTCCAACCTGTGAGTCCTGTCTTCTTGATAAAATGACCAAGTCACCTTTTACTGAAAAAGGTGAGAGAGCTACTGAGCTCTTGGGCCTAGTACATACTGATGTATGCGGACCCATGAGCACCAGTGCTAGAGGTGGATATTTCTACTTCATAACTTTCATGGATGACCTATCCCGATATGGATATCTCTATCTGATGAAACATAAGTCAGATTCATTTGAAATGTTCAAATGATTCCGAAGTGAAGTAGAAAAATAAACTGGAAAGAGTATTAAAACTCTTCGATCTGATCGAGGAGGAGAATACCTTTCTAGTGAGTTTCTCACATATCTAGGAGAGAATGGGATTCTCTCCCAATGGACTCCTCCAGGAACACCACAGCATAATGGTGTGTTTGAAAGGAGGAATCGGACTCTGTTAGACATGGTCCGATCCATGATGGATTTTGCTAGCTTGCCGATATCCTTCTGGGGATATGCACTTGAATCGGCTTGTTATCTATTAAATAGGGTTCCAAGTAAGTCTGTAATTAAGACTCCATATGAGATATGGACGGGACGTAAGCCAGCACTTTCACACCTTAGGGTCTGGGGGTGCCCGGCCTATGTCAAACGATTAGTCACAGACAAACTTGGACCTAGATCTGACAAATGCTCATTCATAGGGTACCCCAAAGAGACAAAAGGATATTTTTTCTACCATACTGATGAACAAAAGGTGTTCGTCAGTCTTAAGGCAATCTTTTTAGAAAAGGAGTTCCTTGGTGAAGGAACCGTTGCCTCTAAGGTTGAACTTGATGAAGTTCAACAGGTAGAAGGACCGACACCAATAGCTGAACCTGAGTTGGATATGATTAGATCAGATTCGGAGCCCAATATACCTGTACCATTAAGGCGATCCGGTAGAGTACCGCATCAGTCGGACAGATACTACGATTTCTTGGTCCGGGACGGTGATCCCATCAAACTTGATGAGAATAATGAGGATCCGATCACCTATATGGATGCTATGCAGAGACCTGATTCCGAGAAATGGCTTGAAGCCATGAAATCTGAAATGGAGTCCATGAAGGTCAACGATGTATGGACATTGGTTGACCCACCTAAAGGGGTTAAACCCATTGGGTGTAAATGGGTCTTCAAAAAGAAGAGGGGCCAGACGGAAAGGTGGAGACCTATAAAGCCCGTCTGGTTGCCAAGGGGTATCGTCAACGTTATGGTATTGACTATGACGAGACATTTTCTCCTGTGGCAATGCTCAAATCTATTCGGATAATGCTTGCAATAGCTGCCCATCTAGATTATGAGATCTGGCAGATGGATGTAAAGACAGCTTTTTTAATGGAGAGCAGACCGAAGAGGTGTATATGATACAACCTGAGGGTTTACATCCACAGATGAGTCCAAGGTGTGCAAGCTTCAGAGATCCATTTATGGATTGAAGCAAGCTTCTCGGAGTTGGAACATGCATTTTGATAAGGTGATCAAAACGTATGGCTTCATTAAGAATGGAGAAGAGCCCTGCATCTATAAATGGGCAAATGGTCCAGTTGTGGTATTCCTTATCTTGTACGTGGATGACATTCTCTTAATCGGGAATGACATCCCCGCACTACAGGGAATAAAAGTTTGGTTGTCATCACAGTTCTCCATGAAGGACTTGGGTGAAGCATCCTACATCCTAGGGATGAAGATCTATAGGGATAGATCTAAAAGGATGCTTGGGTTATCCCAGTCCATGTACATAGATACTGTACTGAAGAGGTTCAGCATGGAGAATTCCAAGAAGGGCTATCTACCGATAGGCCAAGAAATTTCTCTCTCTAAGAAGGATTGTCCGACAACTCCTGAAGAGAGAGAGCGTATGAGTAGAGTCCCATATGCTTCAGCCGTGGGATCTATCATGTACGCCATGACATGTACAAGACCAGATGTGGCATACTCACTAGGAGTAGTGAGTAGATACCAATCTGATCCTGGAGAGAATCACTGGAAAGTGTTTAAAGCCATCCTTAAGTATTTGAGAAATACTAAGGACCAATGGTTGGTTTATGGCAAGTCAGATCTGAAACTTGTGGGGTTCACAGACTCTAGCTTTCAATCTGACCATGATGACAGCAGGAGCGTGTCGGGTTATATCTTTACTCTGAATGGTGGAGCCATCTGCTGGAAGAGTTCCAAGCAGCATACTGTGGCAGACTCTGTTTGTGAAGCGGAGTATATCGCAGCATCAGATGCCGCGAAGGAAGCTGTGGCTGAGGAAATTCATCAATGAGCTCGGAGTAGCACCCTCCCTCGATGGTCCAGTCCTGCTCTACTGTGACAGCACTGGTACCATAGCTCAGGTGAAGGAACCCAAAGCACATCAGCGGACGAAGCACATCTTGCACCGCTTCCACCTGGTCCGAGAGATCGTGGATCGAGGTGACGTCGACCTTCAGAAGATTGATGAAAAGAGAACCTAGCCGACCCCTTCACTAAAGCCCTGGCAATAAAGGAGTTCGACAACCACAAGTCGAAGATGGGTATTAGATACTGTGCCGAGTGGCTTTAGGACAAGTGGGAGTTGTTGGAAAATGTGTCCCAAAAAGCCAATCGTCAAGCTGTTGACGGTTGAGCAACCAAGTATTGTAATTGATTTGTTAATAAATAAAATATATTTGGCATCTTCATCATAAGCTTTCATCTTCTAATGAACTCCGTTGTTATGATGAAGTCCTTAGGACTATTTAGGTTCGATAAAGAGAGGATTTATCGATTAGTCCTTAAAACTGTTCACGACCAAATGATAGGCTGTTAATAAGGATGACAGCTTCTATCGAGCATAGGTCGCTGTAGGCCATATGGGTTGGTTGTCCTCTTAACCAAGAGTGTGGAGACACTGGTATGGCATACAGGTGAGATGTAAGGGTACATCATCATTGAACGTGACCAACTCCAGAGTATTCTGCTGTCGAGAATGTCTCTGATGGGATATAGGTATAAGTGTCCCTTAGACTTGAGATCACCTCAGTGACTTGCAAGCAACTCACTGTGCTTTGGTACTGGACTAACTGAATTTCTAATTCAGGGACGGAAGGCTTTTGGGCACAGTCAAGTACTTGCGAAGTCAGAGTATGATCGAGATGGGATTGACCACTCCAAGAGTTGGAGAAGAATGAGTCGCTGTATTTCAATTTAGCAAAACCTTGGCCAGGGTAATCCATCAGATGGATTTGATATTTTGAAATACAATGGGGACAACCTGATCAGAGTTGACAGTTGAGCTCTGGGGTGTCCTATGATCATTTTGGTCAAGGGGATGAATTATATGAAAACTATATCCGCATGGGTTCTAAGGATGTTGTTCTACACATTCGACCTATCCGGTCGTCGGGTATCATTGCTAGATGGTCACTTCGATTGGTATAAGAATTTATTCCTATGCTACCGACTTAGGTTCGGACCTATGAGGTCACACACATTAGAGTTCATGATCCGATCGGATGGTTGATCAACGATTAAGAATCGTTCTAGGGTTAAATGATCAATACGATTGACATTTAACCCAGTACAAGTGTTACAGGAGGATCGATTAGCAATTGATTGCTAATTGGCTTAATTTGATTAAGCCAATGGGCTGAGATTAAGTCTAATTAAATATAATTTAATTAGATTTGGTTTGGGCTTGATTGGATCAAGTCCAATTGGTTTATTGGATAAGCCAAGTGCAAGGAAAGACTAGTCCTAGTTCAACTAGGACTTGGGTCAATCTAATTTCTAATTTGATTAGAAAATTAAATCAGATTTAAATATAATTTAATCTGATTAAATTAGGTTCTTAATTGGGTTAAGACCTATTTTAATTGGGTTGATCTAATTTTGATTTGATTTGGTTTGGGAAACCAAATTAAAATAAGTCATGAGACAGAATCCTAGTAGGACTAGGATTCCACCTTGCGCCACATAAGCCTTCTCCACGCCCTCTCTCTTAATTCAACGCCAATCTCCACTTATTTTGTGCGACAAAAGCCCTCTCCCAGATATCTCTCACGTTCACAAAAGGTCTCTTCTCTTCTTTCTTACATGGAAGGTGGGTTGGATCAAATCTAAAAGGAATAAGTTTGGATTTCGAATTCTATGAGATAGAGTTTTAGAAATCCAAAACTCTTTCAATTTTGCACCGAATTTATCCAAATTTGTTTTGGAATTTTCGTGGCTTTTAGGGTTTATATTGTGCACCCTTTTCTGTTGATCCATCCACAAAAATATGAAGGAGGTGCTCAAGAGTTGGGCGTCCCTTTACTTGCCATGTTTGGATAAGCCTTGACTAGGTGTTTGACCTAGACAAGGACTCTATCATATCTCTCTATATAAGATGAGTTTCTTTGTGAAATTTTATGAGGAGATAGATATTTGATAGGCCTTTCTACCATCCAAAAATCAGAGAGAAATACCTTTGGGTCGTGGAGATATAAAAGACGCAAGTTTGGGTGTCTAGAGAGAAAAACGTGAAGAAGAAGAGGGTCTTCTTCTAGGGTTTTTATTTTCATATCTTTCCTCCTTCCATCTTGAGTTTCCTGAGAGCGTCTCAGATCTGAAACTCCTCCTTCTAATTTCCATCTTTGGAAGAGTCCAAATCAAGAAGAAGGAGGCACCTGATCAACCATCAAAGAAGGATCAGCGCAGTACTAGCATACTGTGCTGATTTCCTGAAGCAGGACTTCTGATCGAGATTCGTGGGCTCGTGTGGACGACTCCTAGAGGCCGGACACGTGTGTGGCTTGCAACATCATCCTTAAGCCCGGATCAGCGAGGTTAGAGCGTCTAACTTGCAAGGTAATAGATCTGATCTATTATTTAATACATACATTAGATGTAGCTAGTATAGAAACATGTTGATATGATCAACATGTAGTTCATACTATATTTATATATATTTTAATTTTTGATTTAATGCTATGTAATAATCATGTAATAGGATCTTAGATCTAGGGATTTTCTGATCTTAAAAAATAAATTTTGATTTATTTTAGTCTTCCGCTGTATGATCTTGAAAAAGTTTCAAGATCTAACCCTGAAACCCTAGATCTGGTTCCTACACTGAAGACAGAGCTGAAGAAGAAGGTCCATCATCTCCTGTCCATGACTTCAGGGCAGCATCACCAAATATCCAGTTCATTCCTGATACAGAGGCTGGCCCTTCAGAGTTTACTAGGATGCCCACACCAGTGTATCAGCCAGAGAGCAGAGCATCTCAATCAGAGTTCAGACTGGCTGACGATCAGATCGAGCAAATATCACAGCGTGTGGCTTCTTTGCTATCTAGTCAATGGAGCAGTACTACTTTTGCACCAGGAGCCACTTCTTCTGATCAGACCATGACTCCCCACATCTCCACTGTGTTTCAGATGATATCAGATCAGTCCATCCGGATTCAGCAGCTTGAGGACACCGTCTGGAGACTGACTGGTAGAGTTCTTGACTTGCAGGGGCAAGTCTTTGCTTTGGCCCATCCTCAGCCACAGGAGTCAACTATTGAGGTCACAGACCTTACTGCAGAGGCTGGCAGGCTCAGAGGAGCACTGGAGGGTGGATATGAGTTACTGAGGAGAGAGATCCGAGGATCGAGTGAGCATGCATCCACTCAGTTCACTGCTCTACTTCAGTCTGTTTTCAGAGCACTGAACGTGCTTGATTCCATCAGACTCACCCTTTCTGTTCAGTCCTTAGCCTCTCAGCGTTCTCAGCCACCCAGTTCTTCTCACTCTCCTGCTCGTGCCAGAGGCAGACGGGGTAGAGGACGCACTTCTGATCGAGATCCATCAGCTTCTCATCCCATATCTGATGACTCCGATCCATGACTTCTCATGATCATTACTAGATCCTAGGTGTTAGTGTCTTGTTCTAGGATCTGTATTTTGGGGCCATGTATTGACAATTAGCTGGTTGACTTTTATATTATGAACTATGTATTGAAACAATTATGGTTTTATGGTATCATCTTTTACTTATATTTCTACCTTCTGTAATGATGTCGATCATATTTTGGTTATATATATTCTCCTTGTTGAAATATTGTCTTCTCTTTGTTGTTGTTTGCTGTTAATAATTGTTGTATTAAGGGGGAGCAAACATCTGTGATAAACTCTAAAGGGGGAGAAATTAAAGAATGTTTCAGAAAAAGGAGGAGTTAACCATGTTTGATGATGTCAAAAAGGAGAAGAAATTAAACAAAAATTAAAGAAAAAGCAATCCATCAAAAGCAAAACCATAAATTATGAGCAATTAAAGAAAAAGCAATCCATCAAAAGCAAAACTACAAATTATGAGAAATTAATGAATGAATTGGAGAATTTAAAGAACAATATCAAAAGTACAATGCTAAGTACAATGCAAATAAGTAACTTTTAAATTACTTCTTTACATATGCTCTGATTTGCTTTAAAAATTTAAATATGCTCTGATATACTTAAAAATTCCAACTTGCCCTGATACATCTTTTGAAATTTTATTTACCTTGATACATCTTAAGAAATTTAACTTACTCTGATACATCTTAAAATTTTTTAACTTGCTCTGATACATTGTAAAATTTTTTCTGATAACATTGTAAAATTATTTTTCTTGCTCTGATACATTGCAAAATTTATTTTTCTCTTGCTCTGATATATCTTAAACTCAAAATGATCTAATACACTTTCCAAATCAACTCTTAAACATGCTTTGGCACACATAATTATTTGTTGTATCAAAAGCAATTAAAGCACATAATTATTTTTTGCTCTGATGCTAAAACTAAAATCAAATGAGAATGAGCAAATTTTCAAAATACAGCTTGCTCTGATAATAAAAATAAGTTTTCTGCTCTAACACCAAAATCACATAATCCAATGAGCATATCTTCAAATCTTTAAGAAAATGGACAAACTATTTTTGTATATGACCATTTATATTACATGCCAAAAGAATCATACTCTTTTCAAGCATCTATAATGCATTCACATAAATGCTTTTGTTCAAGTATTTTGTCATCATCAAAAAGGGGGAGATTGTTGCTCCTAGATTGATTTTGATGATTACAAAGCAGATTGAAGGGATACAAATATTTTTATTTGAAAAAGTCTTTATGCTCTTCAGGGGCAAAATTATAATTTTACTAAAATCCTGATTTGATAGTATCATTTGATAGAACAAATGATTTGTAATCTATTGGTAAAAATTTTATTATTTTTGGACTTATATTTTTGAAGTTATGAATGTTTGAAGTGCATGAGTCAACTCATGGCACAATGAGCTGATTGGCACGCTAAAATTTCCCTTGGCACGCTGGTTTTTTGGCTTGGCACGACCTGTGAGTCGACTCATGAGTCGACCCACAAGGCATGAGTCGACTCATGAGTCGACCTCTGCTGTTTGGGCCAAAAAATCCAGAAACCAACATTTCTGGCTGTTGCAACAGAAGTCGACTCATGAGTCGACTCCTGAAGCATGAGTCGACTCATGAGTCGACCCCTGCGACGGAAATTATCCGCAACGGCTAGTTTTTTGCCCGTTTTAATTGCCTTTTATGCTCCCTTAAAATGCTCTAACGGCTCTTTTTCTGCCTAAAATATTTTTCCTTGTTTCTTAAAGCTATAAAAGGTTTCAAAAGGTGAAAGAAAAAGGAGATCAACGATATACATGAGAGAAAAAGACAGGGGATCCACAATATACACGAGAGAGACAAGGAATCTACAATATACATGAGAGATTGTGAAAGAGAAAAGCAAGAGCGTTCAAAAGGGCATTCAAGAGCATTCAAAGAGAGGGTTTTTCAAGCCAACTTTTCAACCTTGATCAAGAGCTCTTTCAAAGCCTTCAAGAAGTCTTCAATCAAAGTTCACTTTCTCCTCAAGCGTTCATTCAACTCTTCATCCACCTTGAGAAAATTCAAAAAGGAGATTCTTCATTTGAGTAAAGTATTTTTATTGTTATATTCGCTCATTTAAGGAGCTATTCTTGTACTTATTTGTGCTCTAAACTGTCTTACTCTTTGTGAGTAATTGTTCTTATTTTTGGAGGATTTCCAAAACAAGGAAAGGTTGATCCGAACCTGAAATCGGAGTGTTTTGGGTTGGCTTGTACTCGGGAAACAAGTGGACTAGCTTGGGATAGCTAGTGTCGGAGTTTCCGACGTTTGTATTCGGGTTGAATACAAGTATAGTGGATTGGAATTCCCAAGTAGAAGCTTGGGGAGTGGATGTAGGTGCACGGTTGGCACCGAACCACTATAAATCCTTGTATTTGTGGTGTGCTTTATTATTTCTCTTTATTTCTTTATTATATCCTTGCATTCTTGCTTTAGGTAATTAATCTTGAATTAAAGTCTTTCTTCTCATTCATCAAGCTTTTAACAAATACTTTTCATAAGTAATTAGTTAAGTTTAAAATTTTTAAAAACCCAATTCACCCCCCTCTTGGGTTGCATAGCTGGGCAACATAATCATATTTTAATTTGATCTTGATGGAATAAAGTTAATATGATTGGACTGACCCAAATCGTAGGATGCGATTACCGTTCATCATATCTTCCTTGGTTATTCGCATCGTTTCTGATTATTGAACTTAATTATGTTTAGGAGTGTAGTTATCTTAACAAGAAGATGTCTAATAGTGGGATATTGCAATATGATTTATGAATTGAAGATTTTGAAAAAAATTATGAAATTATATATATTTGTTGGAGTGCATATGAGATAACTAATGCAACTCTTTTTTTAGATTTATTAGCAAATTATATAGTATTTATATCATTAAAATTTGAATTACATTATTTGTGATTTGTGAATATGAATCATGATATTTATTGATTAAATTTATACTATTGATGCATTATCGAAAGTAGTGATTTCATTATGGAGTTATGATCAATTGATTTTGATTTTGGATGGTTTTGTATATTGTTCGATTGAAATATGAAATTGATTTTTTTGAAAAGAAATATTTGAGTCGGGATGCATTTTAACTTGTAGTCTAACTTTGTATCAAAATCCTGCCAATCGAGGTTATATGTTGGCATCGACATCCTGCTAGTAGGGATTATGCACTGGTATATCGACATCCTATTAGTGAGGGTTGTGTGCTGGTATATTGATACCTTACTAGTGGAGATTGTATGCTAGTATATCGATATCTTATTAGTGAAAATTATGTATTGGTATATCGACATCCTACCAGTAGAGGGTTGTACACTTGTATATCGATACTTTGCCAATGGAGGTTGTGTGCTAGTATATTGACACCTTACTAGTGGAGATTATGTATTGGTACTTTGATTAGTTTATGGCTATCAAGATGAGCCGAATGTTTTGAAAGAAGTCTTATTTTAGCTAGTATTATATATTTTGAATTGATGCACCTTACATGCTTATTTCAGTACATTATTATTGTTGAATCTATCCAGCTAAAGTGTACATTGCTTATTGGACTATCTAGCTTATTACTCTATTTGTTACTATTTTTATAGATTCAGAGAACTAGCTTGATTTGGAGATTCATTATATGGGAGGGCGAATTAGAGGTAGAATTTAATATCTTTATTTAGGTCAAATTTATTGAAGTTGATGAAAAACTATGAAATTTTATTTTGTAAGATATTTGATTTAGTTATTTGAACTAAACTTGAATATTAATTATTAAATTTTATTCTACTGTTGCTTTGTGAGATCATGATGAGATATCTTGCATGCTTGTGGAGAGAGTTTTTTATAAGTATGAGATGATTGTTATGACCCCTGGCTCACGATCTTGGATCGGAGGCATAATAATTAATATGATATTAGAGCATAAGTGGATAAATTATGACACATAAAATCAGACATAAGAGTGTAGGTGGATAGACATTCAGGACATTGAGAGGATAACTTGTATTGATTGTGATAATTTAGAAACTTAAATTTGGTATAAGTATATTGATTGATTTAAATCAGAGTATATAGCAGAAGCACACCAGTTTGAATTACTTTTTTTTGCTAATCAAAAGAAAATTTGATTTGAAAAGATATTATGATGAAAGATTCAATTTTGAAGTTAGAGGATGAGTATGTCTTGAGATAAAAATAACTCTAAATTTTTAAGGATTTGGGCAAAAAAATATTGAGAACAAAATTTCTTTATAGGGGGGAGAATGTGATAACCCCAAAGCTTGCATGAATCCTAAAGCATGGAAAAAAGAAAGAAATTTAAAGAAGACTCCCGTAAGGAGTCTTCTTCCCTGATCGACTCCTAGTTGAAGTCAAAATCCACCATCGAAAAGGAGTTGAACTTTCCCCTCCAGCTCTATTTAAAGAAAGAAGGTTACCCTTTCTTCCCATTAACGATCAGTGACTTAAGCCAACAAAATCATCGGAATTTACCTTTCGAAAGCCTTCATCGTGTCCAGTGGAATCATAGCCAACCATCGTAGAAAATAAGGTAATGATCCTTTGAATCCTTTGCTAATCTTTCTCCTCATCGTCTAAGCCCTTAGAAGCTTGGATTTCGGTCAGCTATCATCGGATTTTTGTTAGAAAAGACCAAAGTAGAAAATCCCCTATTTTCCTTATTTTTGCCCTTCCCTTTTTGATTTTTCTGGCACCAATGGTCACTTTTGATCAGTGGTCTAGAATTATTAAGATGCACCATTGCAGCCCCAACCACCATCGACCACAATCATACCGACTGTGGCCTCCAATCTGGGGAGCAAGCAAGACCACAAGATCCCCTATTTTTGCCAAGAACCCATGGGAAAAGAAATGAAAGAAAAAGAAAGTGAAAAAAAAGAAAAAAATAGGGAGGGAGAAAGAGTTTCTCTCTCTTCCCTCTTCCTCTCCCTCTCTCTTTTCTCCTTGGGGTTATCTCTCTCTCTCCACTTTCTCTCTCTAAGAATAGTTCTCTCTCTATAATATTTTTTTTCTAGAATTATTTCTCTTGTAAAATTAGTCCAGTGAAGGTCTCTCCTTCAATGATTTTAATTGAGCTTAATGAAAGATCCTGATCCACAGTTATCGGATAGCATGTCTACATCCATCTTGATCGGATCCAGGTACTATCAGATTTGATCTATTTGATTTTTTTTGGAGTTAATCATATTTTAATTTGATTTTGATTGAATAAAGTTAATATGATTGGACCGATCCAAATTATAGGATGCGATTACTGTTCACCATATCTTTCTTAATTATTTCTATCCTTTCTGATTATTGAACTTAATTATATTTAAGAGTATAGTTATCTTAACAAGAAGATGTCCAGCAGTGGGATATGGCGATGTGATTTATGAATTAAAGATTTTGAAAAAAAATTATGAAATTATATATATTTGTTGAAGTGCGTATGAGACAAGTAATGTGACTCTTTTTCTAGATTTATTGATAAATTATATAGTATTTATATCATTAAATTTTGAATTATATTATTTGTGATTTGTGAATATAAAGCATGATATTTATTGGTTAAATTTATACAATTGATGCATTATCAAAAGCATTGATTTCATTATGGAATTGTAATCGATTAATTTTGATTTTGGATGGTTTTGTATATTGTTCGATTGAAATATGAAACTAATTTTATCAAAAAGAAAGATTTGAATCAGAATGGATTTTAACTCGTAGCTTGGCTATGTATCTAAATCTTGCCAATGGAGGTTATATGTTGGCATCGACATCTTGCCAGTGGGGGTTATGCACTAGTATATAGACATTCTATTAGTAGGGGTTATACACTGGTTTATCGATACCTTACTAGTAGAAGTGTATGTTAGTATATCGACATCTTATCAGTGGAGATTATACGCTGATATATCGACATCCTACCAGTAGGGGGTTGTGTGCTGGTATATCGATACTTTGCAAATGAAAGTTGTGCACTAATATATTGACATCCTACCAATGGGGTTTATGCATTGGTACTTTGATTAGTTTATGGCTATTGAGGTGACCGAATGTTTGAGAGAAGTTGATTTATGAACAAAAATAAATTTATATGGATTCTATTTTGACTAGTGTTGTATATTTTGAATTGATGCACATTGCATTCTTATTTTAGTATATTATTATTGTTGAATTTATCTAGCTAAAGTATATATTGCTTATTGGATTGTCTAGCTTATTACTCTATATATTATTAATTTTACAGATTCAAAGGACTAGCTTGATTTAGGGTTTATTATGGAAGAGTGAATTAGAGTAGAGTTTGATATCTTTATTTTGGATTAGTGTTTATTGATGTTGATGAAAAACTATGAAATTTTATTTTGTAAGATATTTGACTTAGTTATTTAAACTAAAGTTGAACATTAATTGTTGAATTTTGTTTCACTGTTGCATTATGATATCATGATGAGATGTCATGCATACTTGTGAGAATAATTCTTCATGAGTATGCGACCATTGCCATGACCTCTGGCTCCCGATCTTGGGTCAGGGGTGTGATATTTCTACAAGCAGGGAGATACAGAGGAGGATGATGTTACTATAGAGCTCGATCTTGGAGACGACAGAGATAGGATCAAGGTTAATGAGGAAGGTGTTGGAAAACAAGCAGGGCTAAAAGCATGAATTTTAAAAATTTTTATGCAGTGAAAAGATTAAATTAAACAATTTAATCTTATAAACATACTTCTAGATCAAATCTAAAATCTTATCCCAGGATCTATAATATGATATAATGCATGTACATGATCCGAAGGTAAAATCTACACAGATGATATATCAAATATACGATCGTAGATCTAATCTACACATCTATTAAGTTTAGAACTTGATATCTTTGTGTAGATAAAAGATCTCCGCATTTGAAAATCATGGACTTGAAGGTTGCTCGCAGACGCACAGGATGTCCGGTCTCTACAAGTGATCCACTCGAAGTCCTGTGCTGATCCATCATCCCAAGAGTGCTAGCTCGCATAACGATCTCTGGATGGCTGATCTATCTTCCATCTTCCAAGATCCTGGACTCCTTCGGATCTAAAGATGGATCATGAGGAATATGTGGCGCAGGAAGGAGAGAAGAACCCTTTTTCTCTTAGATATTCTCTCTCCCAAAATCATAAAATTGATCTAGGATGCTTACCCAAAATGAGAAAAAACCCCTCTATGCTCACATGCCAATAGATGGCCATCCAACCCCAAGCCTCACACCCAAAGGAAATCCTAATTCTTAATCTGATTGATCTCTTCTGTCGCATAAAAGAGGAGGATTTTTATTGATGGCGTTGGTGAGGAGTTTGGATGAGAAGAGACTCTCATCTCCACTTGAATTCAAACTAGATTTGAATTCAAACAACTAACCAAATGATCCAAATACTTGGCCATTATCTAGAGTGGGTGACAACTTTCTTTTAACGTGGAGTTTCTCATGCAAATCTGAAATTTGCATTAAGAAAGGTGGGGCATGCACAAGAGTGGTCGGCTAGAAGAGTCCAAACTAATTTGGACTCTAGGGTTTCATCCAATTAGGATTTCCTCCTAATCAAATTAGGTTAGACCTAACTGACTAAATTGAACACAATCTAATTAGGTTCCAAACTTGATTAAATCAGAATTTAATCAAGCTTAATTTCTGATCAAACAAAAATCAAACATCCTTATCGATTAAGTCATCTCATAATCCAATCAAGTCAAATCAAATTGCATTTAATTCATTTAGATTTGATCCAATTCACATTGCTCAATGAAATTGAGTTAATCAGTAATCTAATTACTAATTAATCCTCTTATAATTGATTGCAACTTTTGTATAAGACTAACCATCAATAGGATTGACGATTAAATCCTAAAATAATTCTTAATCATCGATCAGCCATGTGATCAGTCAGTAATTTTTTATGAGTATGACCCCATAGGTTCGAGCCTAAATCGATAGCATTAGAATAATTTTTTGAACTAATGATGTAACCATCTGGCAATGAGAGCCAACATCCGGTTAAATCGAATGATCGTAAAGCAACATTCAAGAACCTACTGACATATAGTTACCGTATAATTCATCCCTTTGATCCTAAACTCAAGGTGGCTTAGGATTTAACTGTTAACCTTAAAATAGTCAGTCATATTATATCTCAACCTTTC
>NC_025995.2:33370604-33385604 GCF_000442705.2 Elaeis guineensis | reverse complement strand
AAGATTGGCGTTGAATAAGAGAGAGGGCGTGGGGAAGGCTTATGTGGCGCAAGGTGGAATCTTAGTCTTACTAGGATTCTATCTTATGACTTGTTTTAATTTGGTTTTTCAAACCAAATCAAACCAAAATTAGATCAACCTAATTAAAATAGGTCTTAACCCAATTAAGAATTTAATTTAATCAGATTAAATTAGATTTAATTTTTTAATCAAATTAGAAATTAGATTGACCTAAGTCCTAGTTGAACTAGGACTAGTTTTTTCTTGCACTTGGCTTATCCAATAAACCAGTTGGACTTAATCCAATCAAGCTCAAAATAAATTTAATTTAATTGTATTTAATTAGACTTAATCTCAGCCCATTGGCTTAATCAAATTAAGCCAATTAGCAATCAAATTGCTAATCGATCCTCCTGCAATACTTGCACTGGGTTAGATGTCAATCGTATTGATCATTTAACCCTAGAACGATTCTTAATCATTGATCAACCATCCGATCGGATCATGAACTCTAATGTGTGTGACCTCATAGGCTCGAACCTAAGTCGGTAGCACAGGAATAAATTTTTGTACAAATCGAAGTGACTATCTAGCAATGGTACCCGACGATCGGATAGGTCGAATGTGTAGAACAACATCCTTAGAACCCATGCGGATATAGTTTTCATATAATTCATCCCCTTGACCAAAATGATCATAGGACACCCCAGAGTTTAACTGTCAACTCTGATCAGGTTGTCCATATTGTATTTCAAAATATCAAAGCCATCTGATGGATTACCCTGGCCAAGGTTTTGCTAAATTGAAATATAGCGACTCATTCTTCTCCAACTCTTGGAGTGGTCAATCCCATCTCGATCATACTCTGACTTCGCAAGTACTTGACTGTGCCCAGAAGCCTTCTGTCCCTGAATTAGAAATTCAGTTAGTCCAGTACCAAAGCACAGTGAGTTGCTTGCAAGTCACTGAGGCGATCTCAAGTCTAAGGGACACTTATACCTATATCTCATCAGAGACATTCTCGACAGCAGAATGCTCTGGAGTTGATCACGTTCAATGATGATGTACCCTTACATCTCACCTGTATGCCATACCAGTGTCTCCACACTTTTTGGTTAAGAGGACAACCAACCCATATGGCCTACAGCGACCTATGCTCGATAGAAACTGTCATCCTTATTAACAGCCTATCATTTGGTCGTGAACAGTTTTAAAGACTAATCGATAAATCCTCTCTTTATCGAACTTAAATAGTCCTAAGGACTTCATCATAACAACGGAGTTCATTAGAAGATGAAAGCTTATGATGAAGATGCCAAATATATTTTATTTATTAACAAATCAATTACAATACTTGGTTGCTCAACCGTCAACAGCTTGACGATTGACTTTTTGGGACACATTTCCCAACAACTCCCACTTGTCCTAAAGCCACTCGACACAGTATCTAATACCCATCTTCGACTTGTGGTTGTCGAACTCCTTTATCGCTAGGGCTTTAGTGAAGGGGTCGGCCAGGTTCTCTTTTCCATCGATCTTCTGAAGGTCGACGTCACCTCGATCCACGATCTCTCAGACCAGGTGGAAGTGGTGCAAGATGTACTTCATTTGTTGATGTGCTTTGGGTTCCTTCACCTGAGCTATGGCACCAGTGCTGTCGCAGTAGAGCAATACCGGACCATCGAGGGAGGGTGCTACTCCGAGCTCGTTGATGAATTTCCTCAGCCACACAGCTTCCTTCATGGCATCCGATGCTGCGATGTACTCCTCAGCCCTCAGGTTGTATCATATACACCTCTTCGGTCAGCTCTCCATTCAGAAAAGCTATCTTTACATCCATCTGCCAGATCTCATAATCCAAATGGGCAGCTATTGCAAGCATTATCCAAATGGATTTGAGCATTGCCACAGGAGAAAATGTCTTGTCATAGTCAATACCATAATGTTGACGATACCCCTTGGCGACCAGACGGGCTTTATAGGTCTCCACCTTTCCGTCTGTGCCCTTCTTCGTTTTGAAGACCCATTTTCACCCAATGGGTTTAACCCCTTCAGGTGGGTCAACCAATGTCCATACATCGTTGACCTTCATGGACTCCATTTTGAATTTTATGGCTTCAAGCCATTTCTCAAAATCAGGTCTCTGCATTGCATCCATATAGGTGATCGGATCCTCATTATTCTCATCAAGTTTGATGGGATCACCATCCCAGACCAAGAAATCATAGTATCTGTCCAGCTGATGCGGTACTCTACCGGATTGCCTTAATGGTGCAGGTATATTGGGCTCCAGATCTGATCTAATCATATCCGACTCAGGTTCAGCTATTGGTGTCGGTCCTTCTACTTGTTGAACTTCATCAAGTTCAACCTTAGAGGCAACGGTTTCTTCACCAAGGAACTCCTTTTCTAAAAAGATTGCCTTAAGGCTGACGAACACCTTTTGTTCATCAGCATGGTAGAAAAAATATTCTTGTCTTTTTGGGGTACCCTATGAATGAGCATTTGTCGGACCTAGGTTCAAGTTTGTCTGTGATTAATCGTTTGATATAGATCGGGCACCCCTAGACCCTAAGGTGTGAAAGTGCTGGCTTACGTCCCGTCCATATCTCATATGGAGTCTTAATTACAGACTTACTTGGAATCCTATTTAACAGATAACGGGCCGATTTGAGTGTATATCCCCAGAAGGATATCGGCAAGCTAGCAAAACCCATCATGGATTGGACCATGTCTAACAGAGTCCGATTCCTCCTTTCAGACACACCATTATGCTGTGGCGTTCCTGGAGGAGTCCATTGGGAGAGAATCCCATTCTCTCCTAGATATATGAGAAACTCACTAGAAAGGTATTCTCCTCCTCGATCAGATCGAAGAGTTTTAATACTCTTCTCAGTTTATTTTTCTACTTCACTTCAGAATCGTTTGAACATTTCAAATGAATCCGACTTATGTTTCATCAGATAGACATATCCATATCGGGATAGGTCATCCATGAAAGTTATGAAGTAGAAATATCCACCTCTGGCACTGGTGCTCATGGGCCCGCATACATCAGTATGTACTAGGCTCAAGAGCTCAGTAGCTCTCTCACCTTTTTCAGTAAAAGGTGACTTGGTCATTTTACCAAGAAGACAGAACTCACAGGTTAGAAGTGATTCACAATCACTAACTTCGAGGATTTTCTCTTGAGTCAATCTGTTTATTCTGTTCTTGTTTATATGACCTAGCCTACAGTGCCATAAATAGATATTTGACACACTATCTAATATAGGGTGCTTGCCAGTAGAATATACTCTTATCAGGCTTGATCTTTTTGGTCTGGCTCTGCATAGATGTCCCAGCCTGAACTTGCACCTTCTTGACTTTCTTCTTCTTATTCTTCTTCCCTTTCTCAAAGGGTCGAGAACCAGAAGACGAACCTCCCACTGAGTTCACCGACTCCTTGAGGAGTTGGTGATCCTTCTCAAAGTTCTGAAGCAACCCCAGTAACCCATGGTAGTTTACTTCAGGCTTTGTCATTCTATAATGAGTGAGGAATGGGAGATAAGACTTGGGCAGTGAGTTCAGTATTGCATCTTTTCCAAGCTGTTCATGCAAGAAAAAGTCGAGCTTGTTCAATCGTTCCATCAGCTCGATCATATACAATACATGATCAGTGATAGAGGCACCATCTCGCATTTTGGCATTCAAGATGGCACAACTAGTCTTGTGCCTCTCCACGTCATCGGGTGTGCCAAAGGCATCCTCCAACACTTGAAGCATGTCCTTTGGCTGAGCCATCTCGAATCTGCGACTGAACTCATCGCTCATGGCAACCAGCATGATACAGCGCACCATGGTCCGATCACTGAGCCACTTCTGGTAAGTGTCTCTGACTGTTCCACATGCATTGACAGCTAACTCCTCAGGTGCAGGATCCATTATCACATATAGGATCCGTTCATGCTCCAGGACTATCTTCAACTTTCGGTACCAGCTACCGAAGTTGGATCCCACCAACTTATCATTGTCCAACAATGATCGGAGCGATAGGGAAGTGGCCATATTTGCACAAAGGAGAACCATAACCTAATTAGTAATTGATTCATTAAACCTAAAGATTTGAACTTTAATCAAAAGATTTTTTCCACTATTTTATTCGAATTGGTAGCCTCTACCTCCAATTCGAGGAATTACCCTAATTCCTTAGTGGGTACTAGAATCCACTTAGACTGCACACAAGCCCAACTTTGGTTGGCCAATCCATGTACATCTAAGGGTAGGTTCATAACCAATTATTTCTCTAAATAATTTCTAGTAATTTTAAGTTTGCCCCAGAAACCTAATCAGTAGGCTTTGGCCTCCACTGTAAGGATCCAGTTAGGTCCAACCATTAACATGATCATACTTGGTGTATCTAACCAACGAATGATTAAGCCCAACTTTGGTTGGCTCACCTAACCACCATTAGAGAGACACTTCCAAGTCATCATATGATGAGTGATAATTCCATTAGTCAACAAGCACCAAGCCTTTGGGTCTGCAATGATTATTGAGTTAATGGACTCATTATCAAACACCTTAATGGGAGGCTATGACTCAGTTATCTCTATAACTTTGTCATTTTAAGGACCTAATAATTTTAGAAGATTTAAATAATATAGAGGATGAGGTCAGATGAACCAGCTTATCATGATCCTCCCACTGGCTTCACCAAGTCAGCTTAAAGGAGACCATTAAAAGGGCTGGTCTAGGAGCATCTAAATCAGTCACACTGATTTACCTAGCTGACATGGGTCAGCTCAAATAGTCAAGTGATCCGATCAAAATATAATTTTACCAAGAGGCCAGGTAAATTCGATCAGTGGGAGGGTCTGCCAAAGCTTGCCTTAGACACCATCAAAAATGGCCAGGTAAGCGGGCTCCCAATTAAAAACCATCGGTCTGGTTTACCTTAGACACCAACTGGTTTAATTAGTTTCGATTAGATCAACCTAACAGTTCGTGCTAGACCACTTAGCCAAGAATCAAGTTCATTTGGTTCTCGTTAAAGACATGGACTTGACCAACTACAACTATTGTAATTGATCTAGAGATTCCTTGATCTAATCTAAGACAACAATTGATTAGATTTAGTGAATTCTCTAATTAAGTCCATCTTTAATCTAACCATAGGTCTAACCCAATTAATGGACCTAATTCCCACTAACCCATTAACCCAATGTGTTATGATTTGTGTCTTAGTTTCTTCAATTCATAATCCTAGAACCTAATCAAACAACTTCTTAATTCTTAATTAAGTTTTGGGCTGAGGGTTGGGTTCGGCTTTTCAAAAAATAATTTTCATATTTATAAAATAATTTTACAATATGATTCTACCAACTATATTGCATGTTTGATTCATAATCATGATACAAGTGAAATAAACATGAAACTACTTTAGATCTAATCTAAACAGGTTCATGTAATTGAAATAGTTTCAACTTTAAACAATTTCTTTGCAAAAAAATTATTTAATAAAGAGATTTTATTTTAGATTTAAATACTTTTTAAATCTAATAAATTATAAATTTAATCTAGATCATATCTAACAAATTTATGATTAAAGATAGATCTACACAAACTAGGACAACCTTTGCACTGTAAGGGGTAAACCTTACAGTAGGACAACCTTGCAGTTCGTGATTGATCTAAAATTTTAATTTTAGATTTAATAATCAGATTATAAATTAGATCTAATCTAAGAAATAATCTAAGCATGTATAAATAATCATGTAATAAAGAACCTAGGCTCTGATACCAATTGTAGGAACCAAATCTAGGGTTTCAGGGTTAGATCTTGAAACTTTTTCAAGATAATACAGCGGAAGACTAAAATAAATCAAAATTTATTTTTAAAATCAGAGAATCCCTAGATCTAAGATCTTATTATATGATTATTACATAGCATTAAATCAAAAATTAAAATATATAAATATAGCATGAACTACATGTTGATCATATCAACATGTTTCTATACCACATCTAATGTATGTATTAAACAATAGATCAGATCTATTACCTTGCAAGTTAGATGCTCTAACCTCGCTGATCCAGGCTTAAGGATGATGTTGCAAGCCGCACACGCTTCCGGCCTCTAGGAGTCATCCACACGAGCCCACGAATCTTGATAAGAAGTCCTGCTTCAGGAAATCAGCACAGTATGCTAGTACTGCGCTGATCCTTCTTTGATGGTTGATCAGGTGCCTCCTTCTTCTTGATTTGGACTCTTCCAAAGATAGAAAGTAGAAGGAGAAGTTTCAGATCTGAGACACTCTCAGAAAACTCAAGATGGAGGGAGGAAAGATATGAAAACAAATAACCCTAGAAGAAGACCCTCTTCTTCTTCTCATTTCTCTCTCTAGACACCCTAACTTGTGTCTTTTATATCTCCACGACCCAAAGGTCTCTCTCTCTGATTTTTGGATGGCTCAAAGGTCTCTCAGATCTCTATCTTTTTCTAAAATTTCATGAAGAAACTCATTTTATACAGAGAGATATAATAGAGTCCTTATCTAGGTCAAATACCTTGTCAAGGCTTATCCAAACATGGCAAGTTAAGGGGCGCCCAACTCTTGAGCACCTCCTCCATATTTTCATGCATGGATCACCAGCAAAGGGTGCACAATATGTACCCTAAAAGCCATAAAAATTATAAAAAAATATTTGGATAAATTCGGTGTAAAATTGAAAGAGTTTTGGATTTCTAAAACTCTATCTCATAGAATTCAAAATCCAAACTTATTCCTTTTTGATTTGATCCAAACCACCTTCCATGTAAGAAAGAAGAGAGGAAACCTTTTGTGAACATGGGAGAGACTTGGGAGAGGGCTTTTGTCACACAAAATAAGTGGAGATTGGCATTGAATAAGAGAGAGGGCATGGGGAAGGCTTATGTGGTGCAAGGTGGAATCCTAGTCTTACTAGGATTCTATCTTATGACTTGTTTTAATTTGGTTTCCAAATCAAATCAAACCAAAATTAGATCAATCTAATTAAAATAAGTCTTAACCCAATGAAAAACCTAATTTAATCAGATTAAATTAGATTTAAATCTGATTTAATTTTCTAATCAAATTAGAAATTAGATTGACCCAAGTCCTAGTTGAACTAGGACTAATTTTTTCTTGCACTTGGCTTATCCAATAAACCAATTGGACTTGATCCAATCAAGTCCAAAATAAATCTAATTAAATCATATTTAATTAGACTTAATCTCAACCCATTGGCTTAATCAAATTAAGCCAATTAGCAATCGAAGTGCTAATCTATCCTCCTGCAATACTTGCACTGGGTTAGATGTCAATCGTATTGATCATTTAACCCTAGAATGATTCTTAATCATTGATCAACCATCCGATCGGATCATGAACTCTAATGTGTGTGACCTCATAGGTCCGAACCTAAGTCGATAGTACAGAAACAAATTTCTGTACCAATCAAAGTGACCATCTAGCAATGGTACCCGATGACCGGATAGATCGAATGTGTAGAATAATATCCTTAGAACCCATGCGGATATAGTTTCATATAATTCATCCCCTTGACCAAAATGATTATAGGACACCCCAGAGTTTAAATGTCAACTCTGATCAGGTTGTCCACATTGTATTTCAAAATATCAAATCCATCTGATGGATTATCCTGGCCAAAGTTTTGCTAAATTGAAATACAACGACTCATTCTTCTCCAACTCTTGGAGTGGTCAATCCCATCTCGATCACACTCTGACTTCGCAAGTACTTGACTGTGCCTAGAAGCTTTCCGTCTCTGAATTAGAAATTCAGTTAGTCCAGTACCAAAGCACAGTGAGTTGCTTGCAAGTCACTGAGGCGATCTCAAGTCTAAGGGACACTTATACCTATATCCCGTCAGAGACATTCTCGACAGCAGAATGCTCTGAAGTTGGTCACGTTCAATGATGATGTACCCTTATATCTCACCTGTATGCCATACCAGTATCTCCACACTCCTTGGTTAAGAGGACAACCAACCCATATGGCCTACAGCGACCTATGCTCGATAGAAACTGTCATCCTTATTAACAGCCTATCATTTGGTCGTGAACAGTTTTAAGGACTAATCGATAAATTCTCTCTTTATCGAACTTAAATAGTCCTAAGGACTTCATCATAACAACGGAGTTCATTAGAAGATGAAAGCTTATGAAGAAGATGCCAAATATATTTTATTTATTAACAAATCAATTACAATACTTGGTTGCTCAACCGTCAACAGCTTGACGATTGGCTTTTTGGAACACATTTCCCAACATATATATATACATATATACATATATATATACATACATACATACATACATATATATATATATATATATGTATGTATGTATATATATACATATACATATATACATACATACATACATACATACATATATATATATATATATGTATGTATGTATGTATGTATGTATGCATATATATGTATATGTGTGTATATATATATAGATATATACATATGTATATATATATACATATATACATATGTATATATTATATATACATATATACATATACATATGTATATATATATATACACACACACATATACATATATATATATATATATATATATATATATATATATATATATATATACATATATATATATATATATACATATATATATATATATATATATATATATATATATATATATACATATATATATATATACATATACATATATATATATATATATATATATATATATATATATATATATATATATATATGTATGTATATATATATGTGTATATATGTATATATATATCTATATATATATTTATATATGTATATATGTCTATATATATATATATACACATATATATATAGGTATATATACATATGTATATATAGATATATATACATATATATATAGATATGGTATATCTGATGGAGAGGGCAGTAACGAGATTGTCGGTGCACATTTTATGGTATTATTGAAATATTTGTTTCGCTTTGTAAGACACTATATTCCGTGAAGATTGGACCTCAAGTTTTGGCTTTTGAAGAAACTAATTTGGCTGCTTCTTTAGCTTCTTTTTTAATACTAAGAATGACCAAGGTAGGCTACAGTGTATTAAGAAAGGCCTTCTCTCGCCACCTTGATCTCATGAGACTATAGTCCCTTGGGGTGTAGCCATAGATAGTAGAGCATTCAGCTTTTTATGAAAAAACTATTTATTTAAAAGTTCACAGTCTTAAAGCAGCACTTCAGTTCGTGATGGTTCAAAAAAATGAGAAAAAAGATAGGGTTCCATTTGATCCTTCGGAGAAAGGGTTTTCGATGCTGGTGAGCTCCTGGATAGAGCTCAACCTGGATGCTTTGTTGCCCAAGAATGGCTACCCAAGAGGAGGGGTATAAATTGGGTATTTAAAAATTAAAAGATAATTGTGCAGAATAAGCTACTAAGTGCTTAATGAGATATGTTAAAAGATATGTAATAAATGAAAATAGTAAAAAAAAAAGCATATAATAATAAACACTATAATTTTATAGGGTTCAGTATCAAATTTAGCACCTACATCCACTCATCAAATAAACCACTTGAAAATTGAACTATAATCACTAAGCTTGATTACAGTCCAATTGTTTTTTTTGGTTCACAATCCAATTTAGTTGATTTTAATCTTAGCTCACGAACTACAACTATACAATGATTGTTTTTTTGGACTAACAATCAACTCTGATTGATTTTAATCTTGGCTCACCAATCAAATCACTACAAGTGTCCAATTCGAGGATTGGACCAACCCAAGTTTCTCACCCTAAGAAACTTGAAAGAAAACATAAAACCATAATTAATACAAGAGTTAAAGTTTAGAAAAATAAATACTATGAAGTCCAAGAGAAGAAAATCTGAGTTGTTTGCTGGTTGCTTGATTTCTTCTCCTTAAATGCTTAAGAAAAGTAGGTGGTGATCTTCAATGTTGATGGGCTTGACTTCTCTCAACTTGAGGATGATGGAAGGATGAGAGAATATCTAAAAATCACTCCTTCCTTTCACTATTTTGCTCATAAACTTGAATATACTGAAAATCACTTGAATGCTCTTCAATGTAAGTTCTAAAAGATATCTTCAATGCTCAAAAGGGTTCCCTTATATATGTTGGAAAATATGTCCTAAAGCCAATCATCTAAGTGGTAGATAATTGGAATTAGTATATGAATTATCTAATAATAATAGTTATTTGGCAGGTTCATCATAAAAGTTCTATCTTCCTTAAATGAACTCCTAAATTATAATGAAGTCTTTAAAACCATAATCAATTGATAAAGAAAGATTTATCGGATGGTTCTGAAATTGTTCACGATAAAACGATAAGTTATTAACAAGGACGATAACTTATCAAGTGCAGGTCGCTGTATGCCATATGCGTTGGTTGTTCTCATAACCAAGTGGTATGGAGACACTGGTATGGCATCCAGGTGAGATGTAGGAGTATATTTGCATGGAACGTGATCAATGTAACACTCTACTATCAAGAGTAGTTAGCTAAGGTCAATGGGTATAAGTATCCCTCCGACCTGAGATCACCACGGTGACTTGCAAGCAACTCACTGTGCTTTGGTGCCGGACTGCCTGTGTTTTTAATATAGGTTCGAAAGGTTTTTGGGTACAGTTAAGTACTTATGAAATCAGTGTGTGAGTCAAGATAGGATTGACCACTCCTGATTAACTTCAGGAAGAGAATATCTCGCTGTGTTTCAATTTAGCAAAACCTAGACCTGGATAATCCTCGTGAGGAGTCATGAGATTTGCAAAATTTTGAGACACAATAGAGATGACTTATATGAGTGATTGATAGCATACTCGAAGTCGTCTTGAGCATTATTGGTCAAAATGATGAATTATATGGTAACCATGGGTCAGGATTCTTAGAATGTTGCTTTGCATACATTCGACCTATCTGGACGTCGAGAACCATTGCTAGATGGTTACTTCGATTGGTACAGAAATTGGTTCCTCTGCTATCGATTTAAGTTCAAACTTATAGGGTCACACACATAAGAGGTTGTAATCTAATCAGATGGTTAATCGATGATTGAGAATCATTCTAAGGTTAAACGATCAATGTGATTGATGTTTGACCTAATGCAAGTATTGCAGGAGGATCGATTAGCAATTGGATTGCTAATTGGCTCAATCTGATTGAGCAATTAGGTTGAGATCAAGTCTAATTAAATTTAATTTAATTAGATTTAGTTTGAATTTAATTAGATTAAATCTAATTAATTTATTGGATAAGCCAATTGCAAGGGAGAACAAGTCCCTGTTCGACAAGGACTTGTATGCACCTAATTCCTAACTAAGTTAAGATTTAAATCAGAATTAAATATGATTTAATCTGATTTAATTGGACTTCTAGTTAGACTAGAATTACCATTAATTAGGTTGCAATTAATTTGGATTGGGTTTAAAGTGTTTGACCTAATCTACGTAAGAATCCTAGTTAGACTAGGACTCCATCTCTTCTCTTGCACCACCTAAGAAATCTCAAGCCCACATCCACTAATTAATTTCTAGATATTTTTCTATGATATCCACATCCAAAGAATATTATCTCATACCACTTATTCTAGAGATTTGAATTAGATTTGATTTGATTCAATATGGAAAGAGATTTGGCTAATTATGGAAAGTGGTTTAGGTTTATCTTTTTTTTTTTGAAAGAATCCCTCTTCACAGGACTCTTCTCTCCTCTCTTGCGCCAACTTTTTCCAAGCTTATCCCTTCTTTTTGTAGCTCCTTTTATGAGTTATTTCATGATCTCCATGAAATTTATGAGGGAGGGGGCATCCAAGAGTTGGACGCCCCATGGACTCCTTGTTGATTAGGTCTTTTGACCTAATCTATCATATAAAAAGTTGCTGCCCCATATGCTATCAAATAGGAGTCAAAAAATTGTGACTTTTAGATAAAAATAGTATCAAAGAAAGAGGAAGGCATGGGTGGTTTGAGGCACCAAAATCCTTGAAGGAGAGTCTTCAATCAAGAGATCAAAGGTTGATATCTTGTAGAGAGAAAGGTAAGAGAAAAGATTGTCTTCTCTTATTATTTTTCTTTCATATTATTCTCTCTTTATTTTTGTGTTTTTTATGTGATAAAATTTGAGAGAGAAAGAGGATGGAATGGGTGGTTTGAGGCATCAAATTCTTTGGAGAAGAGTCTTCTATCAAGAGATCAAAAGTTGATGTCTTGTAGAAACAAAAGGTAAGAGAGAAGATATTTTTCTATTATTATTATTTTTTTAGTTTATTTCCTCTTTATTTTGTATTTTTATGTGATAAAAATTTGAGAAAGAGAGAGAGAGGGATGGCATGGTGGATTCATGCTCCAATGAGTTGGGGCATGGTGATCTAATTTTAGACATGATCTGATCATGTTCTAATGAGAGAAGAAGAAGACAAGAAGATTTTCTCTTAAGGTTTCTTTTAGAATCTTTCTTCTCTATAAATCATGAGATTTTTCTATGAAAAAAATCAGATATCATGAGATCTGAAAGTTTGAAAAATATCTAGAGAAGATGGTCTCCCATATCCTAGTATAAAGATGTTCTCAGGACATCAATCATTGATGTACTGAAAGAGAAGAACTGTCTTCTCTTAGGACTTTTTTTTTATATTATTATTTTTGATTTTAGGGAGGTCAAAAGGTTTGACTTCTCCTTATTTCTTCTTATATTCTTCATCTCTTGGAATGTCCAAGAGATCCAAAGAATATTTTTAGATTAACCATCCGGAGGGATCTGCAAGAAGCTAGCACTTCGAGCGGATCTTCGTTCGACGAACCTTCGATGTTGTTGCAGCGTCGTATGGATCACCTGTAGAGATCGGACATGTGTGTGGATCCAAAGGCAACAAAAAAAATCAACCACAGAGTTCTCGACCTGCATGAAGGTAAGAGATCTGATCTTTTCTCTTATCTAGATGTGATCTAGGTTTTAGATCTAAAACTATTTTAGATCTAGGGTATTGATTTGATCAATATCAAAGCTATTATTTTTGATTTATAAATATAATATGATATATTATAGGTCCTAATTGTAGGGTTTAGTAATCTGATTACATATATTTGTATATTAAATTATTTAATTTACATATTCCGCTGCGTTATATTTCAAAATATTTTAAAATTCATGCATGAAACCTACACCTTTTCCAACAGTGGTATCAGAGCATCTAGGTTCTTTTATAATATATTTATAATTATATTAAAATAAATTTAAAAAATAAAATAATGATCGCACGGACTGTAGGTTATCCTGCTGTAAGGTTTACCCCTTACAGTGCAAAGGTTGTCCTGGTATATTGCGATCTAAAAAATTTAAAAGAGTTTAAATAAATCTTGTCCTGAATGTTTTAGATTAGGTCTACTTGATTTCATAAATTTTATGTAATGTACATAGATTAAAATCAGCCAAGAACAGGATCTTGCAAAAGTTCTATTTGCCTATCGAGCCAGCTCGACCAGCAATCCAGCTTGACTGAAAAGTTGGCTCAATTATTTTTCTGACTGATTTTAATTGTTAGTGTTTGTTAGTAAAAATAAGCTAACCTATTTTGAAATGAGTCGACCTATTTAGTGAAACAACACTAAATTATATTAAATCTTTCAAAAGTTGAAAATAATTTTCAAAATATCGAACCCCAACCCTTAGCCATGAACTTAATTAAAGAATTAAGTGATTGTTTAGGATCTAGGTTTGTGATTTAAAGATCCTAAGACAATTTCATAAAACATGGGTTAAAGGGTAATGGGTTAGCTTTGATCAGGTCATTAACTGGGTTAGACCTAGGGTTAGATTAAATATGGACTAAGTTAATAAATTGATCAAACCTAATTAAAAGTTAATTAGGATTAGGTCATTCCTATAGATCACTTCAATAGTTATAGTTGATCAAAATCCGTATATCTAATAAATGGACACTGATCGTGGCTCAGCGGCTGAGCTCGAGTCTTTAGGCAGACCAAATCAAAATTGATAAATCAGTTGGTGTCTAAGGTAAACATGACCGGTGATTTTTAATTGGGAGCTCGCTCACCTGGTCATTTTTTATGGTGTCTAAGGCAAGCTTTGGCTGACCCTCCCACCGATCATACTTACCTGACCAATGTGGTTAATCAGGTCTTGATTAGGTTGCTCATTGATTCATGCTAACCCATGTCACATTGAAAATTAATGAATCTGATTTCATTCAGTGAGACTGATCTAGGTGCCCATGGACCAAATTTGATCCTAATCCTTGTTAATGACTTGAGAAGTCAGTGGGAGGACTTGACTTGGTGAAGTTAGTGGGAGCAAATTGGTCCATGTCCTTTCTATCCTTAAATCATTAATAATTTTAAATCTTTAAAATTATTAGATCCTTAAAATGATAAAGTTATGGAGATAACTGATCATAGCCTTCCATTAAGGTGTTTGATAATGGGTCTATTAACTCAATATTATTGCAGACCCAAAGGCTTGGTGCTTGTTGACTAATGAAATTATCATTCATCATATGACGACTTGAAAGTGTCTCTCTAATGGTGGTTAGGTTAGCCAACCAAAGTTGGGCTTAATCATTCATTGGTTAGATGCACCAAGTATGGTCATGTTAATGGTTGGACCTAACCGGATCTTACAGTAGAGGCCAAAGCCTACCTGATTAGGTTTCTGGGATAAAATTAAATTACTAGAAGTTGTTTGGAAAAATAATTGGTTAGTGAACCTACCCGTAGATGCAGATGGTTGGCCGACTAAAGTCAGGCTTGTGTGTAGTCTATGTGGATTCTAGTACCTACTAAAAATTAAAGTAATTTTTGAATTAGAGGTAGAGGCTATAATTTGAATAAAATAATGAGAGAATCTTGAGAATAAAGTCCAAGTCTCTAGGCTTAAAATAATTCATATACATTAGGTCATTGTTCTCTTTTCTCAAAATAAGGCTAAACCTTAATTGCTCCAA